>NW_027361697.1:60120000-60532500 GCF_039654945.1 Dendrobates tinctorius
GCGCAGCTCCGAGAGAGGAGCAGGAATGTGCGGCTGCAGACAGCACACCGGGCGCGGGGGACAGGGGGAGGAGCTGCGGTGACAGACGCCCCGCCCCCCGCGCCTCACACGGATGACAGCGCAGACCCCGCGCACAGTGGCCGGCGGTGCTGGAGGTGCGGGAGGTCCGTCCTGCTCCACACACCGGAGACCCGCACATCTGCACTGATGGAGCAGCTGTAGACCCGCACATGTGCAGCCCCGGAGCTCACACCCCGACTGCGCCGCTCACCAGCACCTACCGCAGGACAGCCGCACTCTGCCATGCTGCCCAAAGTGGAGTCCGAAGCTCTGGGACTGTCCCGGGCACACGGAGAGCAGGGGCAGATGCCGGACAACATGCAGGGTACGTGCGGGACAGCGCTGACGGTGGCGGCATGTTAGCACCGTGTATGTGTGCACTGCTAGTATATAGCACCATGTATATAGTGTGTGTGCACTGCTAGTATATAGCACCATGTATATAGTGTGTGCACTGCTAGTATATAGCACCATGTATATAGTGTGTGTGCACTGCTAGTATATAGCACCGTGTATATAGTGTGTGCACTGCTAGTCTATAGCACCATGTATATAGTGTGTGCACTGCTAGTATATAGCACCATGTATATAGTGTGTGTGCACTGCTAGTATATAGCACCATGTATATAGTGTGTGTGCACTGCTAGTATATAGCACCATGTATATAGTGTGTGTGCACTGCTAGTATGTAGCACCATGTATATAGTGTGTGTGTGCACTGCTAGTCTATAGCACCATGTATATAGTGTGTGTGCACTGCTAGTATATAGCACCATGTATATAGTGTGTGTGCACTGCTAGTATATAGCACCATGTATATAGTGTGTGTGCACTGCTAGTATATAGCACCATGTATATAGTGTGTGCACTGCTAGTCTATAGCACCATGTATATAGTGTGTGCACTGCTAGTATATAGCACCATGTATATAGTGTGTGTGCACTGCTAGTATATAGCACCATGTATATAGTGTGTGTGCACTGCTAGTATATAGCACCATGTATATAGTGTGTGCACTGCTAGTCTATAGCACCATGTATATAGTGTGTGTGCACTGCTAGTATATAGCACCATGTATATAGTGTGTGCACTGCTAGTATATAGCACCATGTATATAGTGTGTGTGCACTGCTAGTCTATAGCACCATGTATATAGTGTGTGTGCACTGCTAGTCTATAGCACCATGTATATAGTGTGTGCACTGCTAGTCTATAGCACCATGTATATAGTGTGTGCACTGCTAGTATATAGCACCATGTATATAGTGTGTGCACTGCTAGTATATAGCACCATGTATATAGTGTGTGTGCACTGCTAGTATATAGCACCATGTATATAGTGTGTGCACTGCTAGTCTATAGCACCATGTATATAGTGTGTGTGCACTGCTAGTATATAGCACCATGTATATAGTGTGTGCACTGCTAGTATATAGCACCATGTATATAGTGTGTGCACTGCTAGTTTATAGCACCATGTATATAGTGTGTGCACTGCTAGTATATAGCACCATGTATATAGTGTGTGCACTGCTAGTATATAGCACCATGTATATAGTGTGTGTGCACTGCTAGTATATAGCACCATGTATATAGTGTGTGTGTGCACTGCTAGTCTATAGCACCATGTATATAGTGTGTGTGCACTGCTAGTCTATAGCACCATGTATATAGTGTGTGTGCACTGCTAGTCTATAGCACCATGTATATAGTGTGTGCACTGCTAGTATATAGCACCATGTATATAGTGTGTGTGCACTGCTAGTATATAGCACCATGTATATAGTGTGTGCACTGCTAGTATATAGCACCATGTATATAGTGTGTGCACTGCTAGTATATAGCACCATGTATATAGTGTGTGCACTGCTAGTATATAGCACCATGTATATAGTGTGTGCACTGCTAGTCTATAGCACCATGTATATAGTGTGTGCACTGCTAGTCTATAGCACCATGTATATAGTGTGTGTGCACTGCTAGTATATAGCACCATGTATATAGTGTGTGTGCACTGCTAGTCTATAGCACCATGTATATAGTGTGTGCACTGCTAGTATATAGCACCATGTATATAGTGTGTGTGCACTGCTAGTATATAGCACCATGTATATAGTGTGTGCACTGCTAGTATATAGCACCATGTATATAGTGTGTGCACTGCTAGTATATAGCACCATGTATATAGTGTGTGCACTGCTAGTATATAGCACCATGTATATAGTGTGTGCACTGCTAGTCTATAGCACCATGTATATAGTGTGTGCACTGCTAGTCTATAGCACCATGTATATAGTGTGTGTGCACTGCTAGTCTATAGCACCATGTATATAGTGTGTGCACTGCTAGTATATAGCACCATGTATATAGTGTGTGCACTGCTAGTCTATAGCACCATGTATATAGTGTGTGCACTGCTAGTATATAGCACCATGTATATAGTGTGTGCACTGCTAGTATATAGCACCATGTATATAGTGTGTGTGCACTGCTAGTATATAGCACCATGTATATAGTGTGTGTGTGCACTGCTAGTCTATAGCACAATGTATATAGTGTGTGTGCACTGCTAGTCTATAGCACCATGTATATAGTGTGTGCACTGCTAGTATATAGCACCATGTATATAGTGTGTGCACTGCTAGTCTATAGCACCATGTATATAGTGTGTGTGCACTGCTAGTCTATAGCACCATGTATATAGTGTGTGTGCACTGCTAGTCTATAGCACCATGTATATAGTGTGTGTGCACTGCTAGTCTATAGCACCATGTATATAGTGTGTGTGTGCACTGCTAGTCTATAGCACCATGTATATAGTGTGTGTGCACTGCTAGTCTATAGCACCATGTATATAGTGTGTGTGCACTGCTAGTATATAGCACCATGTATATAGTGTGTGCACTGCTAGTCTATAGCACCATGTATATAGTGTGTGTGCACTGCTAGTATATAGCACCATGTATATAGTGTGTGTGTGCACTGCTAGTCTATAGCACCATGTATATAGTGTGTGTGCACTGCTAGTTTATAGCACCATGTATATAGTGTGTGTGCACTGCTAGTCTATAGCACCATGTATATAGTGTGTGTGCACTGCTAGTCTATAGCACCATGTATATAGTGTGTGTGCACTGCTAGTATATAGCACCATCTCTATAGTGTGTGTGCACTGCTAGTCTATAGCACCATGTATATAGTGTGTGCACTGCTAGTATATAGCACCATGTATATAGTGTGTGCACTGCTAGTCTATAGCACCATGTATATAGTGTGTGTGTGCACTGCTAGTATATAGCGGCGGCCAATGCTGCTGGGCAGCGGGGACACAACTCCTGCGTCCGTGAGTCTCCCTATAGCGCGGAGTATCACAGATGCAGTGCTATATGGAGGGTCACCACATGTGTGCACACAAGCCATTATTGTGTATGTACAGGTACATCTGTGGAAGTGTATGGGCACAGCAATAAGTAGAGGTATGTAGAAATAATGAGTGTACACACAGATATCGGAGTATACAGGTGCAGCACACCTTTGTCAGAGGATATATGGATAGAAAAGTAGATATGTATATATAGATCTGTGTGTGAATATGTTCGAAGAAACATCTGTTGCTTTTATGTAGATGCGTGTGATGTATGTGAGTACATCTATATATAGCGTGTGTTTATGTGTGTGTGTAATTGTATGTGTTTATATATATATGTATATACACCTATACACACATATACATACGCACATAGTGTATGCTATATGTGTATGCGCTTGTGTGTATATGTATATATATATATATATATATATACATATCTATATATATATCTATATATATACTGCTCAAATAAAGGGAACACTATTCCATTTGCAACTGGCTGTTTGTGTTCCCTTTATTTTTTTGAGCAGTATATATATATATATATATATATATATATATATATACACACACTGGTATATATGTATTTCTATGTCCATGCACATGTGAGTGTCCCCTACAGTGACCACATGCCCTCGGGAGGTGACAGTGAGTATATAGGATATCCTACTATAGGAGGTGCTGACAGTATACACCAGAGATGAGCTCTCGGGTTACTTGGCAGACTACACACAGTGTGCACATGGAGGGAAGGCAGGACTAGCTGGTATTATTATGTTATTATAATGGTACAGGGAGTATTAGTATAGATAGCACGTATATTATGTACAAGGCTTCGGGCTGTGTCTGTGTATTATTAAGTAAGCTTTAGTTTATTGATTTTTCTTTAATGCCTTATATGTGTTAGCCCTTTAGCGTTACTTTATAAGGTGCTGTTCGCTATTCTTTTGATAAAAACTAATTGTAATGCAACTATTCCACACACTTGATTGTAATATGTGAACTGTGTATACAATCACAGAGGTAGATCAATGATTAGATATCGAAAGACTGGAAGACATTGTAAGAGAACTTTGAATTGGCTATAAAGTGATCTCCATTTTGCTGTGATGTGTAGTTTTTTGTAACTGTGCTTTTGTTTTATTGTATTATTAATACATTGATTAGCATTATCTCCGTATGATCTGTAGTGTAGAGCTGCTTAAATTTTGGATTGTGAGATTTTTCATTGAGTTTGGGAAGGCTGCTACCCTAGTTCCCATGATTTCTGTATCATCCTATATTTAGAATTTGTTTCAATGCAGATAACTAGAAATGAAGGAAAAAGGAATAAATTCTTATTTCAGAATGTCGTAGTTATGCATAATACGGTTTTCATGTTTTTGGTAGCTATTTGCAATTCATGTAGTATAGATACATTGTATGCACATATATTATTTACTCTGCACAAATGTATATGAATCCAATAAATATTTTCAAATCACTCATTCACATTTCTTTAAAAGTTGCATTTATGACACAATTCGTTACAATACGTACAATACAGCAAATTAGTATCTTGCAGTTGATGTTTTTTTTTTAAATTTCCTGCCTCCATATGAAATGATGAAAAGGGAAAAGGTAGCCCACTTGATATTACACACATGCATGTGTATATATATATATATATATATATATATATAGATATATATATATATATACACACATTATATTCTGCACATGAAAGTGCCATTAGTAGTTTTAATTATTTGGAATATGCAGAAAGCTGCAAAGCATTTGATGAAGCAACTTTTTAAAATTAATTTCTCTTAATATGCAAAAATTAAAAAAAAAATCATGCCCCCCAGTTTTGAATGATTGCATAACTTTTCCAGCAATTTTCGGTCACATTTCAGAGCAGACACAAGTCTCTTTTCAGTGAATTTCTCAGCAGACATCTCCCAGGAATATACTACGTCTATACCCTGAACAGTGATCAGGGCTTTTAAATGATTTTTTTTTTTTTTTTACATCCATCTCTTCTGAAAGTAAATGAACTATTAATGTAGAACCCTTCAATGACATTGTTTTCTTTTTAGTGAAGCTGTAAATGGTTTGAAAGTCTTACCAACAAATGAAAAATGTTTGACATTTATGTAGCTTAAGATGGTAGATCATATTATGGATGGAAATTATAGATATTTGAATGGTGGGAATGTATGAGGATTTGACAAGTCCTGGAAATAACTCTTAACAATTATTTATTGTATTTTATCGTTTCAAAGTTTTAGATCTTTTTTTGTTGTTGCAATTATATGTGTATAAACGTATAGAAAACTATATATTTTAACTATAACTACAGCTAGTAATTGATTAGGGCATACCTGTAACAGTTGCAGATTTTCTCTGTAGTGTCACGCATATTTATTAATACCTTGCAAACAATCTTCATACTTTTAAGAAGATAAAGCAACAATCCTCAAACAATAATGTATGTAGTATTTTGCTAAACTTTTAGTTGAATCAGAAATCTGTACCTTTGGCCAAGTGTGGAGTTAGGTAGAATAAAGAAACAGATGAGTATGTTAGATATGGGAGGGCACAAGGTAATAAGATGGAATATGTGAAAGTTTGGAGATCACTATATCTGGCTGCTGAACGAACATCACTTAGTGCAGCATATGAAAGAGCAAGCCTAATGGGTGTGGTGTAACCTTCATGTCTCAGTCATCAGTAACATTTCAGTGGCCATCACTTACTGTATTTTACAAACTACTAGACACATGTCTGTGCCAGAAAGATCCACCATCTGAAGTCTATCTGTATGGTAGCTGTAATGCAGCGATACAGCGTATACGTATTATGGACTGGGCTTGGACTTCATAATTAATGTTGTACAAGTACTGAGTTTGTGCCTCCTCTTCATTCAGTGTCGCAGTTTAAAATGATGGGCTACTCATACGATGACGACTTGGAGGAGCTGTGTCCAGTCTGCGGGGACAAGGTTTCTGGATATCATTATGGACTGCTAACCTGTGAAAGTTGTAAGGTGCGGAGTTGGTATTATTATTATTTTATTTTCTCAGTTATTACCAAATTAATTTTCACTTTGACAGTTTACAATCCCTTTTTTCCTAAATTGATATATATATATGATAGATTGGGAGATAGATGGATATTAGATAGATAAATAGATATTAGAGATAGATAGATGGATGGATAGATAGAGATGATAGATAGCGCACATAAGCGTATGATCTGGAATAATCAGAAAACAGGTGAGTTCCAGCAGGATCCACAGGAAATCTTGTTCCAAAATAACTTTTATTGATTATCATAAAAATATGAACAAATATGATGTTCAATGCAAAACTAGCACTAGCAGCACAACACATGTAGCAGCATAATACAATGATGAAGACCTAGAGTCGAAACGCGTAGGATTATGCTGCTACATGTGTTGTGCTGCTAGTGCTATTTTTGCATTGAACATCATATTTGTTCATATTTTTATGATAATCATTAAAAGTTATTTTTTAAGTGAACAAGATTTCCTGTGGATCCTGCTGGAACTCCCCTATTTTCTGATAATCTCTTCTGAGGCTGCTCAGCCCAGTCCGTGCAGGATCAAGCACTTGGAACTACAGCAAATATGGGTGAGCTGATGAACTTTTTCTTTTTTCTATGATGTGGAATGTTTTGGGACATGTGGGCTTCTGGTTGCTATAATATAAAGAAAGGCTAAAAACCTCTAAATAATTCATAATTGTTATGAGTGCATAAAATCTGTTACATTTTATATAGGTATTTCCTGATACAGAACTTTCTAAGCAAATGTATCAGATATTTTACTTCTACAAATACTTCTAGATATTTTATAAATATTTTTATCATGAGCTCATTGAGGGATGCTCATAAGTTCTAAAATAACATATGTAATGAAACAATGGCCGCTTGTTGAAATCTTCCATAAGCCAAGCTGTTGTACTGTTCTTTAGGAAATAATAGGAGAGGATCCATCAGCCTTCATGTGTATGTTTACTGATTATTCTGTCTTTCCCTATATTCTCTAGGGTTTTTTCAAGCGGACAGTTCAGAACAATAAAAGATACACATGTATTGAAAATCAGACCTGTCAGATTGATAAGACCCAGAGGAAGCGATGTCCTTACTGCAGGTTTCAGAAGTGTTTGAGTGTAGGGATGAAATTAGAAGGTAAGCTAATAATGGGCGAGAACTGAAGAGGTATGTGCAGATGGAAAACAAATATACATAGATGAATGCATGGATTATTATTTATTTTATATATTTTTTCTTAATTACAGAATACATATTTTTATGTGTATGTATATATTTATCACAGTAATAGACATATCCATTTTAATCTTTGCAATTTATACCTTGACGGTAGTTGCATCAATTGTATTTGTGATAATACTTTTCTCCGACGTTCTATTTAAACCTGTTGATTTTATTTGTGTGCAATGGTATATCAGATATTTCATTAGATATCTTGAGTTAGACATAAGGGACCCTATCTCGATCACTGAAAATGGCTAAATTAATTTATTCTCAATACTGAGACATCATAGAAATATTCCCATAAGAATTTTCCCAAATCCCTAGAATTGCTGTGATTCCAATGGTAATGGTAAAAGTGTTTGCATTTCTTTTTTTAAAACAATGGGACAAATTCAGATTCTTATTATTTACAAGGCTCCGATGAGGGTTGGATGAGCACAGTTTCTATGGCCACTCATTTAACTGTCCTTGTAGTGAAAGCTACACATTAATGTGTGTAATTGTCCTAACCAGGGTTACAATAGATGACGAGTTATAAGCTCTTGTTCTAAAAAGCCTATGTTGTAGTTTCTCCAACCAGACGGTGCAAATACAATCTTACCATGTCTGTCCCGCTCCAGTCTTGAGGTTTATAGCTACGCTTGTGGATTATTGTAAAAACCAGACCCCGATCATTGTTTATAATGAAGTCACACTCATTTAGCAGAATAACATGTTCTTCAATGATTCAGTAAATATTCTAAAAAGCAAATCCAAACAAAAGTTAAAATGTATTGAAAGAGAAGGGCAGAAAACGTTTTGCCCTTTCTCATTTCCCTTTATCTTTCTATTTTCTGAATGCCGACAAACTGCTTGTTCTGTCTATTGTATCCCTTAAAACACGTAAATTGGACACAGCGATCATTTGTAAAGCACATGGAACACATTTAAGAATGGACGATGTTCACTATGAGATAATACACATATGTATTTCATAACGCAATACGTCTGCTATAGACAAAGTCTAAGCAGCTGTGTGCAGTGGAATTTTTTTTGTAAGTGTCAACAAAAACTTTATATATCAATTTAAGAACTGCTGCAAAGGGACATCACAGTACATATACAATAGGAGTAGGATTCATTTCAGATTTTGTGTTTTCATTTGAGGAGGTGAAATTGGTAAAAACCTCAATTTATTTTCAAGCCTATGCTTCCTAACAGTAAGTACATTTCTTTATATGTTATTTCACAGATTTCTACATATAGTAAATGTAATCTTTGATGACATACATTTATGTTATCAACTGGAGGTATTGCCCGAAAAATGGTAGACCAGAGCGAATCGGCAGGTACAGAAACTGTGCCTGCAATTATCAGAAGGACGGGGCGCTAAATGAAAAAGCTCCGACCTTGGCCATTTAACCTTAATGCAAGGGTTAAAGACGTTTTTACAAGTTTTTTTTTAAATAAATCACTTTAGATAATTAAAAGCATAAAAAGGGAAGATTACTTTCTTTCTTTATTTTTCCAGTTCTAAAAAAACAAAGTACCCAAATTAATCGTTATTTACATGTACCCTAAATTACAAAGAAACGCACAATATGTTCCAGAATTAAAAAGTTTAGGGCTTGTACGTAGGTTTGTAATCCGGTAATGTTCGATAGATTTCAGAGGGGAAAAAAATTAAATTTTTTTTATCATGTCCTTAAAGCCAAGACTATCTTTACTTCCAAAGGGTTAAAGTGACGCTCGGTAATTGAATAACATTGATGGTACACATAACTGATGTACAGTGAGGTATATTTCTAATAGATCATGGGTTTTTATTTCGTAATTCTTAACGTCTGAAAAAAACAACATGATCAATAAAAACGAGTCAATAAACCGTTTAGTTGGTATTGACAGATCTCATCAGTCTTAGTCCTAATTCACATTTGTGTATTTTACTTCTGTTTTTTAAGGCCTCTTTTACAAAGTATCTTTTTCGGCCATCTCAAACGTTCTAAAAAAAAAAAAGTAAAAATGCCAGTGACGCGCATGTTTTTATGCTTTGCTCTAATTTTTTTATTTGGTCTCATTTTTTTACATACCTTTTAATTAACTTTTTTCAAATCCTATGGCAAAGCCTTACAAAAAATGTCACAAAGCAATACCACTTACACAAAAAAAAAAAAACAACACGACGTGTGAATTTAGCAAAAAGACAAAACCAAGAGTACGGTAATTATTAAACGCAAAAAAAAATAAAAAGGAAATATTTCTGCTTCTCTTGTTTGGCAATGAATCAATGCTGATTTAATAGGCAAATGTGAATGAGGCCTAAGCATGTGTGACTATTTAGTTCTGAGAGCTGACGTTTTGGATAGTCATTTGTTAATGATCCAACTGCTGTAACTTAATCTTGCTGCCCTGGGTGTTCATTATGAATCAGGTCTCATGGGGTATCAAGGTGCTAATGTGACAAACAGAACCGCAGCTCAATTAGAACAGCACACTTGTGTACATTCAGAGAACTAGAGGCACAAACCATACAAAAAATAGGCTGCCCTGCTTGCTTACAGTTTCCACGTAGCATTGGGAATATAAAAGAAATGCGAAGAGAACAAATCTGCAAATGTTTGAAAGCAGAGAAACGAAATAAGTAAGATCTCTCCAATAATATAACAGATGTTTATAAAGCCAATGTTAGCCCGGGGTGGAGCGTGAAAGTTACGGCCTTAAAAAAATTACATTCTCTCCCCTGAGAAAACATGCTTTTTTATACGCTGACCAGTTTCCATGCTGAATCCCAAGTGGCTACCTTATTACATTACTGCATTTTTTTCTCACTGTTTCATTCCTTGAGACCAAGGAAATGTACTTACCTGTTATATAGAACTTTTGGGGGATAATCAGCGGTGTTACTCGGTTCTGTGATTTATTTGTACAATCAAAGCTTGCGCATAAAGCAATTTGTTTTTAATACACTGCAAAACATTACTGTAAAAAAAGACATAACAAGTTAAGATATTCTACCCATTAAAGTAGAAGGGGATATTGAGAATAGGGTATGTAATACAACTTCGCAGTCCATTTTCTTTCATAAAAGACTATTTACACTGTGTTCAGTGCACCTTGGCTGCCATTGTTCTCGGCAGCACGAGTCCTGTTTGTATAGGACGATGTGCTGCCAAGAATGATGATGTCTTACGCAGCACAAAAGATCATTTCACCTTTTTTGCGCCTGCATTACCTGTTTACACTGTACTATTATCGAAACGGGCGATCCTAGGAATACTTGTCCATGAGAATCATGCAGTATAAATTCACTTTTCTGAAGATTTAAGATTAAGCCCATATTCCTACATCTCTGCCAGACAACCACCATTAAACCCCCATCATTATGTACTTTATCTCTTAATATTGGGGCCTACTAGCCTATAATATATGTAGAAATTACACTACAAATAATATAATTAACATAGAGGCAAACGCAGTGTAATGAACGAAATTGAAACCGGAATATTGTTTTTTCCAGCCCTAAACCTTTATACCATTGATGACGGCAGTTCACTTGGCAAGAGCAGGTTTAGAGAGAAAGGTCACTCAGGTCAACCAAACCACAAATACGTTTTCTGATTATCACCCTGCAACCGATCTGTTCATTCGGGACGTCAAATTTTTTTTCACTTAAAAATAAAAAAGGACACTTTTATAGGTTTCCAGATGTGGAAAGTATAGTATATAGAGAGCCTGAAAAGAAAAATAAACGTAGCAGACAGGGAAATGTGAGAGCGTACTGCTTTTTCCTCTGGAACTTTTTCCAAAAAAAAAAAATCTTCTCTGTGTCTAATTATTGAAGGAATTTTGGAATTGTTAAGAAAAATAGATTACAAAAAAATACGTTTCTCAGTCCTATATATGGGTATGCGTGTCATAATAATACATATTCATATATTATCTGTCTGTTTTTAAGCTTCTGTCTTCTATAACTCATTCTTGTAATGGCACCACAGTGTGTACTTTACTAATAGCCCTATTAAACTTAAGTTGCAGCCTATAAATTACCGAGATTAATTAATTGCAGAAGTCTTTATACAAGATGTGTATGTGAGATTGCCATGCATTTTTAATGGGGTTGTAATCACTCCTTTGCATAAGAGCCACTGGCCAAGGTAGACGCAGTCAGTGTCACTTGCTATCCCATTAAACTTGCACCACAATGAAACTTACCGCTGTGACAAACCCCATTAAAATCCCCCCCCTGGCTGCAGCTGAACCACATTTCTTCTTAATTATTCCTAAAACTGAAGACTTTGCTGTTCAGAAGCTTTAGTGAAAATAAAATCAAATTTTCTTGACATTATTATGTAGGATTCCTGGAATAAGACAAGTCATCAACACAAAGGAGAACGTTATAGAATATGCATGGATGGGGGAAAAAAACTATTCAGTGACTATGTAGCTATAGAAAATATAAAAGTGACTCCTTTTATATAGGGAGTCATTATATCATGTGCAAGCAGTGTTAATATTTTTGACTTTTTATGAATTGCTCCATTTGTTAGTCATTGCTTCTCTTCTTTTTGTTACCGCTGATTAAATATAACGCAAGTGTTAGGAAATTAGAAATTTCTGTTCAGCTTTGATGTTTGCCTTTCTTTATCCTACAGCTGTGAGAGCCGACCGAATGCGCGGAGGGAGAAATAAATTTGGGCCAATGTACAAACGGGACCGAGCTCTCAAACAACAGAAAAAAGCTTTAATCCGAGCCAATGGACTTAAACTGGAAGCTATGAGTCAGGTCATCCAAGCCATTCCCACAGATTTAACTATTTCTTCGGCTATCCAAAACATCCACTCGGCATCCAAGGGTCTACCTCTAAACCATGCTGCCCTTCCTCCTACAGACTATGACAGAAGCCCCTTTGTGACATCACCTATCAGCATGGCCATGCCACCTCACGGCAGCCTGCAAGGTTACCAGGCCTATGGCCACTTCCCCAGCCGTGCTATCAAATCGGAGTACCCGGACCCTTATACGAGTTCTCCAGAGTCTATAATGGGATACTCTTATATGGACACTTATCAGTCCAGCTCCCCTTCCAATATCCCACACCTTATAGTGGAACTCTTGAAATGTGAGCCTGACGAGCCTCAAGTCCAAAGCAAGATCATGTCATACTTACAGCAGGAGCAGGCCAACAGGAGCAAACATGATAAACTCAACACATTTGGACTCATGTGCAAAATGGCCGATCAGACATTATTTTCCATTGTTGAATGGGCGAGGAGTAGCATATTCTTCAGAGAATTAAAGGTAAGACTGGCTGATCTGGCCAGTAATTATCTACTCATCTCATAATTATTATTTGTAAATGAGAATAAAGAGTAAATGAACTATTGGAATTGCCACTTAGTAACCAGCTGAGCAGTACCTTTCTATGGAGCTGACTTTGTATCTTTTACAGCAGTTAGCGGTTGAGTTTTCTTGAGTTATGGGGGTGACAGAAAGGGTGTAAGCCGACATAAAATACATCAAAGAATTCAATTGATTCCCATTCAGTAATTGCTGTATTTGTGCATAGTACTGTCTTGTGGAGTTCACTTAAAAACACGTCGGAGTTATTGAAAATACTCACGGCTGACCCACAGGGTCAGGATTTTCCACGGTGGTGCTGAAAGGATGTTTAATTATTTAGGCTAACAAGTCATATATAATTAGGGAGCTCGACGTGTCTTAGAATTTTTTTAAGGTATAAAAGCAGGAAATGTCTCTAACTGGCTTGATGAAAGCAATGATCAGGTCTGTTCTTTCAATTACTCATCGCGTACAGCAGACACAGCGGTGGGCCTATTGTAAAGGCAACTGAATTGTACAACTTCCCAGCAGTTGTTAAGAAGCAGTAGTCACTTTCCAGCTCTTGTCATGTGCATTAAATGACTAAAGACTGTGAAAGGCACAGCAACTTACGGTACTTCAACTGGTGCTTAACCTGAAGTCCGCAGGATCATACACTGTGCCCCTACGTCGTCCGTACAGTGTCAGCTCCCTGCTGTCTCCCTTTCCCCACTGACCCCTGTACTTCAATGGTTAATGAATATAGAGCTCTTCCAAGTTCCCATCTAGAGGTAGATCCACACCGGAGAAAGGACTAGGGGGCTATAATAATGGGAGCGCACCAAAGCCGTGTCTGATCTCATTGGGAACATGATAGGAAGGGCTTGTATTCATATATGCCTTTTCTAGAAATTTTCAATTGTGTTTGATCATGTGAATTATTAGTGATATCTGTCATGGAGCAGGTATGCACTTACTATTCTTAATTACTGCTGGTGAAAACGCCAAGCCTAAATGATAATAATATGATAAAATGTTACAAATATTATTATTGGAAACTAATATGGAGATATATAAATTTAAAGAAGGCCTCTACTAATTATGGCCAGGATTTCTGAACTACGCATATTATCCTTTATCCTCAGAGTTATTCTAGCACTGATAACACAATCTAGGGCTCTGTTCACACTGTATTCACAACATAGCCTCTTGCTGCCCTATTTATCCAAAAAAATGTACACATGACAAAAACCTGATAAACCCATTCTAAATCAAAATCTGAAAGTTGTGTTACAAAAAAACACAGAGCCTTAAATTGTAGTTAAGGAGGCACTCTGGCAAAACTGATTCACTGCGTTATGGCCAGAATATGGTAGTGGTGTAGAAGAGTGGCGTGCGCTGCCCCCCGAGGCCATCGGTGGACAATGCATAAGGTTTACCTGGAGTATTCCTTTCAGATTATTTTCATTCATGGTAAGGTCAAGGGCACATGGACATATATTCATTCCAAGTTCTGTCCGTGATAAAAGAGCACATGGACAGCACTTAGACCAGTGTTATTCAATGGGGCAGGGCAGACAAGTGACATTTTTCATAGACTACATGTGAAAAAAATAGCAACAAGCAATAGTTTCTTCCTAGTGTTGGATGAACTGAGATCATTAAAATAAAGGATTCCATACAAAGCTGCTTTATAGTGTCTGATTTTTATGGATAAATTGCAAATCTATAATGCAGGAAATTATTTAGTCTCATTTTTAATAACTGCTACTGTATAAAAACGGATCATAGACGGGTGACAAATGAGAAGAAAGTCATCCAAGTTTTATTTGATGAAAATCAGATGATTTTTTTTGTGTGTTCGTGTGAACTTTGCCATTTAACTTAGCCTAACCTTTCTACTTATGCAATCATGTATCAAGGAGACCTCTGTCTTCTTTTATATATATGTCCGCACATAGGGTTGTGAGGTTGTGATTCACAAGCCTCTACAGTTCCTCTGCAGAATATCAATAAAAGCACAGATCACATAACCATTTTACCATTGACTAATCATTTGCTAAAACACAAAGAGTGATCACATATCATGGAAGGCATTTTTTAAAGTAATTTTTTTAATGTAAAAGATATGTTCAAAATCATTGGGTGATGTGCCAGTTTTACAAAATGTCACTTGATTTTTTCAAATTTGCCATGTCTTTAACCAAAACTCTTCTGGAAATGTTACTCGCGTTATTATGCTAGTGAGATTGAGCCATTATTTGTATTTTTTTTATTACAAAAGTTGCAATTAATAAATGAAGCTAAAACTGTCTATGTGATAAACCATGCTCACTTTGGCTTAAAAAAACAACTCTCAGAAACAGCAAAAAAGAGAATGAAAATTTGATGCATGTCCATCCATTATAATTTTGGCATATGCCAATAAAAAACCCATTGCAAAACCTTGCATTTTATTTCAAATAAATGGAGTCAAATCAATAATGCATAACCCTGATATCTATAAATGTGTAAAATCAACTCAGTCCATCAAATAAAGCCATCACCGATACAGACCTACATTCAGTTTTATGTTTCGGAAGCTAATTACAACTATGCAGTGATTGTGAACACTTTGATGTCCAAATGTTCATTCCCCTACCCTGTCCCTTTCGGAGACAGAAAAAAAAAGAGTTAAACTTATAAACCACAGAGAAGAATATTTTTGGGATGAAGAATAACTCGTGGGCTTATAGTCACATGTTAAATGCTATTGGGGTGTTACTTTATTTACTTTAATATTTTTCTTATTTTAATTAATATAGAAATAAAGTTGGTGGCTTTTTAATCGTCCACCATCAGATTGTGACTCAGACAGACGCGCAGCCCCTATGACCCCTTTTGCGAGACATTCATGTATAACATGGGTGTTCTTTATTCGTCAATGATACTGAAGTGTTCATTTATGGTGACAGGTTCGCTCTAAGAATGATAATCTGCTCTTAATTGCTTTATGAAAGTGTAATTGGATTGTAAACTGATTATGAACAGCACATACTGTACCTGCGAGCCCTGGGAGTAAACCGTCAAACACTATTTAAAACCATTTTTACTCTAAATACAGCCCAAATAGTGCGCGGATCTGGATTTGCCTCATAAACAGAGGAAATATAATGAATAAAGTGTTCTGCCCTGAGCTCGATTTTATATTTAGCACTTCCAGTAATATGAGCCAAGTTGGAACAAAAGGAGGGATAAATATAGAAGTGGGATAATAGATAGCCGTGAATATTCTTCAGATAGTGTTTCCATATCACAGGGAACGTTCAAAGGGGCAAGGGTTATTTTTAAGGATTTGTCAATTTAACAATGGGGCTTCAGTTTACGCTGCTGACTGCACACATGACAGCGATGTAACCCTTCCATCGTCTGTGCACCCTGGTATCGACATCACATGTAACAGGTTTGGAGGGGTGAACACATTTTGCGGGTCACCAAAATCGATCAGGCTCTGGCTTTTGGCCACCAGTTGCACACCACGCATTGCCCTTTTGTAACACCTTATTTGTACTATTATCATATGTCATTTTACAGTTATGTGCTTGTATATTCTGGATGACTAGGGATTACTGTTGGGCAGTTACACTACACAATAAGGTCTCGTCACACATGGACAATCTTACTATACTATAAGGTCCCATCACACATGGACAATCTTACTATACTATAAGGTCCCATCCCACATGGACAGTCTTACTATACTATAAGGTCCCATCACACATGGACAGTCTTACTATACTATAAGGTCCCATCACACATGGACAATCTTACTATACTATAAGGTCCCATCACACATGGACAATCTTACTATACTATAAGGTCCCATCACACATGGACAGTCTTACTATATTATAAGGTCCCATCACACATGGACAATCTTACTATACTATAAGGTCCCATCACACATGGACAATCTTACTATACTATATGGTCCCATCACACATGGACAATCTTATTATACTATAAGGTCCCATCACACATGGACAGTCTTACTATACTATAAGGTCCCATCACACATGGACTATCTTACTATACTATAAGGTCCCATCACACATGGACAATCTTACTATACTATAAGGTCCCATCACACATGGACAATCTTACTATACTATAAGGTCCCATCACACATGGACAATCTTACTATACTATAAGGTCCCATCACACATGGACAGTCTTACTATACTATAAGGTCCCATCACACATGGACAATCTTACTATACTATAAGGTCCCATCACACATGGACAATCTTACTATACTATAAGGTCCCATCACACATGGACAATCTTACTATACTATAAGGTACCATCACACATGGACAATCTTACTATACTATAAGGTCCCATCACACATGTACAATCCTACACACAGATTTTTTTTTACAAAACTTAGGACAATCTGTAACAAAAAAAATCATAATATTCCGTACTCCATTACATGAGACATCGCTTAGTCATAATATCGAGTGTCAACAGGTCCATATGTGGACAGTTAGTGAAACCCACAAGTCCTGGCGCAGAGTATTGCCCTATACCTTATCTCTAAGACTAGGTTCACAAGTCATGCGTTTGGTGTTTATTTTATGTATAGATGTCCCGCATAAAATTTCCGGTACTTTATAACAGCAGCGATGTCAATGAGTTTTGACTTAAGAGGAACTGAACTTTCATTATATTTTGAAAACTATTTTGTCCAGAATGGAAAGTTATATAACTCTGAAAATCACTTTATCAGGGGATTTCTCTTCATTCCTGTAAAAAATGTACATATAGTTGCTTCCAAACTCCTGCTTATCCCCAGTCTATATATGTCTTCCTACAGCTGCATTGATTTCAGAATACACTCATTTGGAGTACCGATGATGGCAGTGAAATATCAGCATTTGTGCTTATAAGAACAATCTTCCACAGCAGGCTATAGAAGAGTATGTGTACAGGACTTCTTTTTCATTCTGGTTCTGCTCTGAAAACCACGTGAAAAAAGAGCTAAATAAAGGCTCAAAAGAATGAACATATTCATTTCTATGTAAAAAACACTTGCTGTTCTTGTGTTCAAGCTTTTATCATCTTTTAACCGCTTTAGGATTCAAAAGATGCAAAGTGGATAAAAGAAGTGAGCGGCCCATTCCCCAGGTGTTTTGTGCTCTGAAAACACTCTATACTTTGTACTAGAAGTCAATGGAAAAGCTCAAAAGAGGCATCTTTTTGATTGTTTTTTTAGCGTTCTTGCTTGTAAAACCGTTAGCAGTTTCTTTATTATTGAATGAAGTTAAAGCAAAGTGTGGGAAGCGCCAGTAGGCTACAAAAATGCTGTAAAAAATACTAAAAACAAAGAAACAAAAACAGATCGTTCAGGAAAAAAAAATGCTGGTGTAACAGACCATAGTATACCCTGAATCCAGACTATACCCTATATACCAAGCGGCAGAGGCTTGATTAAACCTCAGGCATATTATGGCCTAGGCCAATTTATACTTTGGGGTATAAATTGTCCTCAGCCATTTCATACCCCTCATGTCAGATTACACTATACCCCCCTAGATATCAGCAGCGTTGAGTGATATGCACAAGAATTATTTAATTTTTCAGCATCTTACTGGGGGTTCAGGTTTGTTAGGTAAGTTATGTGAGAAGATAACTGACTTAAATCTTAAAGTTCTAAACACATAGATTTTTGTTACTTGAGGCAGAAAAACTTAAATTAGTAAAAATATTAGACTTCCACAAAGATATAATGGAGGTAAAGAATCCTGCCGCACTTCTCAGTTGTCACACATAAAAAGCAGATGTGTGTCTAAGGGCCCTGTCACACATAGCAACGCACCAGCTCCCTGCACCAGCGTGCTGGTTACTAAGGTACACATCGGGTTTCTAAGTGCCACGCGCCGCTTAGAAATCTGATGTGTACCTAAGTTACCAGTGCCAGCTCGCTGATCGCTGGTCTCCCGCTGCGATGCGTGCTGGCCAGCGGGAGACCAGCGATCAAAAAAATGTCCTGGCCATTCCAGGACAATCAGCGATACCCGGCAGGGGGCCCGGTCGCTGGTAAGTGTCACACACGGCGATCTCACTCGTGAGATCGCTGTTGCGTCACAAAACTTGTGACTCAGCAGCGAGCGAGATCTCGCTAGCGAGATCGCTATGTGTGACGGGGGCTTTAGTATGATAAAAAGAGATCTGCAGACTTTTCAACCAATCAGAGACAGAGTGAGGAAACCAGTGAAGAGATAAGATCACATTACAATTGGATTCTAAGGTAACAGCATTTATGTTACTTGACAACAGAGTAATCTCAGATGTAATGACTGTTGTCTTTCACCAGACACATTGTACTGCGAGATCAATCTTCATCATGTGACTAACAACACAAATACCTTCCCATCCGTGTAAAGGTACTGTCACACTTAGCGATGCACCAGCGATCCCAACCAGCGATATGACGCGGTCATGATCGCTGGTACATCGCTAAGTGGTCGCTAGTGAGCTGCCACACAGGCAGATCTCACTAACGACATCGCTGGGGACGGGGGTCGCTACTTACCTGTCACACTAGGCGATCCTGCGTCCTCCTGTCCACGTCCACGCATCGCTCGTCGGCGCCACAGGAAGCCCAGCAGGAAGCTGACGATGAGAAACGGCCCAGGACGTTCTCGCGCGATCAGCAATAATCAGTGGGGCAGCCGGTCGGAGGTAAGTATCAGACATAGCGATATCGCTAGCAATATCGCTGCTACGTCACAAAAGCAGTGACATTATAGCGATATTGCTAGCGATATCGCTTAGTGTGACAGGCCCTTAAGTCAGTTTTTAATAAATGGCAACTAAAATCTCTCATTTACAAGGGCTCATAAAGTAGAGGAGTATATTGTAGCCTGGAGGGGTATAGTTTGGCTTAGTCTATTTTACACCCCTAAAAATAGTTTGACATAGGACAGTTTATCCCTAGGGGTATTCTCTGGCCCGGGCCAAACTATACCCGGGTTTAATCTCGACAGGGGTTAATTTGGCCTGTTACACCGGCATTTCCTGAAGTGTCTTCCTTTTGACAAAGTCAGCTGGTTTGCCCAAGACAATATTTGTGCATATCCTTAATGAGACACAAGTGCTGACCTATCACTGCCAGCATCTGTACTCCAAATGACAGTCCTGATCTCAGTGAGGCTAAAGGCAGACATAGTGACTAAGGGAAATGGTGGATAGGTAGCCACTTGCATGAAATTTTTGTTTTTACACCATTCTCCTAATAAAGTGAATTGCAAAGTTTCATAGCTCTCCTTGCTGGACAAAACTATTTAAAAAAAAAAAAAAAGTTTAGTTACTATGTATCATCCAATTGCTTTTTTTCCTTCAAAATCTACTCAGAAATTAACTTTTGTAGTATTTGATCTAGAGAAAAATTATGAAAAGAAATAGCTTCCTGCTTGTACCTATGCTGTCAGGTTTTAGCAATGTGTTTAGTATTATGAACTGTGGGTTGCTCTGCAGTTTTTTTTATAAGATATGGATGACTCTTAGGGTATTTTCACACAATGCATTTGTTCTGCATTTTTTTTTTGCTGCAATCTTACCAAAGTCATGGTAAAATTGCTTCATTTTTGCAATAAAACAATTACCGGTAACACAATTTGGAAAAATGTTGCCAAAAAAGTATAACATGATTGCTTTCTATGAACATACCCTTAAACTTCCTTGACACAGAAGATTTTTTAGGAGCAATTTTTTCTGGCTTGTAAAAAGTAGCATGATTTTGTACTTTTTTTTTTAAATACATGAACACATTTTTTTCTAACAATGAAGTCTACTGTAATTAAGCATAAAAGAAATGCCACGACTAGAGCAGACTGCATTTGAAAAAATAAAAAGCCATGGACCCCAAAAATGTGTCACGTGTAAAAAATTAAATGTATTTGTGCCATGTTTGTGTGTATTTCATAATCTTATATTGACTCACACCCAATATTTAGTTGCGGCATTTTTGCCACAAGAAACACAGCAAAATGTAAGAATACACTGCAAAAAATAATGTGACATTTTTGAAAAAAATAAAACAAAAAACACAGGACTGAAACAGATGAATGGAAGGGTTCCAAGACTTTCCAGAACAAAATCCACTGCAAGTAAGCAAAATGTGCAGCACCCTCAAGGACAGGTTCCCGCGTTGCATATTTGTTGGGGATTGTATGTGTGTAATTCTAGACTGAAATCTACAGTGTTTCTGCAACTAAAATCCACATGTATTTCCTGCACATGTATATGATTTTATAGGTACCGTAAGTTATGCTGTGGAATCACACCACAAATACCAGGCCAAAGGTTTAGCCTGCAGTTTTAATTATATAAATGGGTAAAATCCACACCAAAAAGGTGCATTTCCACAACAGAAACTGACATGCTGCCGATTAAAAAAAATGCAGCAAAAGCCCATTTTCATTCGGAATCTGCAACAAAAAGGACACAGATGGCGTTGAGATGGAGTTAGAACTCGCCTATTTTTTGCTGGGTTTTACTATAGAATATCAACAATAAAATTTGCACCAAATTTGCACTCAAGCTTTAAGGTACTGTCACACTTAGCGATGTACCAGCGATCCCGACCAGCGATATGACGCGGTCAGGATCGCTGGTACATCGCTAAGTGGTCGCTAGTGAGCTGCCACACAGGCAGATCTCACCAGGGACATCACAGGGGTCGGGGGTCACTACTTACCTGTCAGACGAGGCAATGAAGACGTCCTCCAGCCCGCGTCCACGCGTCGCTCGTCGTTACAGCAGGAAGCTGACGACGAGAAACAGTCCAGGACGTTCTCGCGCGATCAGCGATAACCAGCGGGGGAGCGGTCGGAGGTAAGTATCAGACATAGCGATATCGCTAGCAATATTGCTATAACGTCACAAAACCAGTGACGTTATAGTGATATTGCTCAGGACATCGCTTAGTGTGACAGGCCCTTTAGGCTAGGGTCACATGACTGTTTAACTCTCATATGAGAAAATAGGTCTGTTTATTCTAATCACTCTCGGATTAAACTCTGATCAGAGATTGATCAAAGTGTGATCCAAAAAAAAATTCTCCAAAAAAAAAATTCACCATTCTGCTAGTCCGTGTCATCCATGTGCAGTCCGATTTTTTTTTTTTTTTTTTTTCTTTCCACGGAGCCACAGACTTGAATGGCGGAGTGCGATTAGGTAATTGACTGCAACTCAGGCATGTTGCAATTTGGACTGACTCGGTCTGAAGAAAAATATCAGACAATAATATGAGGGTGAGTGTTAGGCCATGCGCATACATTCAGTATTTGGGGAGTTTTTTACCCCAGTATTTGTGAGCCAAAACCAGGAGTGGGTGATAAATACAGAAGTGGTGACGTGTTTCTATAAGGCTGCTTTCACACATCTGGTGTCAGGGGTGCGGCGGTGTGCGGCGAAAAGCCGTACCGCCGAATCAGGCCTGCAGCGGTGACACCGGATGCAGATGCGGCGCCTGATCCGGTTGGAAAGCATTTAAAGGAGCCGCACCGGGGACGAGAGAGGCAGCGGTATGCGGGGGGGGGGTAGAGATACACGCGCGCTCGCCGGGCACTTGTGGGTTAAACCTCACAGTGTCCGCGCATGCGCTGTTGAAAAAGCCATTCCAGCGCTGCAAAAAAACGTTGCAGGCAACGTTTTTTGCTGACGCCGGACGGCGCAGATTTTACACTTCCGGCTAAAAACGGAGGCGCCGCATGTCTATCCGGCACGATGCGGCGATCATTAAATTCTATGTGCCAAAACTGGATTCAATTCCGGATCCGGTTTTCACACTTTTCGCCGCATCGTGCCGGATTCAAAAAGCTGGATGTGTGAAAGCAGCCTTATTCTGTTCCTCTGATTCTTTCACTCCTGGTTTTGGCTTGCAAATACTCACCAAATACTGAATGTGTGCATGTGGCCTTACCTTTCAAAACGTCTGATTTTTAAGGTAGTGTGTACAAGCCTTTAGACCTGCAGACACTGTGCTACTTTATCACACGTGTGCTGATAGAGTAGTGGGTTTTACTCCATGTTCAGTATTTGGTCAGTATTTTACCTCAGTATTTGTGAGCAAAAATCAGGAGAGGAACAATCAGAGGAAAGTATAATAGAGACACGTCACCACTTCTGTATTTATTACCCACTCCTGGTTTTGGCTTACAAATACTGAGGTAAAATACTGACCGAATACTGATAGTGTGAAGGGGACCTTAATTGGACATACTATTATTTCTATACACAATTAGTAGATTTACAAAAAAAAGGTAATTTTTCACTCATTTTGTTAATTGTCGTACATAAACTTATTGGCAGTATGGTGGATTAGAAACCAGGCTTAGAAACCAAAGCTCAATTGTTTTCACAGAGATGACATTGATTTTATGCATTAATAATTCATTAAACAATGGAAGCAATCTTCACAATTGTTGAAGCAAAAGCTTTGAACATGTGGTGCGTCCATTTTCCTGTGACATCTGTTATTACATTGTAACACTGCTCGCCAGCACATAACTCATTGTCTGCTGTATCCTTGTCCCATTTCTCAATATAAGTCTTAGGCCATGTTCACACGTTCAGTATTTGGTGAGATTTTTACCTCAGTATTTGTAACTCAAAACCAGGAGAGGGTGATAAATACAGAAGTGGTGACGGGTTTCTATTATACTTTTCCTCTGATTGTTCCTCTCCTGGTTTTGGCTTACAAATACTGAGGTAAAAAACTGACCAAATACTGATAGTGTGCACGCGGCCTTAAAGGGAATCTATCACCCCATTTTGAGATATATAACGATATCATTCAATTGTGTGTCACATAAGGATTCTCTTAGTACTTTTGCTTCCCCCTGACCCCGCACCTTTCATGCATAAATACCTTTTTTATATCGGTTCAGATGTATGTAAACTGCCACGGTCCGGTCCGATGGGCGGGGCTTATTCACCTGCCCCCCCCCCCCCCCGTCTTGCTCTACACAAGAAGAAATGCATAGAGCAAGACGGGGGGGGGGGGGGGAAGAAGGTGAATAAGCCCCGCCCAGCGGACCGGACAGCGGCAGTTTACATACATCTGAACCGATATAAAAAAGGTATTTATGCATGAAAGGTGCGGGGTCAGGGGGAAGCAAAAGTACTAAGAGAATCCTTATGTGATACACAATTGAATGATATCATTATATGATATCGCAAAAAAAGGGGTGACAGATTCCCTTTAATGGCTGCAGTAGAGTCCCTACAGGGTAACGCTGGACGCTCACAAACGTGTTACGTAGACTGTATACCCGCTTATCATCCTCGCTCTTCCTGTGTATCAGCCTTTGTTATTGTCTCTTTCCTTTCTGTGCTGACGTACAGAAAGCTTTTCAGGAGCTGTAAAAAGGGACAAACTTATTAAGTACACCACACAGAAAACTAAGGGACTGGAATGCCACACATGCCATATTCACATTGCTCTGCACATTGTGACTGTACAGTAGCTTGTTGAATGCTGAGGACTGGTTATTCTTTTTGGACATTGCATTTTTCCATGGATTAAGCTGGGTCTGTTCATGCCATCATTAGTTTATTGATCTTATCCCAGAGCTGCTTGTGAATGGCAATAACAACAGTCATTGTTTTAGTTCATTTTGGTGATGACCTGATCACTGTGGGCATTATAAAGCTAAGGTCACACCACCGTTTTCTTTCCATCCAAAAAAATCTGTCCGATCAGAGTTAGATCAGAGTGGGATTCGATTTTCTCAGAGATGGAAAGAAAAGGTTCTCAAACTTCTCCATGTCAGTCCGTGACAATCTGACCGCACTCGCATGTCATCAGATTTTTGTTCACGGACCCATAGACAAGAATGGGCGAGTAGGTTCCGACTCTTGGAGGCAAATTGTGCACGCTTCACCTCATTGGCCGAGTCAGATCCGATTTTTCAACACGTCACACTCTGACCAAAAAATACGGCCATGTGTGTGAGCCCTAACCCTTAGTAAGGGTCATCATTTAACATCTTACACAGTTCACATGTTTATTTTCTACATTTGCTGAGATATTGCGTGCAAACCTGCTCATACTAAGGCTTTTCTTCTTTTCTGTTTTTGGTTAATGATGACTATTAATTTGGATAAGATTCTTTAAATAGCAAAATGTCACAAATAAGTGGCAAAAACTATAAAAACGCAATGTTCTAATACCGGCTAAGGCTGTGCTTACTGTTATGCTAAGTGTTATTTTTGGTATTTTTAACAGCAAGTATAGTATAATCTACAGTATTATAGCTGTCAGACGATCCATAACCAAAGCAGAAACCATATATAGACCCTGTTATAAATCAGGATGTTTGTTGGGATTCTTTGTGATCTGTTAGAAAATGGATCACTCACTTCTGTCATGACTTCATTAAGACCTGATAGCAATGTCTACGGACTCAAGTTTGGCTTGAAAGTGAATTTAGTACTGATATTTTCAGGTTATTGAAGCCATTTTCCCATGATAAAAAATAGAATCCTAAACATTTCTGGGCTTTTCTTTTTTTTTTTTTTTTTAAATGAGAACAGTTGCATTAGTTTTAACTCATTTTTTTTCACGAAAAATACCAGTTTTGTTGAATGGGGACTCGTATAAATAGAGCTATATCTGCTATTTTCTTAACCTTTCCTCTCTTTTTTGCTTCTTTCCTTGAAGTTAAAAAAGAAAATGTAAATATGAAGACTGCGGTGAACGTGTGCAGGACTGGTAGACACTGGGGCAGCTTCCTCCGTAAGCTCACGCTGTGCTTTACTGTCTCCAGTCGTGCTCCTGAACTTTACATGCACAGGGATCACTTCCAGTTGTCCTTCGAAGTTTTTAGAGCTGTTTACTTTAATGAAGTGCTCCTTTATGTCACATGGCCAACAAAAACATACCTTTTTATAATCTTTCGGTTGCGGCCAGTGACAAAAGACTTTTGGCCTACAATGCCTTAAGGTAGAACAGTGAATTATTCTCAGATACTTAATGCAGAATTGTATTGATCTTTGATGCTTTTTAGATTAATTTTAATAATTCTATACATCTTGAAGACAGTATATCACAGGATACCTACAGCAAAGGTGTTATTTCAGAAAAAAATCAATAAGGATCAGTTCATATCCCTTTGCGCCATGCGCTTAGTGTGTGTTTTAAATTCTAATCGGCTTGACAGATTTTTTGTTTTGCTTTTTTTGTCTGCTGTTGCAGATGGATCTAAATATCCACCGCGGAAAATGTAATAAAATATACAGTCCATTTCTATCCATTTAACCATTTATTTTGTAAAATAAAACGTAACGTCCTTATGCATCGATATACAAAGCAGCAGAGTGAGATGTATCTTTAATAAAACAGCATTAAGACAAAAGTAGGTGACATGAATGCTACAAGGATGCACGAGAATTCAGACATACAGTGGGGAAAATAAGTATTTAGTCAGTCACCAATTGTGCAAGTGTTTCCACTTAAAAAGATGAGAGAGGCCTGTAATTGACATAGGTAGACCACAACTATGAGAGTCAAAATGAGAAAACAAATCCAGAAAATCACCTTGTCTGATTTGGCAAGATTTATTTTGCAAATTATGGTGGAAAATAAGTATTTGGTCACCTAAAAACATGCAAGATTTCGGGCTCTCACAGACCTGTAACTTCTTATTTAACAGGCTCCTCTGTCCTCCACTCGTTACCTGTAGTAATCACATCTGTTTGAACTTGTTATCAGTATAAAAGACACCTGTTCACAACCTCAAACAGTCACACTACAAACTCCACTATGGTGAAGACCAAAGAGCTGTTGAAGGACACCAGAAACAAAATTGTAGCTGGGTAGACTGAATCTGCAATAGGCAAACAGCTTGGTGTGATGAAATCAACTATGGGAGCAATAATAAGAAAATGGAAGACATACAAGACCACTGATAATCTCCCTCAATCTGGGACTCCATGCAACATCTGACCCCGTGGGGTCAAAATGATCACAAGAATTGTGAGCAAAAATCCCAGAACCACACGGGAGGACTTAGTGAATGACCTGCATAGCTCTGGGACCACCGTAACAAAGGTTACCATCAGTAACACACTACGCCGCGAGGGACTCAGATCCTGCAGTGCTAGACATGCCCCCCTGCTTAAGCCAGTACATGATTGGGCCCGTCTGAAATTTGCTAGAGAGCATTTGGATTATTCAGAAGACTATTGGGAGAATGTCATGGTCTGATGAAACCAAAGTAGAACTGTTATGAATGTGTCACCGAGGAGCATGGCAGGGTCAATCTAAGCCACCAGAAGACCAGAGAGGTTGGTAACTAAGCGGATTGCAGACCCCTGATCCTATCCACACAACTAGCAGTAGCCATGGAGCGTTCCTACGATGTCCTAGACGCTTCGTCACAGCCAGAGGACTAACTAAACCTAAAGACAGAAAGATGAAATCTAAACTGCCCCAGAGCAGATTCCCAAAGGAATAGACAGCCCCCAAACATATATTGTCGGTGAGGCAAGATGAGACACAAACAGAGGCAGAGAACAGACTGAGCAAATGGTGGGGCCCAAGCTGTCTAGACAGGACAGGACAGAAAAGATACTGTCTGCAATCATGCACAAAACCCTGAAAAAGTCCAACACTTCTGATATACAAAAAAACCTGAGATCACACGATCTCACCCCCGCTAGATCAGCACTCTGGTATAAACTGGCAGCAAAGGAAAAAGATATTAACATAACAGGGGACTGAACAAGCTGCAACATATGAAGCAGGGCCCAGCACTGCCCCCAGCAGGGAGCACGCTGGGAGCACGCTGCAAAACAGAAAACAAAAAAAAGACACAACCAGATTAGATGCAAAGGATTAGCAAAAGAATCACTTAGCTGAACCATGCTGTCACGCACGCGCCTTGGCTGAATGGTGCGAGCCGGGGGTTGTGGCCCCACTGTGCCACAGACCAGACTACCCTGGAAGGGACGTGACTGCGACAGCTACCTTGGTCTTCACTGGAGCCTCTGATGGTGAGGTCAGGCTTGTGCGGCAGATAGCTGTCGGGTGCCACTCCAGGGTGGTGTCTGGCTGTGGCTGCTGATCCCACTTGGAGACAAGTCACTTGGACAGATGTGACTGACAGGCAGACTGAGACACAGGGCAAGAAGGTACGACAGATACAGGGCAAGCAGGTGTGGCTTGGAGACACTGGGCAAACGGGCACGGCTTGAGACACAGGACAGGCGGGCACGGCTTGAGACACAGGACAGGCGGGCACGGCTTGAGACACAGGACAGGCGGGCACGGCTTGAGACACAGGACAGGCGGGCACGGCTTGAGAAGGAACAGGTAGGGACCTGTTCACACAGCAGGTGTAGGTATGGATGCAGGCAGGCAGGCGTGGAATATGAAGGAACGGGTTTGGACCTGTTCACACAGGAGGTGCAGGTATGGATGCAGGCAGGCGTGGAATATGAAGGAACAGGTCTGGACCTGTTCACACAGGAGGTGCAGGTATGGATGCAGGCAGGCAGGAGTGGAATATGAAGGAACAGGTTTGGACCTGTTCACACAGGAGGTGCAGGTATGGATGCAGGCAGGCAAGAGTGAAATAAGAAGGAACAGGTTTGGACCTGTTCACACAGTAGGTGCAGGTGAAGGCAGGAGTGGAGAGAGAAGCTGCAGAAAGAGGTTCTGCAGCAGCAGCAGGAGTGGAGCAAAGCTGAACCACAAGGTCTGTGGAGAGAAGCTGCAGCAAGAGGTTCCGCAGCGGCAGCAGGAATGGAGCAAAGCAGAACCACAAGGTCTGTGGAGAGAAGCTGCAGCAAGAGGTTCCGCAGCGGCAGCAGGAATGGAGCAAAGCAGAACCACAAGGTCTGTGGAGAGAAGCTGCAGCAAGAGGTTCTGCAGTGGCAGCAGGACTGGAGCAAAGCAGAACCACAAGGTCTGTGGAGAGAAGCTGCAGCAAGGGGTTACGCAGCGGCAGCAGGAATGGAGCAAAGCAGAACCACAAGGTCTGTGGAGAGAAGCTGCAGCAAGAGGTTCTGCAGCGGCAGCAGGACTGGAGCGAAGCAGAACCACAAGGTCTGTGGAGAGAAGCTGCAGCAAGGGGTTCTGCAGCAGCAGCAGGAATGGAGCAAAGCTGAACCACAAGGTCTGTGGAGAGAAGCTGCAGCAAGAGGTTCTGCAGCGGCAGCAGGAGCCGTGCAGACAGAGTGGCTAGAGTGCAGATGCACAGATAAAGCTGCGAGAGTGCAGATGCACAGACAGGGAGGACACAAGGAAAAACACAGCAAGGAAGGGAGCCACGGACAAGGAGAAAGGGAGACTTATAGACAAAGGTAAGACTGAGTTCAGACAGAGACACAGACAAAGACACAAGGACCAAGACTCAAGGGCCAGGATATTCTGCCTCCTGGCAGGTGGACAGAGAAATGCTAGGCAAGGTACCAAGACACAAGAGTACGCAGTAAGAGCCTTCAGAGAAGGCAAGATACAGAACAGGGCCTGGCTGGCTCAGCAGCAAGGAGCTAACTGAGTTTAGACATTGCACAGGAAATGTTTCAGTGGGAGTGGCGAAACTAAATAGTCAAGTGCTCCAGGTGATTGGTCAGGGACAGATTACCCAGGTGCACCCAGACTGCATAAGAACCAGAGAGTTCAGGCGCCGCCCCCCTATACACACAGTCAGGAAACATGGAGAGCAAGCAGGAGAACAAGAGGCATAGCACATGGAGCTCAGGGCTGGCAACAGACAGATTTCACAGCATGGCTTGAAGCAGAAAGTAAGTTGGTGTGCGGGGGATGGGAGGCCATGAAGTGATGCCAGCAGGGTTGTTACAGTACCCCCCCTTTACGGCCCCTCTTCCTCAAGCCTGCCAGAATGACCTGAAGAAGGAGTATGGGACCACACACAGTCCAGGTTGACACGACATCCTTTAGGTAGGGTGGAGTATGTGTGCCATCAGGAATCCCAGATTTCCCGGTTTCTTGGTGCCAAAGGGAGTCAGTTTCCAACACAGAGGGTACAGAGACTTCTTCCTCCTGTTTGGCTGAAGGCAGGGACCTGGAAGCTTCAGACTTGACCCCTACATCAGCCGGCCAGCTAGAAACAGAAGACACCATCACCGAGTCCGACTTCCGCCCGATGTGCCAGAAAAATTGGACCTCTTCCTCCCGGTTGGTGAGAAATGGGGATAGGTAGGTCACTGCTCCAACATCTTCACCCACCTGCCAAATGGAAGCTGGAGGCATACATACAGGGAGCCACTTCAGCCTGTTACCCTGAAGAAACTGGACCACATTTTCCTGGTTAGATAATGGGTGAAGCTCTGTCTTGGGACCTTCACCCCTGGGCCACAGGGGAGCTGAAGGCATACACTCAGGATCCATCTTCAGCCCTTTATCCTGGGGAAGACCATCAAGAGGCAGGGGTGCTCTTGGGAGCAGAACACTGGTATAGTCACTGGGGATCTGTGAGGAGACTGAGACCGCCTCCCCCTCTTCAGAGGCATCCTCACACCTTGACTCGGCGACTAGTAAACCAGGCGAAGAAGACGACCTTGCTGACTGAATGCGACGCAAGGGAACCAGACACCTCTTGTCACTTGGTTGTTTCAAGTGTGGTGCCTTGCTGGGTCTCCAAACATAGATGGGCATCAGGATCTCTGGTTCAGAATGACCCATGGGCATACCAGACAGCCAATGGAAGACGAACTTCTTCGTATACAAAGCTCCAACCTGGAGCTGTAGTTGTCCTTGCAGGACTAGACTGTTCTCCAATAGGGCTCGGCCACCTCGAGACAACGCCCACGCCGGCTTCGGGAGCTGTATAACAGAGACCACACACTGACTCTGTAAGACTGGTGACTTAAACACACCAAAGCTCCCTGAAGGCAGAGAAACAGTTAAAGAGTTTAATGGAGAGGGAGTACTCTCGCCAGGGGCAGCCTCTTCTACTGACCCAGGGTTCTGGAGTACAGGCTTCACAGGGCAGAGGCCAGATTCCGGCTGTAACTTGGCCCGCTTCTTCTTTTTAGACCTCTTGGATCTTGCACGGGAGGCCACATCGGCAGACTGTGGACCAGGTGATGGCTGGATGGTCATAGGTGGTTGAGATGTTTCACCCACAGGTTCCTCTTGTCTAGTCTGTCTCTGGAAGCTTGGAGGGGAAGACTTTTCAGGAGCAACTGGTCGAGGCATGTCGAAAACTTTACGGAAGGCCACCAGGAAGGCCCCCAGGCTCATGATGACAGGGTCCCCTGCTTCCCAAAGGGGACAGATCCAATTCAAGGCATCACCAGCTAGGTAGGACATGATATATGCCACCTTGACCCGGTCAGAGGGGAAACAAACTGCATTCTGCAGGATGTAGTGCAGGCACTTTTTCAGGAACCCTTGGCACTCTTTGGGGTCCCCATAGAACCTAGGCGGATCTGCTGGGTAATGCTCTTCGTAGGCCAGGAGCTGCTCATAGCCTTGGAGACTATGAGTGGTTCAGAAGTCTCCACAATTGGAACCACACAAGGCGGAACAAACTCTTCCGGTGGCTCACACTGGCAGGGAGAGAGTTCATGACGCTCTGCGAGCGGAAGGACATGGGACTCAGCGGGGACCATGGCCTGTGCAAACTGTCACGCACGCGCCTTGGCTGAATGGTGCGAGCCGGGGGTTGTGGCCCCACTGTGCCACAGACCAGACTACCCTGGAAGGGGCGTGACTGCGACAGCTACCTTGGTCTTCACTGGAGCCTCTGATGGTGAGGTCAGGCTTGTGCGGCAGATAGCTGTCGGGTGCCACTCCAGGGTGGTGTCTGGCTGTGGCTGCTGATCCCACTTGGAGACAAGTCACTTGGACAGATGTGACTGACAGGCAGACTGAGACACAGGGCAAGAAGGTACGACAGATACAGGGCAAGCAGGTGTGGCTTGGAGACACTGGGCAAACGGGCACGGCTTGAGACACAGGACAGGCGGGCACGGCTTGAGACACAGGACAGGCGGGCACGGCTTGAGACACAGGACAGGCGGGCACGGCTTGAGACACAGGACAGGCGGGCACGGCTCGAGACACAGGACAGGCGGGCACGGCTCGAGACACAGGACAGGCGGGCACGGCTCGAGACACAGGACAGGCGGGCACGGCTCGAGACACAGGACAGGCGGGCACGGCTTGAGAAGGAACAGGTAGGGACCTGTTCACACAGCAGGTGCAGGTATGGATGCAGGCAGGGAGGCGTGGAATATGAAGGAACGGGTTTGGACCTGTTCACACAGGAGGTGCAGGTATGGATGCAGGCAGGCGTGGAATATGAAGGAACAGGTCTGGACCTGTTCACACAGGAGGTGCAGGTATGGATGCAGGCAGGCAGGAGTGGAATATGAAGGAACAGGTTTGGACCTGTTCACACAGGAGGTGCAGGTATGGATGCAGGCAGGCAAGAGTGAAATAAGAAGGAACAGGTTTGGACCTGTTCACACAGGAGGTGCAGGTGAAGGCAGGAGTGGAGAGAGAAGCTGCAGAAAGAGGTTCTGCAGCAGCAGCAGGAGTGGAGCAAAGCTGAACCACAAGGTCTGTGGAGAGAAGCTGCATCAAGAGGTTCCGCAGCGGCAGCAGGAATGGAGCAAAGCAGAACCACAAGGTCTGTGGAGAGAAGCTGCAGCAAGAGGTTCTGCAGCGGCAGCAGGACTGGAGCGAAGCAGAACCACAAGGTCTGTGGAGAGAAGCTGCAGCAAGGGGATCTGCAGCAGCAGCAGGAATGGAGCAAAGCTGAACCACAAGGTCTGTGGAGAGAAGCTGCAGCAAGAGGTTCTGCAGCGGCAGCAGGAGCCGTGCAGACAGAGTGGCTAGAGTGCAGATGCACAGATAAAGCTGCGAGAGTGCAGATGCACAGACAGGGAGGACACAAGGAAAAACACAGCAAGGAAGGAAGCCACGGACAAGGAGAAAGGGAGACTGATAGACAAAGGTAAGACTGAGTTCAGACAGAGACACAAAGACACAAGGACCAAGACTCAAGGGCCAGGATATTCTGCCTCCTGGCAGGCGGACAGAGAAATGCTAGGCAAGGTACCAAGACACAAGAGTACGCAGTAAGAGCCTTCAGAGAAGGCAAGATACAGAACAGGGCCTGGCTGGCTCAGCAGCAAGGAGCTAACTGAGTTTAGAAATTGCACAGGCAATGTTTTAGTGGGAGTGGCGAAACTAAATAGTCAAGTGCTCCAGGTGATTGGTCAGGGACAGATTACCCAGGTGCACCCAGACTGCATAAGAACCAGAGAGTTCAGGCGCCGCCCCCCTATACACACAGTCAGGAAACATGGAGAGCAAGCAGGAGAACAAGAGGCATAGCACATGGAGCTCAGGGCTGGCAACAGACAGATTTCACAGCATGGCTTGAAGCAGAAAGTAAGTTGGTGTGCGGGGGATGGGAGGCCATGAAGTGATGCCAGCAGGGTTGTTACACATGCAGATCAGGAAGGGGACAAGAGTTCCAAATGCACACTGAGGGAATCACCAGCAACCTCCAAGAGCAGCCAGCTCAATTATATGCTCCTAGCCTGTAATCCCAGGTTTCCAATTATCGTCGTCAGTTGGGGAACTTCCATCCACCTGACCAGCTCCTCTACTCTCAGCAACCACCAGAGGGAGCTTCAGATCAGAACTCCGAGCAAGAGAATTCACAACATAGAACTGTTTGGTAGAAACAAAAGTCATAGTGTTTGGAGGAGACAGCATGCTGAGTTGCATCTAAAGAGCACTATACTTACTGTGAAGCATGGGGGTGGCAACATCATGCTTTGGGGCTGTTTCTCTGCAAAGGGACCATAATGACTGATCTGTGTACATGAAAGAATGAATGGGGTCATGTATCGTGAGATTTTGAGTGCAAACCTCATTCCATCAGCAAGGGCATTGAAGATGAAATGTGGATGGGTCTTTCAGCATGATAATGATGCCAAGTACACCACCAGGGCAAAGAAGGAGTGGCTTCATAAGAAGCATATGAAGGTCCTGGAGTGGCCCAGTAAGTCTCCAGATCTCAACTTCATACAAAATCTTTGGAGGGATTTGAAAATCCGTGTTGCCCAGCGACAGCCCCAAAACATCACTGCTCTAGAGGAGATCTGCATGTGAGAATGGGCCAACATACCACCAACAGTGTGTGCCAAACTTGTGATGACTTACAGAAAACATTTGACCTCTGTCATTGAAAAAGGATATATAACAAAATATTGAGATGAACTTTTGTTAATGACCAAATACTTATTTTCCACCATAATTTGCAAAATAAATTTTGCCAAATCAGACAAGGTGATTTTCTGGATTTGGTTTCTCATTTTGACTCTCATTGTTGTGGTCTACCTATGATGTCAATTACAGGCCTCTCTCATCTTTTTAAGTGGGAGAACTGGCACAATTGGTGGCTGACTAAATACTTTTTTTCCCCATTGTAGGAACCTTTTTATATACTAAAGTAATTGCAAATCTGAATGTGCAGAACACCACAAAAAACAGACTTGTTTTTACTATATGTTTAAGTATGAATATAGGATCATCTTTAGTTAAATGTGTTGTCCACGTCCAAAAAATAATCTTTAAATGTGTTTGTTATATAATTCTATCAACATTTTTAAATATCGTTTTTGCTTCAAAATATGTCCTGTTATTTAGCTATGATCATGGTCTTGGTGTAGAAGTGCCACATCTGACTTCTGACATATTGCAGTATGTGGACAGTGGCAGCCCAAGTAAAAAAAAAAAAATATGGTACTTGGGTAACACCCTTTTGTTCAAAAAGACATAAAAGATATCTCACCGAGACTAGGTGTACCCCATCACAATGGATCCTAGTGTGTCCCTAGTATGTGTCAGCTAGGCATCAAAATAGACGGGGTAGAGCAGGACCAGTGCCTGGCTGTATTGGGAGCCATCGGGGAAGGCTTAATATAATATAATGGCGCACAGCCCAGGGGGGCCACACTCCCAATTGTACTGAGTACAAAATAACTGAAGAGAGACAAAAACTGAGGACCAGCACCTTTATTGATATAAGTGTAATATTCTTGAGCTGTGGTCATCAAGAAACAAACCCAGAATAAAAAACATTGCGACACTGCGCAGGAACACTGCAGACTGTGAACAGTTGCAGCAGAAATAAATAGCAGAGTATTTCGTTAACACCCTTTTGATCAAAAGACAATAAACACATCCCACCCCGACAAGGTGTCCCCAATCAGTTTTCAGTCTGGGTTTGTTTGTTGATGGCCACAGCATACAGTATATGTGCATCGGCATATTACACTTACGCCTGTCCTCATTTTTGGTTTCACGTCTACGTTCTGAAGAAACAAGTTCCTGTTTCAGGCATGTCAATAATGCTGAAGGGGGCTGGTTCTACAGTTAACCAGCCCCCTTCACAGAGAGCGCTGACAATTAGTGGACACAGGGAACTCTCTTTTATTTTGAGCACAGGACTTAAAGTGGTGATAACAAAGCCAGGAACATATGGACACTAAGTTCACACGAGCCTATAAAACATCTTAGCTTCATGCAGAAAACTTGGACATTTCTTTTCTCATTTGTCATCCATATGCATTGTGTGCAGTCCGTTTTTATACAAAATATGTTATTAAAAATGTACAAAAATGAATACAAAATGCTTTTTTATGTAAAAAAAAAATTGCAATGTATACTGAAAAATCGAACGCTACACGGTTGCTCTATATGGAAGCCATTTTTTTAGCACCTATAGTCTTGATTGTACAAGTCTCATCTGACACATGGAAGAAACAAGTGCATGTGTGATTTGCTCCACGCACACATTCTGCATTGTTCTATTGAATAGTTTTGGTCTGAGCGCTAGGATCAATGCAGTACATACAGAACATGGCCAAAAGTGTATTAGTAATGTTAAAATATTTGTTTCACAAACAGATGATGTTTAGGAAGTGGGCAGCATGGTGGCTCAGTGGTTAGCGCTGCAGCCTTGCAGCGCTGGGGTCCTGGGTTCGAATCCCACCAAGGACAACATCTGCAAGGAGTTTGTATGTTCTCCCCGTGTTTGCGTGGGTTTCCTCCGGGCACACCGGTTTCCTCCCACACTCCAAAGACATACTGATAGGGAATTTAGATTGTGAGCCCCATCGGGGACAGTGATGAAATGTGTGCAAACTGTAAAGCGCTGCGGAATATGTTAGCGCTATATAAAAATAAAGATTATTAAGTGGATAACACCTTAAATTGGGAATCAAATATTTGAAACATGAAAGACATGGAGCTGATTTATGAATATTATCCAAGGGACAATTTTTGGTTCAGTGTGAAAACTTCCATATTTTATTTTTAGAAGTTTCCATTTCAGAAATTGATTATTGGGTTTTATATTAACCATCATAGTAAGGCTCAGCGTATGAACTGCTGTAAACAGTCATCAAATTCTATATATTGGATCTTGAATATTATATAAGTCCAGAATAAACACGTCCCTCATTATCTACTATATAATTGTCTAATTCTGTCTGTAACGGAAATCCCACCTCGCTGATTGGTCGCGGCAGTTAGGCCGCGACCAATCAGCCACAGTTGCTTAGTCGTTGTGGCAACACGGCCGCATTGCTTATTGTATAGGCACATTACAGCCGTTAAAGGCATCACTGCTGCGTTGCTCATTACACAGACAGTCCTGTACATATTCTGGAGTACAATATATTAGGTAATTAGGTAACGGTAGAACAGTGACTGCAGCTCTGGGTGTAACTAGCGTACAATACATTAGGTGACAGCAGAAAAGTGAATGCAGCTCTGGGTGTAACTGGAGATACATTAGGTAAAATCTGAACAGTGACTGCAGCTCTGGGTGTAACTGGAGTACAATACATTAGGTAAGATCTGAACAGTGACTGCAGCTCTGGCTGTAACAGGAGTATAATACATTATATAACAGCAGAACAGTGACTGCAGATCTGGATGTAACTGGAGTACACTACATTAGGTAACAGCAGAACAGTGACTGCAGCTCTGGGTGTAACAGGAGTACATTAGATAACAGCAGAACAGTGACTACAGTTCTGGGTGTAACTGGAGTACAATACATTAGGTAACAGCAGAACAGTGACTGCAGATCTGGGTGTAACTGGACTACAATACATTAGGTAAAAGCAGAACAGTGACTGCAGCTCTGGGTGTAACTTGAGTACAATACATTTGGTAACAGCAGAACAGTGACTGCAGCTCTTGCTGTAACTGGAGCACAATACATTAGGTAACAGCAGAACAGTGACAGCAGCTCCGGGTGTAACAGGAGTATAATACACTAGATGGTGGCCCGATTCTATCGCATCGGGTATTCTTGAGTCTCTGTCAAAATAAAAAATAGTTATATACTCACCTTCCGACGACCCCCGGACTCTGTCCCTCCTCTCACCACGCTCCCGGCATCTTCCAGTCCCAGTAATGCTTAGCGAGAAGGGCCAGAGATGACGTCACTCTCGCGAGAGCGCGACGTCATCAGCGGTGTTTCGCGCTAAGCATTACTGGGACTGGAAGATGCCGGGAGCGTGGTGAGAGGAGAGAAAGCGTCCGGGGGCTGTCGGGAGGTGAGTATATCACTATTTTTTATTTTAACAGAGACTCTAGAATACCCGATGCGATAGAATCGGGCCACCATCTAGTATTACAAGTAAATGTCATGAAATTACAATGTCCCATCTATCCTTGTGTTCATTATGGTTACGGGAAAACATAGGTGCCCAATAGTGTAGATGCTCTTCCATAGCAGCTTGTATAAAGTGGATACATTTAGCCCAACAATGTTTGCCCCATGTTATATATTAAACTAGATTATTATATACAGCACATTTATGTAATGTCACACTGATCATGGTAGTGTATCTAAGAAATATTACAGGATCAACTCCAGAAATGTACAGTGTACATCAAATCTGAACATAGACTCCGTCCATGCTGTCTTACAAAGCTGTCTTTACTTTAGGACCCCATTACAGCAGTTTTTCACTGACTACGGTATATACCGTATCAATAAAACCTTACAAATGCCTCATTACAGCTCTGTATCTATATGGATAACTCACTTGTTTTAACCAAATAGTCATTAAATGTAGTTTTCATGTTATTACTGTAAATGATTATACCAGAAGTATGTTAACATAGTCAATATTGAAAGGAGGATTTCCATTTATGCAGGAATACTGCTAGTATCAGCAACTATTGTCTTGTTTCAGCTGTACTAAGTACATCCTTATATTGACTTAATTTCACTCGCAGTGACATGTTTAAGTGGTCGGCCCCCCTAAGACTAAAGTGTATTAATGGGAGTGAAATGTCTAATGGCTCTGTCTTCCTTAACCAGAATGCTTGCTGAGAACAACCATTATGTGACATCATGTCCTGATAATATAATGTGTTTGCCATATACTTTGTCAAAGTTTGTTGGAACACATAGATGGAAGCAGACAGATGGTAGATAGAGAGATAGATAGAGAGATAGATAGATACAATTGTGCTCAAAACTTTACATTCCCCAGCAAAATTTTTGCTTTGTTGGCCTTTTTCAGAGAATATAAATGAGAACACCAAAACTTTTTCTCCACTCATTATTAGTAGTGGTTGGGTGAAGCCATTAAGGCTGCGTTCACACGTCGCGTTTTCGCAACGTTTTTTAACACGCGATTTTGCCGCGAAAACGCAAAAAAACAGCATCCCATGCAATCCTATGGGATTCCGCAATGCTGTTCTAATGCTGCGGATTTTCCCGCGGCGGAATCGCATCTCGGAAAAATACGCAGCACGCTCATTATTTTGTGGAATCGCACACCCATAGGATTGCATTGTTCCGCTTACTTCCCGCATGTGGCTGTGCCCACCATGCGAAAAGTAAGCAGAACATTTGCGGATGGTACCCACGGTCCGGAGGAGAGGAGACTGTCCTCCGGGCTTTGGGTACCATATCCCTGTAAAAAATAGAATAAAAGTGAAAAAAATGGTGTTATATTCACCTTCCAGCGTCCCGCGCAGCCTTCCCAGGCCTCAGCGATGCTTCCGTTCCCAGTAATGCCTTGCGAGACCTTTGATGACGTCGCGGTCTCGCGATAATGTAGCGGTCCCTATTCCTCGTGAGACCACTACATTATCGCGATACTGCAGCATCATCAAAGGTCTCGCAAGACATTATTGGGAACGGAAGCATCGCTGAGGCCCGGGAAGGCTGCGCGGGATGCCGGAAGGTGAATATAACACCATTTTTTATTTGTGTTATTATTTTTAACATTATATCTTTTACTATTGATGCCGCATAGGCAGCCTCATTAGTAAAAAGTTGGTCACATTCGTCAAACACTATGTTTGACGAATGTGACCAACCTGTCAATCAGTTCTCCCAAGCGATTATACAGATCGCTTGGAAAACGCTAGCATTCTGCAAGCTAATTACTCTTGCAAATCGCTAGTTTTTCCGCGGGAAAATCGCGGGAATTTAAAATGCGATTTTTCCCGCGGAATGGAATTCCGGAATTCTTGCAGTAACTTCCGCAAGAGTTCGCTACATGTACACATAGGCTTATTGTCACACTACTGTGTTTTCTCTTTTTAAATCATAATGACAACCCAAAGCATCCAAATGACCCTGATTAAAATTTTACATACCCTGGTGATTTTGGCCTGATAATAACATGCACAGAAGTTGACACAAATGAGTTTGAATGGCTACTAAAGGTAACATCCTCACCTGTGACCTGTTTGCTTGTAATCAGTGTGTGTGCATAAAAGCTGAGTGAGTTTCTGGGAGCCAGACAGACTCTTGCATCTTTCATCCAGCCACTGACGTTTCTGGATTGTGAGTCATGGGGAAAGCAAAATAAATGACACAGGATCTACAGGAAAAGGTAGTTGAACTGTATAAAACGGTAAAGGGATATAAAAAGATATTCAAGGACTTGATAATGCCAGTCAGCAGTGTTCAAACTGTGATTAACAAATGGAAAATCAGGGACGATGTAAAAACAAAACCATGGTCAGGTAGACCATCAAAAATTTCATCCACAACTGCCAGGAAAATTGTTCAGGATGTAAAGAAAAACCCACAAATAACATCAGCCAAAATATTGGACTCTCTGAAAACTAGCGGTGTGGCTGTTTCAAGATGCACAATAAGGAAGCACTTGATGAAAAATGGGCTGCATGATCGAGTCGTCAGAAGAAAGTAATTACTGCGCAAATGCCACAAAGTATCTCGCCTACAGTACGAAAAACAGCACAGGACAAGCCTCAAAACTTCTGGAATAAGGTAATTTGGAGTGATGAGACCATAAACGTTACATTTGCAGAGAGGTCAACAAGGCCAATGATGAAAAGAACACAATTCCTACTGTAAAGCACGGAGGTGGATTGCTGCTGTTTTGGAGATGTGTGAGCTACAAAGGCACAGGAAACTTGGTTAAAGTTGAAGGAAAGATGAATGCAGCACGTTATCAGTAAATACTGGAGGCAAATTTGCAATCATCAGCCCGAAGATGCTTATGGGACATACTTGGACGTTCCAACATGGCAACGATTCAAAACACAAGGCCAAGTCAACCTCTCATTGGCTACAGCATAACAAAGTGAAGGTTCTGGAGTGGCCATCTCAGTCTCCTGACCTCATCATGGAGCTGGAAGCTTTTTGCCAAGAAGACTGGGCAGCGTTATCATCTGAGGAAATAAATAACCTCATCCTCAACTACCACAAAAGACATCAAGCTGTCATTGGTGTTAGAAGAGGCAATACACGGTATTAGGACGTGGGGTATGTGAACTTTTGATAAGGGTCATTTGGATGTTTTGGGTTGTCAGTATGATTTAAAAGAGAAAACACAGTAGTTTGACAATAAATGGCTTCACCCAACCACCAACCATGAGTGGAGAAAAAGTTTTGGTGTTATTCATATTCTCTGAAAAAAGGCCAAGAAAGCAAAAATTCTGCCGGGGTATGTAAACTTTTGAGCACAACTGGAGATAGATAGATAGAAAGAAATATGCCAGTGTGTTTTCTAAGCAGTGCTTTGTGTGCTTATTTTTCTGTACTTGTATTTATTTTTTAAATAAATGGCATGGGGTCCCCTTGAAATTTTCATATCCAGCAGAGGGAAAGCCCACAGCTGGGGCTGATGTTAATATTCTGTGAAGGGGCCAATAGCTATAAAAGTTCCCAGACTATTAATATCAGCTCATAGCTGTTTGCTTAGCCTTTACTGGTTATCGCAGGGGAGACCCACCCAGAAAAATTATATGGGGTCCCCCATAATTACTAACTAGCAAAGGCTAAACAAGACAGACAGATAGACCGATAGATAGATAGATAGATAGATAGATAGATAGATAGATAGATAAAAATAAAAATGTAGGTGCAGCACTGGCAATATAAAAAATAGGGTGCAAGTCCTCACAGGTATAACCAGTCTTCCAATATATCCAAAAAATTGAGGCAGCACTCCAATATAGAAAGACAGAAAAATTATTTAATAACCCATTGTGGCAATGGTGACGTTTTGGTGCAACTGAGGGCTTTTCTCCTGCACGATGGGTTATTAATTTTTTTTTTATCTTTCTGTATTGGAGTGCTGCCTCAATTTTTTTGGATAGATAGATACAGTAGGTAGATCAATTTATATAAAAAATTGGGACTATTTTCCTTATTGGAATATAAAAAGAATATAATAAATGGTGGCAAATGCTGAAAAGGTGCTTACTTTAAAAGGAACAGTTTATTCTGATGATTATGCCACATGCTATTAATACAGATCTTGGCACTAGGTACAAGTCATCTTTCAACCCTTGTAATTCAACAAAAACTTTGCAGCATTCATATCACTCTTCAAATCTTATCAGACCTCAAGATCAAAATAAATCTGCCAGTGCCCACAATACACCAGTTGTCTAAAACATGCTTGAAGATGTCGCATCTGTACGAAACATGCCTGACTACTTTTTTTATCTTTTGGTGGTGGGGTAGAGCTATATTGAGGTCTCGTAGTTGGCAAAGAGGGCAGCCAAATAACTCCCTACTTTTTTCTACTCCTATTCGAATCTCAGCACTCAGAACATGTGAAAGCTTATTGATTTCATGTATGTCATGCATTTTTCATTTCATTACAATTTAATGTAAAATGAGAGAATCATTCCACTTAGATTAGGGGCAGTAATTATTAACTCCTGCTTTTCTGCAATTAAATCTACACTGATCTAGTAGCACTGTATGCGTCTGTTCACACGTACACACCCAATCTTATTCTTGTCCTCTGTTTGTGCCATCTTCTGACGTCTATGTACCCTTTCAGTGGTCCCACTCATAACCCCTTATTCTACTCCTGATTTTTTTTCAACAGCCTATTAGTAAAAATGTATTTATTAATTATTACTGCTGCAAAGCCAAAATATCTACTGCACATTGCATGGGTACTGTACATCATGTGCTTGTAGTCTCTTTCTTTAGTAACATTGTGTTCTTATACCCCTGATAATCATTATAATTAATAACAAATCGCCAACCCTTATCATAGGAGACCTTTGTACTGTTTTAAATACGTTCTTTTATCCTTGTGGAAGCCACAGAGTGAGGCCGTTTCCACACCGGCTGCTGTTGCTGGAGCTGTCTCCAGCTATTAAAGGTTATCCTTCTGCATAGTCACAGCTCTAGAAGCTTAAAGCTGTCACAGGTTTCCCTGCTTCATTGCCTTTGAATTATCTCTGAGCCCTCCCCATGTTCTACATCCTCACTAGATGAACAGCAAGTAAGAGGACAAGGGCAGGGTCGTCCTCTGAAGGACTAGGGGATACCAGGTGAAGTGTTAATGGACCTGGAGCGTATCCACTCTTGTGATATATGGGGCCACATCTTAAAGCCGGCATTGCTTTTCAAAGATATATTATTTCATTTGAGCAGAGCCGTCCGAAAGTGGCTTGCGCTGCTGTCCTGATAGATGATCCTGTGTCCGCAATCTGTTATGGAGTGTGAGTTTTTCTCTACTGCCCCTTCCTGCAACTCATAAAAATTGTGCTGAGCTCTCTAAGTTTTCAGCGCCTTCCCTTTAACCCCTTGGGTCACAGGTGCGGAGAACAATATGTTTATATGTTATCACAGCCTGATAACGTAGAAGGCAGCCTGAAAGCTCTCGTTGATGACCCCTTTATTGCATTGGAACTAGTCGTAGACTGGGAACATGGAAGGAACTGGGTTTTTTTGCCTCTGATATGAGTTCATGTCAGATTCCTGAAATGCCTCAGAACATTCAGATCCACTAATATTCTATTCATACGAACATGTCATACCATTGCCTTATAAGCAGTGGACACAGATATTTGGGAGCAGTAATACATCTGCTTGATTCAGTGACTTAATGCCATTTATAGGGTATTGGACACAAAATAATTTATTATGTATTTTCATGAATTATATGGAGCCAAGAAATTCCTCAGCTCTCTTTATGGAGTCTATACTGGCTAGTCCCAGCATACATTGTGCACACAATCTTAGGCACACACATAATTAACTTATTACTATGCTAATAGGCTATGTACATAAATCTGAAGTATCCAGTGAGGAGTCATGCAAGTACATGGAGCAAAGTTTCAACCGTCAATGCAGTTGGTGGGAATCGATTCACACAACCTGGAGCATCAGTCACGTCAGTAATCTATGGCTGTTGGATGGGAGTCCTGAGAAATCTCTTTTTACTAAGTCAGCCTGGCACAACATCAGAGTTGTGGTATGATGCACATGTGATGTCGCACTGGGCTGGCTATCCAAAAGAAAAAAAAACGGTCCATGGGACTGTGTCCTGATAATCGATTTACTCCAACTCTAGTTATAAGGGCGCACAGTGTTTTAATATATATTGACTTTTTACTGTTGAATTAGTGTTAAAGGGGTTGTCTGCTGCTCGTACAATCCTGTCTCACTCAGCCTGTTTGCACCAGTAAAATAGCAACCCTTTACACACCTCTGGTGCCGATGCCGTTTCAACAATGTCTGCACTCTCCTGGGGCTCACGTCAAATTGCTATGTCTTGCGAGCCCTGCAGCCAGTCATCGCCGGCTTCACTCTCACCACCTTTGGACTAACCAGACATTAAGAGGAAGTGAGAGCTGCGGCTGGCCACTCACTTCTTCTTATTGTTTGATTTGTCCAAAGGCAGAGGGAGTGAAGTCAGTAATGATTGACTGCAGGGGTCGCATGACATAACAATTTGTTGTGAATCCCGGGAGAGTGAGTGCCGACACAGGCAGAATGGCGCCGGCACCAAAGGTGCATATAAGTGATGGTATTTTACTGGCGCAAATGTGCTGATTGAGATGGGGCTGTCCAAGTAGTGGACAACCCCTTTAAAGGAGTCTCCTAAGTTTTAGAAAAATCTAGGCAAGAGCAGATAATGGGTTAATGAAAAAAAAGTCTACTCTCGCCTCTTCAATTTCTCGTCACTCCCGTACCTTTACTCCGTTGACTCTTGATGGTCAATGCTTATTTTCGATAGTCATCACTTACCATATACTCATGTGACTGCAGGAGCCAATCACAGGCCTCAGCGGTCATGTGCTGTAGATGTCATCATCACCGCTGAGGTCAGTAATTGGCTGCAGTGGTCACTGTGTAGCATGTACAGCAGGTGATCACTGCAGCCAGTAAGCAGATAGAGCTGTTAGGATAGGTTTTTTTTTCATTTAACCATTTCTTGCTTTTGGTTAAATTTTTCTAAATCCAGGAAAATGCTTAATTTATAACATTGGACTTAGCATGTACAGCACTAAAGTCTGTTAACACAAAACTCATCAGAAAATTAAAGTGAGTGTTGTAAGGTATTAAATGTGGCAGTGACAGCTACATCAATACTGTGGCACGTGAGATCATTGTATGTGTGAACGGTCATTTACGGCTCCTCTGGAAGCAGCATGATACGGAGATGTGCGGGGTTTGCTTTGGAATTTGACAGTCTGTGTGATGCAGAGTTGAGTTACTAGTGTTTCATGACTAGGATTCTTTCCTAGATGTGTTTGACGTTACTGATGTAATGTCCTGTGGTCACACAGTGTGGGCATCAACATAAGTGGAACTTGGACAACGTCTTACACATCCTAGTTTCTTCTTGCAAGTTACAATAGCTATCTATCGCTGAATATACAGTATTATTATCTTATGTATCCTGATACTCAAATTCACATCTACCATTATTTCTGCAGTTACTTCTATGTTAAATGGAAGAGTAATTCTCACATGTATGCCAAGCTTGTTTTTTTTTGGGTAGTGTCTGACTTTCAAGTAAACACTGAGCTTATGAAGTTCTCCAAGAGCACGCAAACGTGGTTGGTTAGACAATAGACTATTCTGAATCACCCAAACTAATGGGGTCATATATCAACATAGTGCAGCTGTCACCTCATGGAGATCTGACTATGACAGGTGAAATCAGACTCATGTACTATGTTTCTGTTGTATAACCTCTAGCAAATACATGAGAGATAAGTGGTCATGTGCTAATGATCACATGGGAGCAAATATTTACTAGTCATTAATGAATGATTAAAGTAGCGGTTCATAACTTTCTCATAATACAAGGAAAGCATTGTCACATATAACTACTTTACAATGAGCTGTTATAAAAGACTGTGGAGACCTGTGTGTTGTAACCAGTGCCTTCCCCCCTCCCTCCAATCCCATAATGAAACACAGACAATCCTAGGTGAGTTGAACCGGTCGGTCACAGTTTATTAATTACATAATCAGAGAAAGGCAATTACACTTTGTAACGGGCGGCTCGCGCCGAGATCCTGTCCGCATTCGACAGGCAAGTTGGCCCAATGAGCGGTTACGAACCTTTGCCCTCCTCTGCTTCTACCGCCACGGAGGATCCTGTGTATAACCTACACGGGACTCCGACCCCCACCCATCAGCGTTAGGGCCTGTTCAACCCCATCCTGTAAATCAGACAGAAAAATATCAAGGCCAATGTCCGTCAGGTGAACTCCGTCTGGTCTTAATAGTCTTGTGTTATCCCGTTGCAGATGGTGGTGACGAATTACGATACCGCCTTTTCCTTTCACAAATTTTCCCATCCGGGCGTTGACTTTCCTCCTTGTGCGCTCTATGGCTTTTTTATCTCTTGCGCCTCGCCAGACAGCCCGTGGTATCATCTCTGACCACACCAGTATCATATTTGTGAATAAACAGGGGAGCCGTTCTATATCCATTGTCATCCATTTATACAGATCCGCCACCTTTTGCTTGCCAAGATCATAGCCACCCGCGTGTACCACCATTATCACCGGGCGCTTTGCCCTCCTTGAAATGTCAGCCATCTCTTTGAACACCTGTTTCCATTGGAGGCCTCTGATACCCCTCCAGTTAACCTCTAGGCCCGGGAGGTAAAGATTCCTTCCTCCCGGACGCAGTTTGGCCCTTTTTTCAGCCCAATAGACATAGGAATGTCCTACAACCCAAACTTCAACTCCTGCAAGAGATAACATATGTTAATTCAGCAAATCAGGTCTTATGTATCTGGCGAAGCATGCGGATTTCCAACACCCCATTCTCTGCACCTCGGCCTCTGACACTCCTGCCCTAGCTGCTTCTGTAGCTGCACCGATACGGAACGAATGTGTCTTGTACTCTTTAGGATTTGCGCCGGTTTCCTCCAAGCATAGCTTAAAAATTGCTTGGAATTGGTACTTAGTCAGAGGGGACCCGTCTGTATGAGTGAGGAAAAATCTACTTGCGTGCTTTATTACGGCGTATCTTTCGACGATCTTTAGCGGGCAAACAGGTCCATTTGATGCATTAACCAGAACCCATGAGCCCCTACCAGTGGGATCGCACTTGGATTTCCTAACCCGAATGCGCATAACGTCGCTGCATATAACTATGTCCTCATTAATTAGGCCACCTTCCGACGCGTTTTTTGACCGTGGTATTAATAGCACGATAGCTTCCATTTATCCGCCGGGAGGGATAGAGGGAGTTAATGGCACGGACACCTGGCTTTAACCCCTGTAGGTGTGGCCGTAGGACCCTTCCCCTTTAAGAACCATTGGCCGGCAGGGTCATCCCAATTAGTGCATCACCAAGGGGATTGGTGTGACGGGGGGACTGGGCACTGGCCATATTTTATTGTTGTTAGATGGGCTCCACAGTCAGAGGCGCAATCCTTATGCAGTTCTGCGCCTGCGAGGACAATTGCATTCTGATGATTGCAGTGCGTGTCTTCTGGAGTTTGGAGCACTCTAGAGTTGTATTAAATGTGATCCATCACACTGGAACGTCACAGCAAGAGGTAGTCAGTTTCACTGTTGTGTTACTTGTGTCTACAAACAGGTACAGGGAACCTGTCATGTAAAGTAACACTATTAATTTTAGGATCCTGACTATGTCTCTTTCCAGCTTACAGTTAAAGGGGTTATCCAGGACTATTATCATTATTTTTACTGCAGGCTTAAGAATTAACAGGCAGGTAGTTTCTAGCAATCTACTTGTTGTGCCTGGCACCGTTCTTCGCCGGCACAGTCTGTTACAGGCCCCTCTTCCGGCAATTCAGCAGTTTTCACTGATGTCACATGGACAGAGCAGCGGCCTCTCCTCCACTCCATTGACAGGGTGTCACTGCCGACGACATGCTGCGTGACAGCCGGCTTCCCAATGCCTACCTGCGGAGAAGCCAGCTGACAACAGAGCAAACTGGAAGAGCTGCTCTGTTGACACTGAGCAGCTGTATCGGCAGCAGGAGTGGATAAGGAATGCTCTGCGCTGGCGCCGTTTACAGAAGGAAGGTAGTTGCATGTATTAGCAACTATCTGCTAGTTAGTTTTTAGGCCCATAGTAAAAAATAAAAAATAATAGTACTCGATAATAGAGATAAGCGAATATTTTCAGGAAACAGTTGCCGAATCCAAATTTGCCATATTCATACCATATTCGTGACGAATTTATGTTCGACTATCGTTTCCTAACATATTTGCTAATCTGTACTTCCATTGACTCCAATGGCGTTTGGCTATTTTCTGTGAATATTGCAAATACGGCGATCGTAATCCAAACCGAATATTTCAATATTCGCTCATCTTTACTAGATAACTCCTTTAAGTGGTAAAACAGGACATACACAGTGGGCAAATTTAGCAATGTGTATCAGTTGTAAAGAAAAAAAATTATGTCAGGAGAGTTATTCATGTTTATTACAGATAGTAAACCGTTTATGAGATTGGGTCTATTTACCGTAAGTTGATTGTCTAGGCAAATGATATTGAAAACTTCTCATTGGTCATCAATACCAAATCATTGGGGTCCAACACCCGACACCTCAGCTGTTTTCTGCTTCGGAGGTGACTGATTGTAAACTGTGAATAAGGCAGGACCAGCACGGCTCCTTTCACTATGTACTGTAGTGGCCAGACCTGAGAACTGCCGCAATGCTTCTATTTCCTTACAATATTTCTTCGGTGCAGAGTTATACAGTGGCATATAAAAGTTTGCGCTCCCCTGTTCAAATTTACTGTTATTGTGAAGACTTAAGCAAGTTGAAGGTGAAACGATCTCTAAATGGACTAATGTTAAAGATAACAATTTTCCTTTCTGTTTAAGGTAAAAAATGTTGTCAATTTTTACATTTTAAAAATTACAAAAAGGAAAATGGGCCAATGCAAGTGTTTGTGCACCTTGCATGGTTAGTACCTAGTAGCACCCCCTTTTGAGAGTATCACAGCTTGTAAACACTTTTTGTAGCCAGCCAGCCATTCTTCCTTGGAAAATTCTTCCAGTTCTAAGACATTCCTGGGTCGTCTTGCACGCACAGCTATTTTGAGGTCTAGCCACAGATTTTTCAATGATGTTCATGGGTCGCCCTCCCACGCTCAGGGCAGCGGGGTACTCGGTACCGGGCCGGTGTCAAGGCGGGAATGTGTCACAGCAGCGGTGACCCGGTCCGTGGCCCTGGGCACCCAATATCAATGGCGCTGATGTTGATAGTGTTAAAGTTTATTCAAATAGTTTGTGACGCCACCCGTGGTGTTTGGCAAGTGAGATGTTGAGCCGACGCTGCAGGCAGATCCGCTGGGACTGATGGTGTGGTGCAGCAAAGATGGTGTAGCTCCCCACAGATGGAGCTGTAGTCCCAGGGCAGTGTAGGTGCAATGGATGAGGAGAGGTGCAGAATGGTATAGAGGTTGTTACCCAAATGTAGCGGTGCTGGAATAATTGGAGGACACCAGAGTATGCGGTTCCAAAGCTTTACTCACTGTTTGCAGTTTACATACACGCCTGCCTCCGTACTGTGTTCTCCAGGTCAGGGCTCCAGCCAACCTCCAGGCAGATAGGATTCTCCCTTCCACACTCCGCCAATATGTACCTTCACTGAACGACTCCTCCAGTGCGTCTTTAGGTGCGAAGCACTCCAGTACTTAGTTACCCTGGAATGCCTCTCTCTAGGTGTTCCTAGTCTCTACTTGTATGACAGACAGCTGTAGCCTGCTTCGGGGACTCCTCACTGCGTCCCGGCTCTCTAATCAGTTGCTGTTGTGTCCCAAGTCTATGATGGGAGCAAGGCGTTAGTGGCTCACTACTCCGGTGTCTGTTGCCGGACATAAAGATGCAATCAACCTCGGGGACCGGGCCCCGGCCTTTGCGCTCTGGACTGGAAGGGTTCTCTATCTTTCTTCAACCAGCTTCCCACCGTCCTTCTATTCTCCTTCGTTCTGATCTGTTCTATCTCTCTTATGGAAGGTTATGTTATCAATCTTATCAGTCTCTTTCTCTGGTCTTTCTCGTGCTAGCAGCCCAGATCACTGGGACCTGCTGCAGCACGTCCTTCAGACACCCATCTTCTCTCGTCTCTCCCTCTCTCCAACTAACTAACTCTCACTCTTCTCACTTTTTTGTATCATCTCACTCCACCCGCCTCCCAGCACATCTCGTGTTACGAAGCAGGGTTCCACGAGGGGTGCTCTGCTAACCCCCAGCCTGAAGTTGTTAGGTGGCCCCACTGAACTATCCTGTGTGTGGGATGCAGGTGTGGAGCGTGGTCAGGAGTTCCAACCTTACCTGGATGGTGGGGCACTACACCTTAGGATAAGGTGCAGTACCTCTGTGGCGACTGAAGCCTCGGGCGCCACATTCAGATCAGGGGACTGTGAGGGCCATTGTAAAATCGTCAGCTTGCACCTTTTGAGGTTGTCTATTGTGAATTTTGACGTGTGTTTAGGACCATTAGCCATTTGTAGAAGCCATCCTCTCTTCACCTTGAGTCTTTACAGATGGTGTTATGTTTGCTTCAAGATTTTGTTGAAATGTCATTGCATCAATTTTTCCCTCTACTCATGAAATGCTCCCTGTGCCATTGGCTTCAACACAACACCAAAGCATGATTTATCCACCCCCATGCTGAATGGTTGGCGAGTTTTATTTTCCTGAAATTATGTGCCCTTTTTTCTCCACACATACCTTTGATCATTGTGGGCAAAGAGTTTTATTTTAACCTCATCGGTCCACAGGACTTGTTTCCAAAATGCATCAGGCTTGTTTAGATGTTCGTTTGCATACTTCTGGCTCTGGATTTTAGGTATGTATTAATGTCTAATTTCAAAGTTTTGTCCTATTAAAGTGGAACACAGTTAAAGGGTTTTCCAGGCATTCCGTTTATGAAAGCATTGTAAAGGGTATCATAAATTTAAAAAAATTCAACTTCATAATTTACTTGTAGTTAAAATTATGATTTGTTCCTGAGCTGACGTGTCTCTGTTTTGCATCTATTTGTTCCTGAGCTGTCAAATGTAAGGATGTGCCCTCCAGCTCATTATTTCCTGCTAAAATCTGTTCAAAGCACAGAGCACAGAGATTTCCTGCCTGTGCTTTGAATGGTTCAGCCAGTAGCTCTGCAGTGAGCTCTGAACAGAGAAGTCATGAAGGTCGTGGCCTGCGATCCTCTGCATGTTCCACAAGGGGAGTGATTAGAGAGAGCAGATTAAAGACTGTAAGTATTCAGATTAGCTTGTGGCTTTAGCCAGAGGGGGCACTGCTGGGGCTTCCAGACTGTTAGGGCCCCGTCACACATAGCGACTCACCAGCGATCCCGACAGCGATATGAACTTGTCAGGATCGCAGGGGTGTCGATACATGATCGCTGGTGAGCTGTCAAACAGGCAGCTTGACCAGCGATCAGGACAGCGACACGCGGGTAACAAGTGACGCACGTCGCTTAGTTACCCACTGTGTACCTTAGTTACCAGCGTGCTGGTGCAGGGAGCTGGTAACCAAGGTACACATCGGGTTTCTAAGCGGTGCGCGGCACTTAGAAACCCGATTTGTACCTTGGTTATCAGCGCCTTGCACCAGCGCACTGGTAACTAAGATACACATTGGGTTTCTAAGGGCCGCGCGGCGCTTAGAAACCTGATGTTTACCTTGGTTACCAGCTCCAGTTCGCTGATCGCTGGTCTCCCGCCTGCCACACGCAGCGATGCGTGCTGGCCAGCGGGAGACCAGCGATCAAAAAAATGTCCAGGCCATTCCAGGGCGATCAGCGATACCCGGCAGGGGGGCCGGTTGCTGGTAAGTGTCACACACAGCGATCTCGCTGGTGAGATCGCTGTTGCGTCACAAAACTTGTGACTCAGCAGCGATCTCGCTAGCAAGATCGCTGTGTGTGACGGGGGCTTTAGATTCCACTACAATAAATGACAACATTATATTAGTTATTGTTCTCCTGCAGTACACTGATCCTGCGTGGTACTAGTGTCAGCACATGTAGCATTACTGACTGCAGGAGAGTGTCAGGATAGCATATACTAGGAGAAATGGGAGGAATGTTAGCAATGACAAACTGCATGTAGCTATTTATCCATCTTGAGACTGAATAGGACTCTCAGGATGGTGCTTTGTAGGTGGAGTGGGCAGGCACTGAGGGTGGGTGTGTGAACTGTGGGACTCCCCAAGAGGCAGAGCTGTATTTGGCTTTGCCTCTCGGAACATATAGTCAGTGATACAGAGGGAAAGCTGGCAGGAAGTTCAGGATATAAAAATACCAAACCACAAGGATGGCTGCATGAGGCTAATGGAACGCAAAAAATCTAAAATGGTAATGGAACTGATTATAGGGTCAGATAAATTGCTTTTAATTTTTTTGGCTAAAAAAAAACCTTTAAGAAAGGTCACGGCATGTCACAATGGGGTTATAAATCTCTTCTATTATGTGTAATGTTTATTTCCAAGATGTCATGGGTTGTAGCTGTGGCTATATACCTGTTGTTTACAGGATATCTCCCCATCCAATGAAATTACATGCTATCCATCTTGTACTGTGTGCTCTGTGGGAAAGTTAGGTATAAGAATGAAAAACATTAATGACTTTGTTCTCTGAATCATTTATTATACTTCTCCAATAATTTCTACTAAACTCTCATATATAATAAATCAATCACTACGCATAACTAAAGTAGATCATAGCATCATCCACTCATTAACATTAACTCTCTGTGAACATTGTACATAGGCAGAAAGCTGCCAATCAATTTTGGGGTGGGGTGATACAGAGCAGGGCCGGCTCTAGGTTTTCGTGGGCCCCGAGCGAAAGCGTCTCAGTGGGCCCCATTTAACACATACCATGATTCATGATGCACAGATAAAGCAGAGAAATATACGTAGGTATAGTGCAATGCCAAAAATTTTACTTACGGTACTTCTTACATTACACGAGTTTTATTTATTTAATATTGTAAATTCTATAATAGCTCAGAAACTGGACAGTATAGTCCTCCATGCTCCATACAGAATAATGAGCCCCATATATTGCTCCATACAGAATAATGGACCCCATATAATGCTCCGGTATATGATGGACCCCATACAATGCTCCATACAAAATGGGCCCCATATATTGCTCCAACGATAAAAAAAAAAAATGAAACACTGACCTCTCCTCGCTGGCTGTAGATCTGGACTCCTCAGTGTTGCAGTCTTCCAGCTCTCTGCACTGTGACTGTTCAGAGCAGACAGCACGCTGTAGTGATGTCATCGCTCCCTCTGACCTGAAACGTCATAGAGTCAGAAGACACAGAACACACCGCGGCTGTGGAGGAACGGGGAGAGGTAAGTATTGCAAGTACCAGGGCTCTGGGCAAGCTGGGGGGGCACTTGCAAGCACTAGAATCGGATCCCCATACTTCGCCGGTATCCCCGAAGGTGAGTGCCCCCCGCCACCTGGTCAGGGTCCTGGCACTTGCCTGGGTGCACTGGTTGCTGACATCGGCCCTGGTGTAGAGCACATGAAAATTGATGACTACTTGGAAGCAGGTTTACTAGTCCTCTAATGATCTCCTGATGATAAAACAGTGATTTTATCAAAATTACAGCAAGCAGCTCAGTAAGTGACACATTGCTGTAATCAGGGTCATGCTGCTGCTCTGCTCTGGGATTAATTAAACACAGCTGGACTCCAAAGAAGGAGTAGAATCATCTCAAGGAGGATCATAGGAAATGGACAGCATGTGACTTAAATATGAGTGTCTGAGCAAAGGGTCTGAATACTTATGACCTTGTGATATTTCAGTTTTTATTTTTTAATACATTTGCAAAAATTTCTACATTTTTTTTTATCCCTCAAGATGGGGTGCAGAGTGAACATTAATGAAAAAATGAACTTTTTTGAATTTACCAAATGGCTGAAATGAAACAAAGAGTGAAAAATTTAAAGGGGTCTGAATACTTTCTGTACCCACTGTAGATACTATAGCATAATCCAAACACTAGGACCTAATTAGTGGCCACAGTGGATCATATGGCCTAATTATTCATGTTACAATGATGGAGATTACCTGGACATGAACAATCTGTGGTGTAATCTACTCGTCTCCTCTTGCTTTGATCTAAACAAATGGGGGCACTTCATTCTGAAATACATTTAACTATATATATATAGGGTTACCATACCTTGATCAAGGCTGCATTTATTAACCTGCTATTATAGGCTGGGGAAAGACTGCAGTGTCCTTCAATAGGATTTGTAAAACTGACCTTCCTCAGGTCCAAATTTTCTAGGACTAATTTTAGGGGCACCGATTCATTCATCAAACAGTTTGCACTGGAATCTGGCATAACACTATATGAGATGTTGCACAATTTTTGCACAGCGCAAAGTTATGCAAAAATTAGTGATTTTGATACCAGCTCTGACAACTTTTTTAAAAATGGGCAGTGCTTAGCGAAAGTGGGTGTGGTTGAGCGCGATTTGACAGTCATCATAATTTACACCATAAAAAATTTATGTAAATTAATACTGAAACATACTCCAGGTTCTAATTAGAGTATATTCCTTACACCGATGCACAGCAAGTAAAATATGCACAAAAATTCAGTAAATGATGTACACCTCTTACTAAATTTGATGCTTCTGACTGCAGCTAACTCTCCATCAAGACTGGCATGTCAAAGTCTTGATAAATTCACCCGTTTTTGGCTTATAATTGATTACACCTCCCTCACCTCCCTCCCCAATAAAATCAATGGACTTTGTAAAGAGGAATATGTCTGGGGAAAAAAAGTGTCTATCATAAGTGTGATGTGTGTTTCGGGATACAAGTGCTGCCATAGCAGCTTGTTATTGGCCCGTGTGGCCCGTGGTGTATACAGTGCAGGTCTCCGCTCCATCCTGAGTTAATATTAATCATTCATTCTCGCTTCTGTGGTTGGGTGTAATTAGCTCTGTAAAAACACTCATTAGTTTCTTCACGGCTGTCCTTAATAAGAACCCTTAATTAAATTCTGACTTGGTGGGGGTCAGGTCAGTGTCACTGGGTGGCAGCAGGGGACTTCTCCATCTTCTCATTTCCGGTTGGGATATCAGAGATTTATTTGTAATATATTCTAGGGGTTATTGCTTTATGGAAGCTGAGGTTAGGCACATTTAACCAATTTATTTGTCTTGGTGCTCTCTTTTGCTGTCCAACTAATCTGTCACAGGGTGCTTGCTGGTGAGTTAGTATATATATATTTCTTTTATTGATGTGGTCTCTGAAGGTTTGACAACATGCGATGGATATAATTCACTATATTTTAAATGGGTGTGTTATTATTTCATTAATGTGTGCTAAAGCAGGTAAGCAAATGGGAAGGAAGATGTTCTCTGTATCGGCTTCAATTTCCTGCCGCCAGAAAAATTGGAAAAATTTGTACAGAATGAATCATCATTGGGTCATGGCTTCAGAAGAGGTGACTAATTAACAGATGCTTACATGAGGCCAGGACTTTACCTAATTTGTTAACAATGCTAAATGTGATCTTGCACAGTGTGGGACATTTAAAATGTGACTTTCACTGAAAGTATAGTGGGAAATAGCTGCAAACTTCGGCATATATCTGTATTGTGTAAACACTTGTAACTTTATGCTATGCATCGTTTTTTCTTAGCGGAACATCTGATAAATTTGCCATTATTTACTCCAGATATTGGTGTCTATTTTACCCCAAATAAAACCCAACCCATAGCTGTCACGGATTTGCGGGCAAACATGCAAGAAATGTATTAACAAGTCTGTGCCTCTTAATACATTTGTAGTGTTTTGCTTCAGTGCATTTTTCATCAAGGCTGGTGTAGAAATACAAATCTTATTTAAATATATCCAATCCCAAAAAGTTAACAAACTGACTTCGGGTGCGGCTGCTGCATTTGCATCGCTTATTATACGACTCTGTTGACAACATTTTGCCATGTCATACTGTTCTGGCGCATATAAGATAAATGTATCCTATAGCCCTGAGCTAGATGTTTACTGATTATTCTGCTTTCATCCGTATTGCTAGATCCATAAATACTGTAGATAACACCAAATATTTTTTTGTTCTAGATAGATAGATAAAGAAAACAATAAGCAAAATTTGAAAGATTTAAATTAATCCAAATTGGTGCTTTTGAAAATAAGAAATGTGCTACTCTGTCACAAGATGCATGCTAATACGTGTCTATGTGTGGCCATCCAGTGGTTATCACGTGGATTGCAGCCTGTCAAGGGTTGTGCCTATGCTGTATGTCACAATATGGAATCCCTACTCAAACTCAAGAAAAGGTAAAGGTGTACACATGTTTAAAAAAAACTGCAAAAACAGCAACCAAAAAACATTTATGAACAGTGGTAGTTCAATGTATACTGTAGTACAGTAGATAAAAAAAGTAAGTGAACCCTAAAGTTTGCATAGCACAACATTTCCTCATCAGTATATGAGTCTTCCTTAATTCTGCATGTTCTAGACATCTCTAAACTGCTGTTTATATACCTAATAGACACCTAATATTTATCTGAATAATTGATTGAACAATGAGCCACGTATAATTAGTTCCTAGTCAGGCTGTTGGAGCCGTCTTTCAGCCTCCAAGCTGTTTTAATTTATTAGTAATATATATAAGGATAATGCATCGAGAGGTTAACGGCAAAGCTTTTTTAATTTATTCCATGGGGAAAATTACTGATTTCAGTGGTGTGAACAAGGCAATCTCCATGTTCTCAAAGCATCTGATCATCTTAAATCCTCCTACATCTCATATCAACATTGTGTCCTGAGGGGCAAGATATCTTTATATTAACTGCTTTCATTTTAAGCAAGTTTTTGATCAATTTTAGTTAACACCATTTCCGGCAAATCTAAACTCCAACATAACAGCAAGCTGAGGGGCTAATATCTTCCTGCTCTTTAGCTCTGACATTTTATGACATGAGCCGATAAGTGTTAGGGTGACAGTGGCGTAGCGCGGGGGGGGGGGGGGCGGTCCGCCCCAGGCGGCACGTGTGTGGGGGCGGCGCGGCAGCAATTCAATTCCTCTCCTCTGTCACTCTGTGGCCTGTGGGAGAACAGCGTGGACTCCGCGGAGGCGCACAGTGCAGGCGCTTTCAAATTCTTCTACTACCTGGCTTGCTGGACTGGAGCCTCGGCTGCTGTCCGCTCCTGAGCCGGTGCTGGGCGGCGGGCGCACTCAGAGACCCGTCCTCTCCTGGAGGAGGTGTTCGCGCTGAGCCGGCGCAGCAGGACTCAGAGCGGATCCCGAGAGGGACACAGGAGCCGGTGAGTGAGGGGGACGGCAGGAAGCGCTGCCGGGTTGCCCATGATATCTGTGAGGGGAGGACGAGGGAGACACGTGACCTGCCTGCGGCCTGCCACACACCGCCCGGTCAACCTGGTCCCTGACAGCCTCAGGCCTTGAGTCCTGGAGATTGACGATGCTGAAGTTGGTTTCTTATTCGGCAGTTTCTTATTCGGCTATTTTTTATTTTCTGTTTTTTTTCAGGTTTTTCAATAAAAATAAAAGTATATAATAAATATGCAATCATGTGTCCTTTTGTGAATACAATTAAAAACAGATAAAAAAAATTAGAAGGCTGGCACAAAAATGGGCATCAAAGTGGGCTATGAGGTATGGTATTGAAGGGGCTAAATGGCTTTGGGCCACTAATCTAACACCTGAACTGGCATCAAAGTTCTGATGCCCAGAACTCATTTGTGCCAGGCTGGAGTGACATGAATTTCATGTGGGGCATCACTAGGTATGTATATCAGGTGATAGATCAGTGGCCCAAAGCCATTTAACCCCTTAAATTTAGCTGTTACTTATTCACATGTGTGAAAATTGGTTCTCTGCCCACTTTGATGGCAGTTTTGATGCCCATAACCCATTTGTGCCAGGCTGGATTGACATGAACTTGATGTGTGGCATCACAAGGTATGTAAATCACGTGTCAGATCAGTGGCACAAAGCCATTTAACCCCTTCAATACCATACCTCATAGCCCACTTTGATGCCCATTTTTGTGCCAGCCTTCTAATTTTTTTTTATCAGTTTTTAAGTGTATTCACAAAAGGACACATGATTGCATATTATTATATACTTAGAATGTTTTATTTTTATTGAAAAACCTGAAAAAAACAAAACAAAACCCAAGTTTCAAAAATAATTTGTACTTTCTGTTTTTTTTCTGTCACATTATTAAAAATTATTATAAAAAAAGCCATTAGGTCTTCATCCAGCATCATCAAGAAGATGAAAGTCTATAAATTTAGAAATAATAACAGCAGACATCTTTGAGTGTAGTGTGGTCTTTTCGGATGCATCCGGATTATCAACGACCAAAGGGGCGGCAAGTTTTTCGACCGCCCCGGGCGCCACAAACAGTTGCTACGCCACTGTAGGGTGATATAGGTAATACCCAACTGTACATATAGTAAAATCACATATTTTGGCCCTGATTCCTCAAGACCAGTCCTGATTCACTAAGAGGTGCAGCCTCTTAAAGGGAATCTGTCAGCAGGTTTTTGTTGTTTGAAATTTGAAGACAGCGGGAGACAGAGGCTGAAACACAGATTTCAGGGATGTGTCACTTATCAATGTGCTTAATGTTGTTTACTAACTGAAAGATTAACTGTATAACTAAGAGATTAGCATTGCAGCACAAGTCCAGCAACTAAGCTCCTCCCTGTCTATGGACTTTGTACATGGAGACTCTGGTGTGGGTGGGGTTAGCTGTGATGTGAATGGGGTTAGTTGGTGTGTGGGCAGGGTTATCTGTGATGTGGGCGGGGTTAGCTTTCTCAGCTCTGCTTCATTCTAAATCTAAAAGTTCTGATTGTGTCAGAATGGCTTCACCCAGTAATCTGAGTGATACATCATTGGATTCATCTTCTCTTTGCCTACATCATGCTGCTCTTAGATGAGGTGGCAAAAACCTGCTGACAGGTTCCCTTTACTGAATCAGGAATGTCTGACAAGTGGTGTGTGCATTCACAAATCTTGCTCCAATTTCTAACTGGAGTACAATTTCTGGCATAAAGAATTCCACAGCTAATCATGAAATAAACGAGCTGTGATATCTTGGTCCCTTCCCACCCTAGCTTTGTCCATTTTGATGGATCTGGGAGAAACTGGTGCAAAAATGCCAAAAGTTGCAACAGTGTGAATCAGGGCTGTTGTGTCTAAGGGGTAAAGTTTTACTTGTAGAGAGCATCAATTTGGAGAATTATGAAAACTATAAATTCTGGGCTGTTTCCCAAACTTATTTCCCCCTCTCTCTACCACGGCTGGATCGATGGTAAACATCATCTTTCTTTGCCATTCTTGAAACTAGATTCTACTATTCCATCTATCAACACACAATGCTTCTACACCCCAATAGTGTCAAGTCATCACTGACCGTTTTAGACTTTGTATGACATACTATTGCCAGGTGAGTGGTAACATCCTGTTGCCTACTAAGGCTGGAATACATGTAGACTTTTTGTATACTTTTATAAAATGCATGTCATGGCAAGAGAGGCAACAGCTCTTGTTGATATTCTCTTTGCTCCTTCTTTTCTTCTTCATCCAGCCTACACTCTCTGGACAACCTCTAGTTGATTATGGCAGTCTGCTGCAAATTACATCTTTGAGCCCTTATATCTGCAGCCTGCTAAATAAATCTAGACTCCAAATGAGATCCCTAAAAAAATGTGGACTTTCAAACAAGCCCCTAACTTTAGATCCTAAACTACACCCCTAAGTAAATTCATATCTCTTCATTACTTTAGATTACATTCCAGAACAAATATCATGCCAGAATAAAATATAGACATCAGAAGGATCCCACTAAAGTGATAAAGCCACTAATGACAGACCCTAGATGGAACTCCCTAAACTGATACATACCCCTGACTAGTACCAATAAATACAGTCCACTGACGCCTTAAACTAATACAGTCTCTAGATCATAAACTAAACTAATACTAATTCTTGAGCAGACCCATGTAGATGTGGTAATAGCAGGTTCGCAGGATGCAATGACGAGACCCGAGACAGATATGACTTTAAACGTTAACTTTGATAGATAAATGCTGTTAGGGCTATTGTTACGCAACCAACAGAATAACAGTAGTTGTCCTCTCAGGGAGCCAAAACACATAAACAAAGATTGAGAACACGACTAATCCAGCAAGGACCGGTCACTATATGGCCGCGGAATGGCCGACTACGGGTACTTAGTCACTATGTATAACTTATCCGTCCTGACGTCACTTGGCGTTCGGTTCCACGGGGTGTCTGCGTCGCAGCCACTGGGCCCAGCCACTGAAGATCTGGCGTAGTCTTCGGGCGTTCCGACGCCCAGGAGGAGCAGGTGGGTCGCCCTCACACCCAGGGCAGTGGGGTACCCAGTACCGGGCCGGTGTCAGGGGGATGTGTCACAGCAGCAGTGACCCGGTCCGTAGCCCTGGGCACCCAATATCAATGGCGGTGATGTTAATAGTGTTATAGTTTATTTGAATAGTTTGTGATGCCACCCATGGTGTTTGACAGGGGAGATGTTAAGCCAACGCTGCATGCAGATCCACTGGGACTGATGATATATTGCAGCAAAGATGGTATAGCTCCCCACAGGTGGAGCTGTAGTCCCAGTGCAGTGTAGGTGCAATGGACGCGGAGAGGCGCAGAATGGTATAGATGCTGTTACCCAGATGTAGCGGTGCTGGAGGTGTTAGCGACGAATGAATGGAGGACACCAGGGCTTGTAGTTTCAACGCTTTACTCACAGTTCTTGATAACCACTGGTGCCCGCCTCCGTGCCATGTCCTCCGGGGTAGAGACTCAATCAACCTCCCGGGCAAGTCAGGGTTCTCCTCTCCAATACTTCGCCAACATGTGCCTTTCCTGAACGACTCCTCTATTGCGCCTTGTAGTGTGAAGAACTCCAGTACCGTGGTTCTCTGCAGTTCCTCCTGTCAGATGTTCCTAGAACCTTACTTGTATGACAGATAGCTGTAGCCTGATCAGGGACCCCCTGGATCCCGGCTCTCTATCCGTGTTGCTGTTGTGTCCCAAGTCTCAGATGGGAGTAGTGCATTTACAGCCAACTACTCCACCGGTGTCTGCTGCAGAACCATAAGTGTCCATACAACCTCGGGGACCGGGCCCCGGCCTTGCGCTGAGAACCTATAGGCAGGGTTCCTCTTCCAATCCACAACTCCTCTCTGTTCTCCTACTCCTTCGTTCCGCGCTGTTCCCCTCTCTCTTATGGAAACTTAGGTTGCAGGTCTACGTCTTTCTCCTTCTCTTCTCTTTCCCGTGCCAGCTGGCTCAGATCACTGAGGCAGCTGCAGCACTCTTTCTAAACTAAACTCAAACTGAACTCAAAACTAACTTCAGAACTGAACTCCTCTCGCCTGAACTCCCGTCAGACTGACCTGCAATTCTAAACCTTCCCACTCTTTTATATGGATCTCAACTCCACCCGCCTCCCAGCACATCTTGTGTTAAGAAGCAAGGAATCACCAGAGGTGCTCTGCTACCCTCTAAGCATGAGCCGCAATGTGATCAGTGCTGAACTATTTTGTGTGTGGGATGCAGGTGTTGGAGTGTGGAAAGCAGTTCCCAACTTACCTAGTTGGTGGGGCACTACACCTTAGGAGAAGGTGCAGTACCTCTGTGTGGCGACTGAGCCTCAGGGGCGCCACACAGGGGCACAACAGGCCCACGGAGAGTTCTTTGGCGGGATGTCCGCCAGCGGAGGCAGCAGATTACCGCCTGGGAGTGGGAGAGTGGAGGCCGCAACTCCCTGACAGGAACTGGCAGTGGCGGTGATAAGTGGCGGTTGATAGGCCACAGACGCAGTCTGAGGCCACACTGGAGGATCCGCAGCGGGCACAGGCCCAGTCTCTACCGCGGACTGGAGCGGGGAGGTGGCAGCTGCGGGCGGCAAAGGAGGAGTCACTGCCGTGGTCGGAAGTGAAGCGGCGATGGCTGCGGGCAGCAGCGAGGAGGCCGCAGCCGCGAGCTGGAGTGAGGCGGCGTCGGCCACGGACGACTGCGAGTAGGCCGCAGCTGAGAGCTGGAGTGAGGCAGCAGTCTTCTTTTGTCGGTAAGCTCGGCGCAGTCTCCCTGCGGTCCACCGAGAGTCTCCCTCTTGTCGCGGTCCTCCTCTCGGGTCGCTGCTCATGGCTCTCACTCTCTGGCCCTCCCCAAGTCTCCACCACCTTCTCCCTCATTCTGCTGACTCACCCAGTCTGGCCCTCTCCGCCCATTTTCTCTGGACTCCTCCCCCAACTGCCCTGTCAGTCTCAGCAGTCCATCCCCTAGTTCTGCTCACTGGAAACAGATACCCCAGGAACCTGGAAGACGGTCCCCTCGGTTCCGGCCCGGGTACTTGACAGAGGCCTCCCCTCCTACATAGACCCCAGACCAGATCCTATACACTTGGGCAGTAGTTCATTCTCCTTTTTCTTTGGAGCCTCCTATCTGTTCTGTCCTCTGGTTTTAGGGCCTACGAAGAAGTAGTCATGTAATCAGGTGCTTTAACAATGACAAGACTCACACATAAGATCTTGTGTTGGGGATCATTGCAGAAACAATTTTTTTTTCTGCTGCTTATGCTGAGATTCATTTAAAAAAAAACGCAACAAAACTCTAGTGGGCATCCATTCCTCTCTATGCTTGTCCCCTCACTCCCAGGTATGCCGGTGACAAACTCCAGCTGTCCCCCTAGCTTTGCTCCTTAGGCTGGAATCACACTAACCAGCGCAAAATACGGTCAGTATTTTACATGCGTAATACGGATGACAGACCCCTAAATAGTGCTCCGTATGTCATCCGTAATCAAGGTGTGGTCGCGTATTTTGCGCATGTCAGTATCCGTATGCAATCCATATGGCATCCGTATGGCGAGATTTTCTCGCAGGCTTGCAAAATGGACATATAATGGAGCCCTATGACAGGGTTTCTAAAAGACACCGGGTGCGTATTTCTTGCAAGTCACATGTGTGGTCCGTGTGTAATCCGTATTTTTTGCGCACCCATAGACTTGCATTGGCGTACTACGGGCGTAGTACGCTGACAATCGCAGCATGCTGCGAGTGGCACGGAGCGTAGGATACTGAGGAGAAATATACGCCTGGTGCGAGTGACCCCATAGAGAATCATTGGTCCGTGTCTAATGCGCGCTTTTTGCGCCTCTCACTCTCCCGTATTCCTCGCCAGTGTGACTCCGGCCTTACTTGGCGTACATTACAATGCCTGGTATGTCCTATTGAAATTAACAGAATTTCTGTTTCATCATATTCAGCAGTACTGCACCACTTTCAGATGTTGTAGAGTGCATGCCCTAGTATGCATTACACTATTAATAATAGTTATTAAAAATAGTAAGTAAACGTAAAATACATCTTCAGTGCAAGATCTTTATAAAGCTGCTTGTAATAACATCCACCCTTTATTCAATTACCAGGCTGCATAAGAAGTGAATACAAAAGTACTTATCTTAATATTTATAATTAATAATCACAATTCTATTCAGAAATTATAATATGCCCTGTAGCAATGCCTGAGGATAGATATATGGTAAAAAAAAATCCATATGTGTCATAATTTAAAAAAAAAAAAGTCTTATAACTGTGAGATCGGGAAATGCGGTCGGTGGGGAGAACATGGGGTCAAAGGTCACAGTAATGAAGTTCTTCTTGCAGTTCTTATATAGGGACAGATCAATTTCCTTGCTTTAGGTTATTGATCTCACATTCATTGGTCTATCTTCTCTTAGATTGATTGGCGTGTGCAATATGGGGTGGATGAATTTCTGACCCCGAACATCATAAAAGAGAGAGTGGTGACACGGTGTCCTGATCTATTGCCAGTCTATTATTGGCGGTTACTGCGATTCAGTTCGCTAGGCATGAAATAGGAAGCAGGAACTTATAGCAGAGGAATGGTGGGTCAGAAGACTTCCAGCGCAGACCTGACACTTCAGATGGGCAATTCCTCTCAGCTTGCTAATAGATCAATAATATAAACAAAGTAGCAGTGCCATTGCCTTTCTCAATTAGTTGTAATTAGGGTTAATGTGCTGATTTTTTTCTGTACCTTTAGTACACATGAAAAGTTTGCTGGCAAGTTCAAGGTGATGCCATGTTCCCCTCAAGAATATTTCTATTTTATTTCAAATGGATTTCCTTTGAGAGTTTATGATTTTCATCATATGAGAAAAAAATAAACATTTAATAGTCCTCTACCTGTAAATAGAACAAAGTACGGAATAATGTGTTTATAATATCGATGTAGTGTCCGAGCGGAAAGTGCAGACCCTGGGGGCGGCAGCGGTCTCAAATAGTCACTGAGCTGTAAGTAAAGGCACTGTCAGGTACAGACCCAGCCTGGCACTGGCCCACTGGAGAACAGGTAAATCTCCCGGTGGGCCCTCCATCCCTTATATGAACAGTACTCGGCAAAATTGACAAAAGCATCAACTCATCATTCATTTATCAAGCTACCCAGTATAATATTTAAAAGCATAGTTAAATTTGTGAATGGGGATAATGTAATATTTGCATGATGTAATAGAACATGGGCCCCAAAAGTTTATGTTACTGGTGGGTCCTTGGCTTTCCAGTCTGACACTGGGAAGACCTCCTAGAAAGCTAAATGCCTTCACCCATGTGTCTACACAGACTCACCGCTGTGGTCGCACACCTGCTTTTACAGTCACTCAAATATCACAATACACACATATATATGTCCACGCTCTCCTGGGCATTGCTGTAAGCAGCCGCTTCCTCCATCTTCTTCCTATTGTTACACATGAACAAGTGTGTGATCTGAGGCAGAAAATGTGTTAGGATAAAAATTCTTTCGCCTCTGATCCCATAACACAGGAAGGAAATTGTGCTGTATACAGGAAGATTCTGCTACATCCCTTCAACACCAGAGCTATAAACTGGTTACATCACACGTGTACTTACCGTGCTCCTACTATATACTCATGTCAGCCACGGTCCCCAATGCCCAATACACTGGGAGCGATTATTATTTTCAGCAAGCAATAGAAATAGCTCAAATTCTATGAATGCATTTTAGTAAGCAAGCATTCTCAACATTTTACATATTCTCCTCTTCCTCAGATTTCCAGCATGCACCGCTAAAGCTACAAGTAACAAAACAATAGCATGTTTTTTCCAGATGCAGCTGTGCCTCCAAGAAAAAATAGGCAACGTGAGTCCCCATAATAATACCACCCAGAATCCCAAACCCTCTCCACCACCCCCTAATAAAGCTAGCCAAGCTAGTTCCAAGATCAAGGTGAGTGCAAACAGTAGCCCCTCTAAACCCCAAACTTAACTTATAGTACTGGCTCTTAAAGATAACCTGTCACCTGAAAAAAAACATATTAACGTGCAGATATAGGGTTAATCTGCAGGTTAATAGCTTTGTGAACAGGCTCGGTACTGGACACTTAGACCCCCACTGCAGTGAGGAAATGGACTTCATTCCCCCGGCAGCATTCCGGTTTCAGTCATAGGAGCCGCGCCAGCACTGGTTCGGTCACCGATCTGTGTTTAGACAGTGGCGTCTGTAGTTGCGACCCCGGCAGTGACTGGTAGCCGGCCCTAATGATGAGCTGCTGTATTATTGTAGTATTGTGTCATCAGTGTTTTGGAACCAAGTTTCATCACAGTTTGGTCAGTTGTCTGGTTTTGCCATCAGTGATTTCCACGTATGGATAAATAAAATGAATTGTAATGTTTTTCCTATCAATGTAAATCACGGATAGCACAAAGGAGACATCGAATGATTTTCACGGACCCATAGATTTTTCATCTATGATGCCAGTAGAAAACGGATATAATTGAATCATAGAATCACGTGTACTATATCATGCCTATGTCAATGTGTATAATATCATAGGATGTGTCTACATACATGCACACACAAGCTGCAAAAAAACCCGGAGATGAAAATAGCCCCAGAGATTATCATTGTAACTTGTTCTCTGTGTTAAAGCCACAGATACATCATGATCCGGTGATTAATTCTCATTCATGCACCATTGGTAATTCAGTGCCGACTTGGTGTGACCTCCCATCTGGTCCAGAGAACAGCCAAAAATTTCAAAAGATCCCAGGCACCAGAAATTGTTTATATGTGAAAAAACATAACCTTTATTCCATCCTTAAAAATCACATGGCAACAATAAATGAGGTAGCTTTTTTTTGTTGCTATGTGATTTTTAAGGATGAAATAAAAATTTAAAATTTTTCATATATATTGTACGTATTATTATTATTATACAGTAGCTGAAGAGCCCGGCGCTGCCCGGGCATAGCAACTAACTGTGGTTAGTTATAGAAAATTATAATTATCCTCCTTCCCATAGTCCCGTGCCCATATACCCATCATACATATCCATGATCCCATAGACCCGTGCCCATATACCCATCATACATATCCTCCATCCCATAGTCGAGTGCCCATATACCCATCACACATCCTCCATCCCATAGTCCCATGCCCATATACCCATCATACATATTCTCCGTCCCATGCCCATATACCCATCATACATATTCGCCATCCCATAGTCGAGTGCCCATTATACCCATCACACATCCTTCATCTCATAGTCCCATGCCCATATACCCATCATACATATCCTCCATCCCATAGTCCCGTGCCCATATACCCATCATACATATCCGCCATCTCATAGTCCCGTGCCCATATACCCGTCAAACATATGCTCCATCCCATAGTCCAGTGCCCATATACCCATCACACATCCTCCATCCCATAGTCCCGTGCCCATATACATATCCGCCATCCCATAGTCCCGTGCCCATATACCCGTCATACATATCCTCCATCCCATAGTCCAGTGCCCATATACCCATCACACATCCTCCATCCCATAGTCCCGTGCCCATATACATATCTGCCATCCCATAGTCCCGTGCCCATATACCCATCATACATATCCTCCATCCCATAGTCCCGTGCCTATATACATATCCTCCATCCCATAGTCCGGTGCCCATATACTCATCACACATCCTCCATTCCATAGTCAACCATTATGACATCATAATGAGCGGCGGCAGGGCTTGCAACCTTTGATGACATCAGCGTCGCCATGGCAACCATTGTGACATCATAATGAGGGGCGGGGCTTGATACGCACACACTGCTTCCCCAGTATGCAAATAGGGGCATTGTGACATCACAGTGAGGGGCGGGGCTTGACGCGCACACACTTTTTCCCCCAGTATGTAGATAGGGGCAAAATTGTTTGGTGAATTGGAATGAGCGGGGTTAAAATTTCGCCTCACAACATAGCTTAGGAGCTCTTGGGGTCCAGACGTGTGACTGTGCCAAATTTTGTGGCTGTAGCTGCGACGGTGCGGATGCCTATCCCAGACATACAAACATATACACACACATATACACATACATACACACTTTGAGCTTTATATATTAGATTTATATAGCGCCATTTATTCCATGGCGTTTTACATGTGAAATGGGGAAATATAGACAAGTACAATAAACGTGTAGGATAAGGGACACACGAGTACAGAAGGAGAGAGGACCCTACCCGTGAGGGCTCACATTCTATAGGGATGGGTGAGGATACACTAGGAGAGGGTAGAGCTGGTTGTGCGGTGGTTCAGTAGACTGAGGATCATTGCAGGCTGTAGGCTTGTCGGAACAGGTGGGTCTTCAGGTTCTTCTTGAAGGTTTGCGTTGTTGGCAAGAGTCTGATGTGTTGCAGCAGAGCGTTCCAGAGTATATGGGAAGCACGGGAGAAGTGTTGTATGTGGTTGTGGGAAGAAGCGATAAGGGGGGAGTAGAGAAGGAGATCTTGAGAAGATCGAAGGTTGCGTGCAGGTAGGTACCTGGAGACCATGTCACAGATGTATGGAGAAGACAGGTTGTGGATGGCTTTGTATGTCATGGTTAGGGTTTTGAACTGGAGCCTCTGGGCAATAGAAAGCCAGTGAAGGGCCTGGCATAGGGGGGGAGGCTGGGGAATAGCAGGGAGACAGGTGGATTAATGTAAGATGGACTGGAGTGGTGCCAGAGTGCTAGAGGGGAGGCCAGAGAGTAGGAGGTTGCAGTAGTCGAGGCGGGAGATGATAAGGGCGTGCACTAGTGTTTTTGTGGTTTTGTGGTTGAGGAATGCACAGATCCAGGAAATATTTTTGAGTTTGAGGCGGCAGGAGGAGACAAGGGCTTGGATATGTGATTTGAAAGATAGGGCAGAGTCGAGGATCACCCCAAGGCACCGAGCGTGCGGGACTGGGGAAAGCGAGCAGCCACTTTCATTGATGGATAGGTCTGGCGGAGGGGTAGAGTGAGATGGGGAAAGATGATGAATTCTGTTTTGTCCATGTTCAGTTTGAGAAAGCGAGCAGAAAAGAAGGCTGAAATAGCAGACAGACATTGTGGGATTTTGGTCAGTAAGGAGGTGAGGTCAGGTCAAGATATGTAGATCTGCGTGTCATCAGCGTAGAGGTGATACTGCAAACTGTGGGATTCTATGAGCTGTCCCATTAACGTATTAACAGGTTGTTAGTCACAAAAATGAGCAAAAACGCTTCCCCATCAGGTGCACTAATTTTAAAGTGAATCTGGCATAGGGATTTTATACCCCAAACTATTTATTTGTGCATGAATCTATTTCATAGACAAGTCCAGCAATATCTTTAGATTGACAGTCTGTTCCCCATTACTAAGAAATCAGCGTTTGAATTGATATGAAATGAGGCTGAAGAGAATTTGATGTGTGGGAACTCTTCAAGCCTCTGTCACTCCAGCTCTATTCCCTACAATCTGCTGCCTTTTTTACTTGACTGCAAAATGAACTATCAGTCAAGCAGGAGCAGGTGTCCCTAGGTGGGAAATAGAGAGTGAAAGACACTTGGGTAGTGCTTCTGTAGCATCTGCCAGTGGCTCCGCATGTTTTCCCTCCTAACACAATGCGGGGATGTCAGATTACTCACAGCCTCGGCTCCAGAGTGGTCCAGATTCCGACAGTGCTCCTAGTACACGCATGTGCGCATTCCCCTGCTTTTTAAGGAAAAGCATGTGTACATGGTAAAATACCCCCAGCAGACACCTGAGAGGCATTTAGTTAATGTGAACACCTGGTTAGATGTCTCCCAATCAATAGTTTGAGGCTTATAGATTGCCTTTAAACCTGCTTATAAATAGAAATGACTGAATATGTTTGGAAAACGATCGCCGAATCTGAATCAGTCATATTTGTGCCATATTTGTACTGTATTTATGGCAAATTTATGTTTGATGATTGTTTCCGAACATATTCTCTGATCTCTACTCCCATTGACTCCCAATGGCGTTCGGCTATGTTTGGCGAATATTGCAAATGTGGTGATCGTAATCAGAATCGAATATTGAAATATTTGGGCATCTCTACTTATAAATCATTGTTTTCAGCAACACTGTCCTGTCCTGTGTCACTGGATATGCTGTCGGGAACATTCTATGGCCGGGGTCAGACTTGTGAGAAACTCGGGCGAATCTCGCACTTCAATACCCGGCTCTGCCGCCGGCACTCTGATCGGAGCATTCAGCTCAGAATTCATCATATTTCCCCCATCTCACTCTATCCCTCCACCCGACCTATCCATCAATGTCAATGGCTGCTTTCTTTCCCCAGTCCCGCACGCTCGGTGCCTTGGGGTGATCCTCGACTCTGCGCTTTCTTTCAAACCACATATCCAAGCCCTCGCCTCCTCTTGCCGCCTCAAACTCAAAAATATTTCACGGATCCACTCATTCCTCAACCACGAAACCACAAAAACACTAGTGCATGCTCTTATCATCTCCCGCCTCGACTACTGCAACCTCCTACTCTCTGGCCTCCCCTCTAGCACTCTGGCTCCGCTCTAGTCCATCCTACACTCTGCTGCCCGACTAATCCACCTGTCTCCCTGTTATTCCCCAGCCTCCCCCCTATGCCAGGCCCTTCACTGGCTTCCTATTGCCCAGAGGCTCCAATTCAAAACCCTAACCATGACATACAAAGCCATCCACAACCTGTCTCCTCCATACATCTGTGACATGGTCTCTAGGTACCTACCCGCACGCAACCTTCGATCATCTCAAGATCTCCTTCTCTACTCCTCCCTTATCTCTTCTTCCCACAACCGCATACAAGACTTCTCCCGTGCTTCCCCCATACTCTGGAACTCTCTGCCGCAACACATCAGACTCTCACCATCAACGGAAACCTTCAAGAAGAACCTGAAGACCCACCTGTTCCGACAAGCCTACAGCCTGACAAAGTAAGGAATAAACGGGCACCATCCACAATGTCAATTTAGGTAGGATCACCTTGTGCATATAAATAAATTGACATGAAAGCACACGAAGAGAAGAAAGTATATGCACACAAATAGGGATCACCACTAGTGATGGGCGAGTCCTAAATTACTCGGAATCGCTTGACTCTAGCGAGTCCGAGCCCGGGACTCGCTACTCGTTGCGAGTCTAGCGAGTCCAATGTTAATGAATGGGGAAGCGAGTCTTAGCAAGTAATGTGCGATTTACAAATCGCAGATGTGTCTCGGAAAGCGCTTGCATTGGCGATTTGTAAACCCCACTCGCAACAGTTTGTTGCTGCTGTGTCCGAGTCCAAACTCGCATTTGTTTGTCTTATTTAGCGCCGATGAGGCGAGGGAAGCGATTTTCTCTAGCACACACCATGCTTTGAGCAGACAGGAAATAATCCGAGTCGAGTTGACATACGCACACACACACACAGAGCAATACAGAGCAATCATGGCCCGTGTCACTGTCAACACGCTGCAGTTGATTGATCTGGTGGAGGCTCGGCCCCTGCTTTGGCTCCCCACTGACCCTGCCTGTGGGCATAACATCCAGCGGACTACAGCCTGGAGGGAGATCGCTCAAGTGATGTTCCCTGCACTGCTACGGCCACGACCTCGTCCCTTTGCAACCTCTTTTTTGGGAAATTGTGGTTTTTGTGACATTGTTGACAAATGCACAGTCACCGAGATGGAGTTAGGTGGTGCTGTAGGCGTCACTTGCTGGCGGGGTAAGTGTGTGTGCTGACACCTAGCAGTGAAGCTGCACACTAGTCCCTGCACTGTGCACTGCACTGTAAGGCTTGATCCTCCCTGCCTGCCTGCCTACAGTCTACACAGTACTCCTCTGTCCTCCTGGTAGCTCTCAGAAGAGCTGTTTGGGTTTAATATAAGGAATCTTGAAGTTTCACTACACTAACTGACAATCCCTATGATCTGCTCAAGCATCTACCTCACCCTGCTCTATCTCAGATCTCTCAGGAATGTAGAGGAAATGGCGGTGGAAAAGGCTTATATACAGCCTCGCCTCTCATACATGACATAGGCATCACGATGGACAGAAGCCAATCATAGTCCTGCCACAACCAACATTACTGAATATGATTGGCTAACATGCTTGTCCATCCAAAAAAGTTTTCTGACCTAACACGCTAGGCTGTCTCGGAAGCTTTGTAGGAACATAACAGATTCTATATTTGCGAGTCCCGAATCCAGTATACAGGACTCGGGATTCGTAGACTCGCTCAGACTCGCTCACAATCGCTGTGTGTTGACATAGGCTGTCTTGGAAACTTGTAGGAACAAGTTACATAACAGATTCTGTATAAGCGAGTTCCGAATCCAGTATACAGGACTCGGAATCGTAGACTCGCTCAGACTCGCTCAGACTCGCTGTTGACAGCGATGTGATATAGCGAGTCTAGCGAGTGAGAAAAAAAAACTCTAACAAAACTAGGATTGCCATTGACTTGCATTAGACTCGTTACTGTGCGAGTAATCACTGGGAGACTCGCCGAGTAACGAGTCCAGCGAGTCCCTTACTATTCGCCGAGTAACGAGTCCTAGCGAGTAGACTCGCCCATCCCTAATCACCAAAAAAATAAGATAATCAAGAAATATTAATTTTATTTATGGACACAACAAACAAACACTTTGTTTAAAAACAATTAAAAAGTCTGAACAAACAGACACTGATAACAAGACAAAGACAATGGGTCATTTTGATAAATAGTTAAATACTATGGGTCCCAAGACCAACCATTAAATGTAGTGCCAGGTATCTGCTAGTTATCATAACCTAGGGTCTATCAAACCAATTGTAATGACAATCATGACCTTGAATCAAAGTATTAAAATACCATATTGTCAATAACTACTATGGTTACATAGAATGACTACATATACCATAAATAGAAAACTGAATACTCATCATGTTGCCAACACAGAAAAATATTTACAAGCCCCTTTCCCTAGCATGATATCACCTGGTTTCTGAGGATAAACAAGCCACCGGGTAGGTTACATGGGACCCCCAAACCCACGCGTATCGACACAGTGATGTGTCTTTCTCAAGGTCAGACATTGAGAAAGACACATCACTGTGTCGATACGCGTGGGTTTGGGGGTCCCATGTAACCTACCCGGTGGCTTGTTTATCCTCAGAAACCAGGTGATATCATGCTAGGGAAAGGGGCTTGTAAATATTTTTCTGTGTTGGCAACATGATGAGTATTCAGTTTTCTATTTATGGTATATGTAGTCATTCTATGTAACCATAGTAGTTATTGACAATATGGTATTTTAATACTTTGATTCAAGGTCATGATTGTCATTACAATTGGTTTGATAGACCCTAGGTTATGATAACTAGCAGATACCTGGCACTACATTTAATGGTTGGTCTTGGGACCCATAGTATTTTAACTATTTATCAAAATGACCCATTGTCTTTGTCTTGTTATCAGTGTCTGTTTGTTCAGACTTTTTAATTGTTTTTAAACAAAGTGTTTGTTTGTTGTGTCCATAAACAAAATTGATATTTCTTGATTATCTTATTTTTGTGGTGATCCCTATTTGTGTGCATATACTTTCTTCTCTTCATGTGCTTTCATGACAAGCCTACAGCCTGCAATGATCCTCGATCTACTGAACCACCACACGACCAACTCTACCCTCTCCTACTGTATCCTCACCCATCCCTGTAGACTGTGAGCCCTCGCGGGTAGGGTCCCCTCTCCTTTTGTACTTGTGTGTCCCTTGTCTTAAACATGTTTATTATACTTGTCTATATTTCCCCTTTTCACATGTAAAGCGCCATGGAATAAATGGCACTATATAAATGCATAATAATAATAATTCCGCTGCATAGAAAGACATGTAGCTGAACACTCCGATCTGAGTGTCGGCGGCGGTTACGGGTATTGACGTGCGAGACTCGTCTGAGTTTATCGCAAGTCTGACCCCGGCTTATTACTTATTGTTGTGAGCACATTGGAAGCACGGTCAGCCTGTGTAATCATGCTACTAAATGCCTGCTGATTGGCAAACACGTAGCTGATCGTTAAGCACCTTAATTCATAGAATGTAAATGCACCTTAACATGGAGTGAATTCTTCATATAGACTCCTTCATTCATTTGTGAATATCAAAACAAAACCCAACCATATCCTATATTTCTACTAAATAAGAACACATTCGAAACTAGATCACATAGAGAAAATAAAGTATATGTTTCTGATTGGTAAGTGGAACAGGATGTTAAAATTATTACTTTTTACCATTAGCTTGTAATCTCCCATTAGTTATTCATTTTGTAAAAATCTGAGCGTTTCCTTTTGCCGAGATTCCTAAAGTACCGTATTCTTTTTTGCAGCTAAAGAACAAGTAGATAAAATGTAAAGAATGCATCTGTCAAATAACTTGTGACACACATGCTTACATTGCTCTGGGATGCAAACTGCTCATTTGGGGTTTCCTATGAAATACAACAAAGTCACATTATTCCAGTGTTGTGGGAGTTGTCCCAGAAGCAGCAGCAGGAGAGACCATCTACCAGGAACACCATCTGCAGACTGTTGCTTAAACATGGATGAACCTTACAACTTATTTATTCACATTTTGCATATTGGACTATTGCAGTATGGAACCACAGCAGTCACATCGCAATTTAAGGCCTCATTCGGACATATTTAAAGAATAGAACATAAACCCATTATGGTCTATGAAGCTGTTCACACGTCCTTGTTGTTTTGAAAACTATATTCGCAAAAAAATCACGGAGATACAGTATGTCCAAATTTGATCTCGTGGCTCAAATTCACAGAGTCAACTCTATGGGGCCTTCAAAATCATGCACAACAGATAGATGTTAATTGTGTAATCTGTGTGCTGTCCTTGATCGAAACATTGCAATGTAATTATTTTGTGTGCAAGATAAATTTGCGCTTAAAGCACCACTCCATCGTTTTTTTTATTTTAGCGCTAAGCGTTCCTAGTGTCCCCACATAGTTAGGAGGCCTCTTAGTGTTCATCACTTGTGCCCCTAAGCGTTCCCACACAGAAATGATGACTGCTTAGTGCCTTCTTCAAAGTAATGATGCGCCGCTAAGTGACCTCCACATAGAGTTGCCAAGAAGTTACAGTATGTATAGTACGTGGCAGGGCCAGTTTTAGACAAAGTGGGGTCCTGGGCAAAAGTTTAAAGTGGGGCCCCAAATGCTCACATATTGCACCATCACACCAAAACATTTTGGTTGTATTTGTATGTGCTGAGCTCAGGCCACTAAGTTAGCGTGATCAACAATATTAAAGTCATTTGACTATTGTTCCCGGGCTTCTTTACAACGGCTGAGGAACAATGACAGGGAAACAACAATCACTAATAGATCAATCTATTCTCATAAAGTACATTATCAGCACCATATCTGCAGTTTTTACTGGGCGATGTGCTGCTGAGAACAATGATTTTTGTTCCAGCACAAACAATCCAATCACTTGATCAATAAGCAGCATTTTGCTTCTTTATTATGATACACCCATTAGTCATCCACATAGTATAATGCGCCCCATAGTCCTCCATATAGTATAGTGTGCCCCATGGTCCTCCATATAGTATAATGTGCACCATAGTCCTCCATATAGCATAATGTGCCCCATAGTCCCCCATATAGCATAATACATATATAATAGTTTATCCTCCCCATAGTCCTTCATATAAAGTGGGGAAAAAAAGTATTTAGTCAGTCAGCAATAGTGCAAGTTCCACCACTTAAAAAGATGAGAGGCGTCTGTAATTTACATCATAGGTAGACCTCAACTATGGGAGACAAACTGAGAAAAAAAAATCCAGAAAATCACATTGTCTGTTTTTTTTTTTCATTTTATTTGCATATTATGGTGGAAAATAAGTATTTGGTCAGAAACAAAATTTCATCTCAATACTTTGTGATATATCCTTTGTTGGCAATGACAGAGGTCAAACGTTTTCTGTAAGTCTTCACAAGGTTGCCACACACTGTTGTTGGTATGTTGGCCCATTCCTCCATGCAGATCTCCTCTAGAGCAGTGATGTTTTTGGCTTTTCGCTTGGCAACACGGACTTTCAACTCCCTCCAAAGGTTTTCTATAGGGTTGAGATCTGGAGACTGGCTAGGCCACTCCAGGACCTTGAAATGCTTCTTACAAAGCCACTCCTTCGTTGCCCCGGTGGTGTGCTTTGGATCATTGTCATGTTGAAAGACCCAGCCACGTTTCATCTTCAATGCCCTTGCTGATGGAAGGAGGTTTGCACTCAAAATCTCACGATACATGGCCCCATTCATTCTTTCATGTACCCGGATCAGTCGTCCTGGCCCCTTTGCAGAGAAACAGCCCCAAAGCATGATGTTTCCACCACCTTGCTTTACAGTAGGTATGGTGTTTGATGGATGCAACTCAGTATTCTTATTCCTCCAAACACGACAAGTTGTGTTTCTACCAAACAGTTCCAGTTTGGTTTCATCAGACCATAGGACATTCTCCCAAAACTCCTCTGGATCATCCAAATGCTCTCTAGCAAACTTCAGACGGGCCCGGACATGTACAGGCTTAAGCAGTGGGACACGTTTGGCACTGCAGGATCTGAGTCCATGGTGGCGTAGTGTGTTACTTATGGTATGCCTTGTTACATTGGTCCCAGCTCTCTGCAGTTCATTCACTAGGTCCCCCCGCGTGGTTCTGGGATTTTTGCTCACCGTTCTTGTGATCATTCTGACCCCACGGGGTGGGATTTTGCGTGGAGCACCAGATCGAGGGAGATTATCAGTGGTCTTGTATGTCTTCCATTTTCTAATTATTGCTCCCACAGTTGATTTCTTCACTCCAAGCTGGTTGGCTATTGCAGATTCAGTCTTCCCAGCCTGGTGCAGGGCTACAATTTTGTTTCTGGTGTCCTTTGACAGCTCTTTGGTCTTCACCATAGTGGAGTTTGGAGTCAGACTGTTTGAGGGTGTGCACAGGTGTCTTTTTATACTGATAACAAGTTTAAACAGGTGCCATTACTACAGGTAATGAGTGGAGGAAAGAGGAGACTCTTAAAGAAGAAGTTACAGGTCTGTGAGAGCCAGAAATCTTGATTGCTTGTTTCTGACCAAATACTTATTTTCCACCATAATATGCAAATAAAATGAAGAAAAAACAGACAATGTGATTTTCTGGATTTTTTTTTCTCAGTTTGTCTCCCATAGTTGAGGTCTACCTATGATGTAAATTACAGACGCCTCTCATCTTTTTAAGTGGTGGAACTTGCACTATTGCTGACTGACTAAATACTTTTTTTCCCCACTGTAGTATAATACAGCCCCCATAGTCCTCCAAATACTATAATACACTCCCCATAGTCCTCAATATAGTATCATAAACTCCCCATAGACCTCCATTTAGTATAATACACTCCCCCTAGTCCTCCATATAGTATAATACATACCTCAGTCCTCCATATAGTATGATTCACTCCCCATAGTCCTCCATATAGTGTAATACACTCTACATAGTCCTCCATATAGTATCATGCACTCTCTATAGTCCTCCATATAGTATAATACACTTCTGATAGTCTTCCATAATGTATAATGCAGTCACTTTATAGTATAATGCACTTCATAGACCTCAATAGAGTATAATGTAGACCCCCATAGAGCATAATGCAGGCACCCCTTAAATTATAATGCAGCCCCCTCATAGAGTGCAATGCAGCCCCTTCATAGAGTATAATGCAGCGTCCTCATAGAGTATAAAGCAGACAACCCATAGAGTTTAATGCAGCCCCCTCATAGAGTATAATACAGGCACCCCATAAATTATAATGCAGCCCCCTCATAGAGTGCAATACAGCCCCCTCGTAGAGTAAAAAGCAGACAACCCATAGAGTTTAATGCAGCCCCCTCAAAGAATATAATGCAGCCCCCAAAAGATTATAATGCAATCACCCCATAGAATTTATTGCAGCCCCCCACCCATAGAGTATAATGCAGCCCCATAGTCCTGCAGTATTATGGACACCACGTATTCATTGATATAAAAAAGTTAAATACTTACCTTTCCTCCTTGTTCCCTCGCTACTCTGGTCTCTGCAGGGCATCTCAGCAGCTCCACTGCCCAGCACAGCATGGTGCATGATGAAGTGACAGCATCGTGCATCAGCTGTGTCAGGCAGAGGGGAGTGATGGGGAGGGAGCAGGTGAATGTGGAGGTGGCGGTGCGGGCATCGGGCCCCCCTGACTCACAGGCACATAGCGGCCTCATGATATGCCGCTATTTGCAGCATGCCACTGGCTGGGGCCCCTGAGGCAGCGGGGGTCCTAGGCAGATGCCTAGTCTGCCTACCCCTTACACCGGACCTGGTACATAGTGATTCTCAGGGATATAGCTGCACTTTCATCACCTGAATGAACCTGTTTGATTTCTGAATCATGTATATTTAATATTCTGTTTTATTTTCTTTTGATTTCATAAATGTCAATAGAAGTGTAAATTCAGAGTCATTTTCTGTTAAATGATGATTAATATGATACCTGGCATTTGATGAGTGGAGCTGATATTTGACACGGCATTTTTCTTGCATGTTTACAGAAGTTTTGCTCTTTCATGAAAACAGGACGTCTTTAATCATTAACGATGCTGCCCCTGAGAACACTCACCCCTCTAACAATACCACTCCTGTATGACTCTCATTCCTGTGCACGGCATCAATATTGGGAAGTCTCACGTCTCTGCGAGCCAAGATAATTCTGCCTTCCTCCCATAATTAATGCGATAAATATATAAGTATATTCCTGGATTCAGAGGGGGACAGACCAGGTTCCCAGAGAAGAAAACACCTGGCTCTACAAATCTTTAATTCTTCTCCTGCTGCCACTGACAAAAATTCCTACTTGGAAAAGAGAGATAATATTTTAATATGAAGATAAGAATACATGTTTCCAGGGTTTTGTCCCCCTCGCAGGTTCTTGTGGGAGCCGACAGGTGGTTCACATTTATTCTCACCCAACACTGTTGTTCATCTGCATGACGTGTACTTTTCTTCATTTTGTTAAAATGTCTATCCAACTAAAAGCTGTAACCTAATAAATGTGGCCACCACACCAGCTTCAACAGAGCTGGTCACCGGCAATCCTATGAAAGATCTGCCTGCGTGATACATCTGTGTTCCCAGTAGGATATTTTAGAAGGTTTCTTATCATGACAACACCTTTTTCTATTAAGCCTGGTCTCGCTGTAGAGGTTCCATTTGGCCATATATTTCACCTTCTGCAACCATGGATGACGTACTTCATGGGGAGTCTGTCCATTTAGGGACAAAAGATGCTTTTCCATATGTTAACATTCCGTTCTTGAAATTGATGTGGGAAGCATGAAAAATAAGCAAGCATAAGGCTAAGTTCACACTAGGCCTTTTTGCAGTTTTTTTAATGTAAATTTTCAGCTGCATTTCACAGTACCAGCAAAGTCTTTGAGATTTCAGAAATCTCATGCACATACATTGTTTTTTTGTCATCAGCACTTTGTGCTTTGCATGTTTTTTTGTACAATGGAGCATGTCATTTTTTTCAGTGCTTTTTCACCAGTTGAAATAAATAAATGGGTGATGACAAAACGCTGAAAAAACACACCAAAAACAGGTATCCTATTTTGCTGCATTTTTTTGTGCCAAAACCTGATTCTATAGAATAGGAATTTTTTTTCCAACAGTAAGGCTGTGTGCCCACGATGCGTTTTGTTAAGCGTTTCCGCAGCGTTTGAGCCGGATCAGACGCTGCAGAAATGCTTAAAAGATGCATCAAATTAATTAGCATGCGTTTTTGGCTTTTTGTGCCAATGCATGCGTTTTTAACCGCTCAGGAATCGCTTAGCGGCTAAAAACGCAGCATGCTCATTAATTCCCGCAATGCTGAGCGTTTTTAGCCATCCCCAATGATCCCAGAAATCGCGTGTCAAAAAACGCATCAAAAACGTGTCATAAATCGCGCAAAAAACGCGCGATTTCTGGGAAGGGGATCCTTTTCCTGAGCGTTTAAAAATGCTAGCGTGGGCACATAGCCTTAATGTTATCAGCATGCACAAGAGACAAATTTAGCATGCCAAAACTACAGCAAAAAAATCAAGAAAAACCAAGGAAAACATGTTTTTTTTTCTGCAACTTCTTTCCTGCCAAGAGATCAGGTTTTGCTGCAGAGAAAAAAAATGCTGAAAAAATGCCTAGTGTGACTTACCCTAAGGATCTGAGTGACTTTAAGGCTATGTGCACATGCTGCGGATTGGTCTGCAGATTTTTTATCTGTGGAACCGCAGGTAAAATGACCTGCGGTTTTTGGTTTATCATCTCTACAATGGAGGAGATGATAAACCGCAGCAGAATCCGTAGAAAAGAATTGACATGTCATTTCTTTCTGCGGATTCAAAACCGCAGCTTTTCCGCAGTTAAAAATCTGCAGCATGTGCACAGCAGAATGTAAATCCCATAGGATAACATGCGACTGTACACTGTCTTCAGAACTGCTGCAGTTCTGCTGCGGCTAAAACCGTAGTGGAACCGCAGCGAGTGCACATAGCCTAACAAGTGCCAGATTGTAATGGCTAAAGAATTTGGGCGCAGAATTTGAACATAATTGAATTGCGACCCATAGGGTGTTGCAACAAGCAAGTCATAAAAAGTTGGACTTTTTGCACTTTGCTTGTCGCAGACACGATATCCTACGGGTTGTGATGCAAATATAAATATTTTGCATTATTCTGCGATGTAGCACATAGCAATTTTTGGTCGCACATTGTCTACTTGTCTGACAAAACCCAAGAAAAAAGCAAAAAGAGCATATACCTTACAGCAAGCATATAAGTAAATAGCTATAGTACATGTAAATTACATAGAGGACTTCGTTAACACTATTTTAATCAACGTGCTCTTACACTTTGCATGTGTACTAGCTTATAGTCCGGCTCATTTCTTTGGTTTTGTACATCTCCATTTTGCAGTAATTCAGTGTGGTAGCCATAATAGTATGAAAGGAAGTCAGTACAGCATTATGTAAAAGACACATGTCAGGCTACTGATTTCCCTGATACATATGCCGACCATCTGTTTTTTACTGCCTTATTTTCTGTGTAACACCATGGCGCTGATTCAAAACTTTTGATATTCACACTGATCTTGAAGAAGGAGGCTGTTGAAATCAGAAGCGCCTGATTTATTAGTTAGTATCTGGAGTAAGATCTCCCATGTAAGGCCGGGGTCACACTGGCGAGGAATACGGCCGAGTGAGAGGCGCTAAAAGCACGCATTAGACACGGACCAATGATTCTCTATGGGGTCCCTCGCACCAGCCGTATATTTCTCATCCGTATTCTACAGTCCGTGCCAATCGCAGCATGCTGCGATTGTCAGCGTACTACGGCCGTAATACGCCAATGCAAGTCTATGGGTGCGCAAAAAATACGGATTACACACGGAGCACACATGTGACTTGCGAGAAATACGCACCCGGTGTCTTTTAGCAAAGCCGGCAATTCAGTGCGCTATACAGTAAACTCACACTGACAGGTTTAATAAAGAAACGAAAGAATAGATATATACACATTAGAATACATTTAGAATACATATATATATATATATATATATATATATATATATATATATGCATTCTATGTGTCTATATCTATTCTTTGGTTTCTGTTTAGAAACCCTGTCATAGGGCTCCATTATATGTCCATTTTGCAAGCCTGTGAGAAAATCTCAGCATACGGATGCCATACGGATTACATACGGATGCTGACATGCGCAAAATACGGGACCACACCTTGCTTACGGATGACATACGGAGCACTGTTTAGGGTCCATTCATCCGTATTACGCATGTAAAATACTGACCGTATTTTGCGTCGGTTAGTGTGACCCCGGCCTAAGGAACATCACAGCTTGTCGTGAACTAGAGCTTTGGCATCACACTCCTGTTGCACCTCCATTCCGCCCATTTCAAGAGAGTTGGTAGAAACTGTGAAAACTCTTAGGTTGGAGTCAGACACAATGTATAAAAATACGGTCTGTATTGTACGGTCGAAATACGCAGAAATGTCCCCTGAACAGTGATCCGAATGTCATCCGTTGGCAAGGCTAGGATGCGATTTATGTGCATGTAAGCATCCGTATGACATCCGTATGCTGAGATTTTCTCTCCGGCTTGCAAAATGGACATATAATGGATCCCAATGACAGGGTTTCTAACACAAACGAAAGAATAGATATAGACACATAGAATATATATATATATATATATATATATATATATATATATATATATATATACATACACATACATGTCAATGAGTCACACACACATATATATTTCATAGAGTTCATAGCAGAATAGCCGCTAACTCAATTGCCAACTTCTGTAAAATCATACAAAACCCAACATGAAATGACACACACACGTATAAATATATATATATATATATATATATATATATATATATATACTGCTCAAAAAAATAAAGGGAATACAAACAGCCTGTTGCAAATTGAATAGTGTTCCCTTTATTTTTTTGAGCAGTTTATATATGTGTGTCTCAATGACGTGTGTGTGTGTATGTATATATATACATATATATATATATATATATATATATAATGTGTGTGTGTATTCTATGTTTATATATCTATTCTTTATTAAACAAGTCAGTGTATAGCAAAATGAATTGCCGGCTTTTGTTAAAGGACACCGGTGCGTATTTCTCGCAAGTCACATGTCTGGTCCATGTGTAATCCGTAGTTTTCTCGCCCACATAGACTTGCATTGGCGGTTTACGGGCGTAATACGCTGACAATCGCAGCATGCTGCGATTTTCTCAGCATGTACAATACGGCCGAGAAAAAAAAATCAGCTGATGGGAGCTGTCCCATAGATTAACATTGGTCCAAGTGCAATGCGTTGTTTTTGCGCATAGCACTCGTCCGTATTTCTCGCTAGTGTGACTCTGGCCTTAAGGCCATGTTCACACATTCAGTATTTGGTCAGTATTTTACATCAGTATTTGTAAGCCAAAACCAGGTATGGAACAATCAGAGGAAAACTATAATTAGAAACACGTCACCACTTCTGTACTTGTTACCCACTAGTGGTTTTGACCTACAAATACTGAGGTAGAAAACTCACAAAATACACCATGTGTGCATGTGGCTTCAAGGTCTCACAATTTGGGCAAAAAAATATACAATTTTTCAAAGCCATTTACACTAGAATTCTGGCAAAATCACTTTGATGAATCAGGGACTAAATGCTTGATTTATTAATTAATTGATTGATTTCCATTTATTTTCGTATTAGATGGTGAGTGTGGGTACAATTTTGTGGTAGAGTACTAGTACTGTAAATTTAAGCTAATAAATATATTTATTACCACAGGTAGATGACCAGATGAAGCTTTTGCAAAATTGTTGGAGTGAATTGCTAATTCTGGATCATATATTTCGGCAAGTTCTACATGGGAAAGAAGGCTCCATACTCCTGGTTACAGGCCAGCAGGTGGGTTCTGGCTTTTGTGATTGTGACTCACTTATCAATATCTAATGACAGAATTTTAGACAAGGTCTCGTTTCAGAACAGTTGTCATAAGTAAACATATAGGCCTCTTTCAGTTGTCAGTGTGTCCTTTACATGTGGTGACAGTTTTCACACATACCGGAGACACTTACACAAGTAGACATATTGAAATCTATATTGCTGTGCACATATGAGCTTGTTTTCACAGACAGTGTGTCCTTGTGACCCACATATAGAGCTGTCCGTTTTTTACTGGCAGCACGTGCCTTAAAACATAGGCATACTTGCACACAGATGACAATAGATTATCATCTGTGTGACACGTCCCGGCACCTGAGAAGCAGCGGTACAGTAAGCGCTGTTCCCCGGCGCCGTGTGGCGAAGACGGCTCTCATCATTCTCCCCTGCTCTGTCGGTAATAAGCGCGAGCAGGGGAGAATGATGCGTTATATTTTAGTGATAACAGTGAGAAGCTGATGGGACTATTACTCTCATCTGCCTACACCTGCTGCCACTAGTAACAGTGAGAGCAGGAGCAGCTGATGGGAGTTTTCTTTACCCACCGCCTGCGCTATAAATAATTAAATTAATTAAAAAAATAGCGTGGGTTCCCCTGTATTTTTGATAATCAGCCAGGCAAAATGCACAGCTGGGGGCTGCAACCCTCAGCTGTCAGCTTCAGCAAGGCTGGTTATCAAGAATAGAAGGGTCCCCACACTTTTTTAAAATTATTTAAATAAATTAAAAAAATGACTAGGGGTCCCCCCATTTTTTACAACCAGCCTTGCTAAAGCAGACAGGGGAGGGCTGGTATTCTTAAGCTGGTATAGGCCCTCCCAGCCTAAAAATAGACAATACCAGTCTCCAGCTGCCAAATTTAGCTTGTTGTCAAAAATGGGGGGACCCAACGCCGTGTTTTTAAATTATCTATTTACTGTAAATAATTGAAAAAAATATCATGGGGACCCCTCTATTCCTGATAACCACCCTTGCTAACGCTGACAGCTTGAGGGTAGCAGCCCTCATCTGTGAGTTTTGCCTGGCTGGTTCAAAAATACAGGGGAACCCACACCGGATTTTTAATTTATTTATGAGAGTAATAATCCCATCAGCCGCTGCCTGCTCTCATTGTTATCCCTTGAATATACAGTTGTGGCCAAAAGTATTGACACCCCTGCAATTTTGTCAGATAATACTCAGTTTCTTCCTGAAAATTATTGCAAACACAAATTCTTTGTTATTATTATCTTCATTTAATTTGTCTTAAATGAAAAAAACACAAAAAGAATTGTCCTAAAGCCAAATTGGATATAATTCCACACCAAACATAAAAAAGAAGGTGCACAAAAGTATTGGCACTGTTCGAAAAATCATGTGATGCTTCTCTAATTTGTGTAATTAACAGCACCTGTAACTTACCTGTGGCACCTAACAGGTGTTGGCAATAACTAAATCACACTTGCAGCCAGTTGACATGGATTAAAGTTGACTCAACCTCTGTCCTGTGTCCTTGTGTGTACCACATTGAGCATGGAGAAAAGAAAAAAGACTAACGAACTGTCTGAGGACTTGAGAAACCAAATTGTGAGGAAGCATGAGCAATCTCAAGGCTACAAGTCCATCTCCAAAGACCTGAATGTTCCTGTGTCTACTGTGCGCAGTGTCATCAAGAAGTTTAAAGCCCATGGCACTGTGGCTAACCTCCCTAGATGTGGACGGAAAATAAAAATTGACAAGAGATTTCAACGCAAGATTGTGCGGATGTTGGATAAAGAACCTTGACTAACATCCAAACAAGTTCAAGCTGCCCTGCAGTCCGAGGATACAACAGTGTCAACCCATACTATCCGTCGGCGTCTGAATGAAAAGGGACTGTATGGTAGGAGACCCAGGAAGACCCCACTTCTTACCCCGAGACATAAAAAAGCCAGGCAGGAGTTTGCCAAAACTTACCTGAAAAAGCCTAAAACGTTTTGGAAGAATGTTCTCTGGTTAGATGAGACAAAAGTAGAGCTTTTTGGGCAAAGGCATCAACATAGAGTTTACAGGAGAAAAAAAGAGGCATTCAAAGAAAAAAACATGGTCCCTACAGTCAAACATGGCGGAGGTTCCCTGATGTTTTGGGGTTGCTTTGCTGCCTCTGGCACTGGACTGCTTGACCGTGTGCATGGCATTATGAAGTCTGAAGACTACCAACAAATTTTGCAGCATAATGTAGGGCCCAGTGTGAGAAAGCTGGGTCTCCCTCAGAGGTCATGGGTCTTCCAGCAGGACAATGACCCAAGGCACACTTCAAAAAGCACTAGAAACTGGTTTGAGAGAAAGCACTGGAGACTTCTAAGTTGGCCAGCAATGAGTCCAGACCTGAATCCCATAGAACACCTGTGGAGAGATCTAAAAATGGCAGTTTGGAGAAGGCACCCTTCAAATATCAGGGACCTGGAGCAGTTTGCCAAAGAAGAATGGTCTAAAATTCCAGCAGAGCATTGTAAGAAACTCATTGACGGTTACTGGAAGCTGATTGTCGCAGTTATTTTGGCTAAAGGTTGTGCAACCAAGTATTAGGCCGGGGTCACACTAACCGGCGCAAAATACGGTCCGTAGTTTACATGCGTAATACGGATGAATGGCCCCTAAACAGTGCTCCGTATGTCATCCGTAAGCAAGGTATGGTCGCGTATTTTGCGCATGTCAGCATCCGTATGTAATCTGTATGGCATCCGTATGGTGAGATTTTCTCGCAGGCTTGCAAAATGGACATATAATGGAGCCCTATGACAGGGTTTCTAACAGAAACCAAAGAATAGATATAGTCACATAGACTGCATATATATGTATATATATATATATATATATGTATTCTATGTGTATATATTTATTCTTTCGTTTCTTTATTAAAACTGTCAGTGTGAGTTTACTGTACAGTATAGCGCACTGAATTGCCGGCTTTGCTAAAAGACACCTGGTGCGTATTTCTCGCAAGTCACATGTGTGGTCCGTGTGTAATCCGTATTTTTTGCGCACCCATAGACTTGCATTGGTGTATTACGGGCGTAGTACGCTGACAATCGCAGCATGCTGCGATTGGCATGGACCGTAGAATACGGATGAGAAATATACGGCTGTTGGGAGCAAACCCATAGAGAATCATTGGTCCGTGTGTAATGCGTGCTTTTTACGCCTCTCACTCGTCCGTATTCCTCTCTAGTGTGACCCTGGCCTTAGGCTGAGGGTGCCAATACTTTTGTCTGGCCCATTTTTGGAGTTTTGTGTGAAATGATCAATGTTTTGCTTTTTGCTTCATTCTCTTTTGTGTTTTTTCATTTAAGACAAATTAAATGAAGATAATAATACCAAAGAATTTGTGATTGCAATCATTTTCAAGAAGAAGCTGAGTATTATCTGACAAAATTGCAGGGGTGTCAATACTTTTGGCCACAACAGTAACTCTCATCATTTTCCCCTGCTTGCGCTGATTGCCGGCAGAGCAGGGGAGAATGAGAAGAGCCGTCTTCAGCACTCGGCACCGGGGAACAGCGCTTACTGTACTGCTGCTTCCCTGGCACCCATGTATGTGGTATTGATGCGGCACACGGTTACCACCCGTGTGCCGCAAGCACTATACACACAGACATCTCCAATACCGTTTTTTTTGGTAGGCCGGAGTCACACTAGCGATTAAATCGGACGAATGCAATGCGATAAAAAATTTGCATTGCATTCGTCCCAATGATATTCTATGGTGCTGCTCTCATCATGCGTTTTTTTATCGGATCCGTTCCTCGGACCGAGACAATCGCAGCATGCTGCGATTGTCACCGATTTTCGGATCGGATTTGCCAATGCAAGTCTATGGATGCGATAAAAAATCGCATTGAAAACGCACCACACGTGTGACTTGCGATTAAATCGCAAGACTTCTCCAGGTCAACAGGAAATAGCATCAGGCATTGGCACTGGATGTCAATTTGATGCTTAGATGCGAATAAAATCGGTTCATCGCCGGAAATTTGGATGACAGACGGATCCCTGGCCAAGAAATCTTTGTGCGATTTCGTACCCTTAAAATCTGACCGATTTTTTAATGGTTGTGTGTGACTCCAGCCGTACCAGAAATATCAGAACGTGTGAAACTGACCTTATAAAGAGTTGCTCTGTATTTAAATGCATGCAATGACATAGGGGTCATATTGCCATGAGAATTTTTCACCCTTTTCTGCTGCGACCAGTTTTCATTTTTATTTTTTTCCTCTCCTTTTTCCAAGAGATCTATCTAAAGACATCTAAAACGGAAGCATGCACAATTTTTCAAAAGAAAAAAATGTTGCAAATAGATTAAAATTTGCCACATGCCAGAAAACCACCTCAAAAAGTCACATATTACGCCAAATACTTGGAGTAAGGGCTCATACTCACTTGCGAGAGACTCGCATGATTCCTGTACGAGTCTCTCGCATGAAAACTTGGCACTGCCGCCGGCACTCAGACCGGAGCGTGCTGCTACATTTATTTCTATGCAACCCCACGCTCCGGGCCAAGTGAGTATGAGCCCTAAAAGCAATAATAGTTGATCCCCATAGTAATGAACCTGTACCAATAGCAAATCAGCCCCAGTATGGTGAAATGGAGAGCCTCAATGGTGTGTACACTCGCTGACAAGCACGGGTGACAATATAAGATAAGAACTGACCTACAGCGTCTATTTCTGGACCCTTATACAGCACCAGAGCAGGTGCACATTGTCACAGCTGTCACCAACACTGAACTTGTCACCTGCTTCCATGCTTACATTTCACAGGCAGAACTTCGGGCGACCTTATTGACTTTGAGGTGTTTATAGGGTGAAAGGGTGGTCCAACTCCAAAGTAATTTAATGACAGAGGCATGTATAATGAGGCAAAGGGTTAACCCCAAATAGGTTTGTGGAATACTTCATGGGTTAGAGGTCAATCCTATGTGGAAGCAAACTGTACTAATGTTTTGTTTGCTAAAAAAGACCCGGCTGTGGCTCGCTCTTGGTAGAAGCGCATTCAATGTATTACAAGCCGCTAGCCCTGTGCAGCAAAAGATGGCCATACACGTCTTTCTTCTTCTACGCGATCTGTTGATCAGACGGATAGTTACACAACTGATGCAAATACTGTTAGTTTGTGATCAGAGTTACACCATCAAACACGAGAACGGTTGTGAAGTCCAAGCGTGGGCTAGTTGGTTTTACTGAAGCCTTCTACGACAAGCGCTGCCATCATCAGTTTTATTAGACAAATAAGATCCAGAGAAATGTCCGCCCCAGGTTTACGGCTTTGACTCAAGTATATCATGTTCTGAGAAACGGCTCCATAAATATTTAACATACATATTCTTTTATGATAGGAACTTCTATTTTTATAAGTTATACTTTTACATGGCCCATTATAGGAATGTGACTTTTCATGGTAAAAGGAAAGGTTTACCCTGCAATGCGTTCCCTGCAGTGGGTTGTTTCTATGATCAGCCAACTATTGGTTTCAGGGCATGTGCACTCAGCATCGTTTTCAGGGGGATTACGTTTGCAAAAATCATAAGTAAGCATTAAAAACAATGAACTTGTGCACGGCAATGATAAAACGACTTGCTGTGCACATGTTCCGTCTTTTTTAATTTCTTTTAATCACTTCAGGCTTTGAAAGCCGTGAAGTGGCTTAAAAAAATGACCGATTCCTTCTTCTGGCGGTTTCTACTTGCATAAAAAAACCCCGATTAGATTAAAAAAAAAAGCCATGCAAAAATGATGACAAGAAAAGATTCTTTTGGAAACACATTACCGGCATTTTCCTGAAGTGTCATCTGCTTCAAAAACTATGTGTGCGCAGCGTGGGCAACCATCTAAAAGTTTCTGGACAGTCAGTAAAAATAGGAACATTTTTTGCCTTGTCTGTAAAAAATGTTTAAGTTATATGTGATTGTTGAAGCTGAATAAACTTAAAAACAGCTTATTTTGACTGTAATTATCATCACTTTACAGTGATGGTAATTATACAGGATTGGGCTATATAGATGTTTCACTCGTAATTATTGATTTACAATGTGTCCATAAAAATTTATTTTTTTGAGTTTTATTTTGATAACTAAGCTGTCCAGAAAAAAAAAAGTTGGCAACAGTGCATGAGCCCACATGCTAAAAGGAATGACTCTTATAATCTTGTTTTTTTTTTTTTGCTGTTCTGTCCATATCTCTAGAGACAGCTTAAATTTGTTTGATGAGACAACTATTTTGCGTACGAAAGCCTGCATGCATACCCAAAAACATTGCTTCATTCTCCCACCCTTTACAGAGTAAATTTACAAGAAATATGTCTGTGGTCTCCAGAGGAGATGCTGTTTAGGTCACATTTATTAACTTTAATATGTAAAAAATACTTATGGCATTCTTAGTTTAGTGTCTGGTTCGGCCTTCAAGGAGTCGGGGCATAATGGCGGCCAACGGTCACAGTAGTTTCAATGGTCGACAGGCCATCCTCAGCAGAATAAAGAGGGGGAAGATGTGGAAGAGATGCAGGATCAGCCCGTGTTAATAAGTAATGTCCAGTCCTCAGGTGCAACAGGAAAAAAACTCGCTTTTACTGGAGCAGTTCATGATGATCAAGATGATGATGATTACAACTCTCCACAGATAGTCAATATGCTCAGCCAACAGCCCCTCATGGTGTGATGACCCCAGCTCTTTTCCGGCGATGTGTAGTAGCGCTCCTCACTCCTGCTGCGTATACCACTATACATGCACTCTGGGTATGTGCACACATTCAGTAATGGCAGCAGATGTTTAGGGCTTAGGATAGGCTGCAATAGACAGAGCACGGTAGCTGTGCGTCTGGAGTAGCAGCGGCCAGTCAGGCTATAGTTAGAGTAGCAGCATACTTTACTTTATTGTATTGTTTGGCCTTTTGCAAAATACACTGGTCTGTAATAGTCGGTGCACCGTGCCATTTGTATGGCCCAGCTAGAGAATATCACTTTTGTAAATTGTTTTATGTCATTGCATACCCCTGTTTACACTTTCCTAACACTGCATTCCTTGCTTGTAAATAAATTAACCCTTTGTTGTTTGCACCTCATCTTGTGTACCGTAGTCTCCCTGCATTGTGGTGGTCCCTCGGCCATCGCTTCAGCTGCACAAGTACACAGCATCCAACCTGCAGCGTTTACTGACTGTGGGAACATACCCTAAAGCTTCTCCTTTCAGTCTGGACCTTGGCATAAACGGCTCCTCAGGCTTACAGGAAAGTACCTCAGCTCTCGTCCCACCCCTGACAACTAAGGATCATATCAAGACATCTCTCCTCTGATCCCAGACTGATTTTGGGCACTTTTTGAACCGCTAAGGACACTATGTCCACTTGGCTGCACAGATATTGTTGGGAGTACTGACAGTGAAGGCACTGGCTGGCCTCCTTGATCTCCAGCACCACCCAATCTTAGGGGCGCAGGGTTGCTTCTCCTGGGCTCGGTAATTGTCCTGCGGGGTCTGCTACCCATTAAACTTCACAATGGCCCTTATACTAATTACATATGTGTGTGTGTAAAAATGGCTGAAGAGCTGATTCCTCACACCATCAGAGTTCACAGACACTTGTGACATCTTTGCAGGGCACCACACTATAGTCACACGACTGTATTTTCTTTTGGTCTGATTATACTAATCATACTCTGATCAGAGTGTGATCACAGTGTGATGCGATTTTCTTGGATGAGAAGATGGAAAAAAAAAAATTCTCCCTCTTCTCCATTCTGTCAGGCTGTGAAAATAAGACTGCACTCAGATGTCATCCGAGTACGGTCTGGTTGTTTTCCCACTGACTCATTGACTTGCATTGCTGCATGCCATCTGAATGTCAGGTGCAAATTGTGCATGCTGCAATATTTTCCTTGGATAGACTCTTTCCGAGACAAAAATCAGACATGTGCACGGTCCCATAACATCAGCCTGAGTGCATTCAGAAATTTTTTCAGATCACACTCAGATCAAAAATACGGTCTGCTGCACAAGCCCTTACACACGTGTATTAAAGAATACTTAGCTGGCATTATCAACAACTATTTTCTAATGTCATGTTAATGGCACATAAGGAAGAATGCACCTTTCATCTCCGATAATTGAACCCTGCATGTGGCTTTCATGGTGATCACCACTGACATTTGGGCATTAGTAACTGGCAGTTGTACAGGAAGTCCAGACCATGGGCAAAAAGCAACGAGACAGGCCTTTAATGTATTATTCCAGAGCGTGGCTATTCGTTCTTTACTCGGCTGCTGTATTTACTTTTCCAAAGAGGATAGCAAAGCAAACATACAAAGGGAATGGTTGAGAACCACCGACATGGACACCACAATATATATAAAAGGGCAACAGCGTGATACTGGGTGCCAACTAAGACTGCGATCTACATTTATGCTGTGTTAGGCCTGTTTCACACATCCGTTTTTCCCCATCAGTCAAAATTCGCCGTTTTGGAAAAAAAACGGATCCGCCATTTTTCTTGGCGGATCCGTTTTTTTCCCCATTGACTTGTATTAACGGTGGATCTTGACGGATGGTCATCCGTTCGATCCGTTTTTTTTACGGATCCACCAAGATTTTGCCGTCCGCTGAGCGGTCAGGACGGACAATGATACATTTTTTTCCCCGACCGGATCCGCTTTTTCTATTGCGCATGCCCGGCAGAAATACCTGTGTCGGAAATTGAACCCTAAACTCAGTTCTGGCGTCTGAAAAAAATTCTCTCTCTTTTCCCCAGGCAGCGGTGCCTTTAAAATTCTTCCTTCGCCGGATCCGTTAAAACAACGGTCCAGTGCCAAACGTTGTGCTCAGTACAGGAACGGATCCGTTGTCCGCCATTTTAGCCGATTTTAACTGACGGAAAAAACTGATGTGTGAAACAGGCCTTACAGTTCATAATAGATAAATCTGATGTATTTGTGGGAACACTGCCTGAAACTATGCATTCTGCGATAGGATAGATAACAGGTACGGTTTAGTCTGGTCTGGCCAGGAAGTTCTACAACTCCTGATTTTACACCATCTAAGAATAAAACTATTAATAAGATTGCTCACTGTTTTTAATTGCAAATCCTTGCAATACAATCTCTAGATATCCCCATTGAAGCTGAGGGGGAGGATGGCGCACATAATTATGGAAATTAGCCATCAATACATATAAAAAATTCATCTTACTTGGTCTGGCTGACTGACAGGTGAGAGAGGAAGGGAGATACAAAAATGATATTGCTGCGGCTGCAGATATTCAGTGTACACATTGTTTATGGTTATTTGCTACTTGCTTGGCGTCTCCGGAGTATACGGTATTAGGATTGGCGTAATTAATGAGACAAAATGTTGTGGTGTAAAATGATATGGGTTTCTAGAACAAATGAAAAAGTATTCATTGTCAACCCTTGGAGTGCTTCATAGATAATACTGTATCTATATATAAATACATACAATATATATATATATATATACTGTGTATATGTACAGTTAGTACGGTAACTTTTAGGGAGGTGTGGAAAAAAATGATGGTACCAAGAATGCTTTCAGAAATGGGAGTGTTAATAGTTTAGTTAAGGGAAATAACAAAAGTAAAATCTAATTTAAATCTATTTTTGGTGTGATCACCCAATCCCTTTAAAATATCATCAAGGCATCAACTCTTCTAGATACACTTAAACAAGTCAGGGATTTGGTAGAATTAGACATATGAGTTGCCAATTATAATAAACGAGTGATAATAATAATTTCCATATGGAGGTTAAAACGCAATCATTAAAGCGAACCTGTCACCAGGTTTGGCCAATATAAGATACGGCCACTGCCTTTCAGGGCTTATCTACAGCATTCTATAATGCTGTAGATAAGTCCCCAATCCGACCTGCAAGATAACAAAAATAAGTTTTATTATACTCACCCAGGGGGCGGTCCAGTCCGATGGGTGTCACAGGTCCGGGTCCATCACCTTCCATCTTCTTGCGATGCCACCCACCTGCTTGCTTCATCACTCCCCAGCATCGCGCTCCTGCGCAGGCATACTTATCTGCCCTGTTGAGTACTGCAGTGCATAACGAAGTCCAGCCCAGGAATTTGCTCTGCCTTCAACAGGGCAGATAAGTATGCCTGCTCAGGAGTGCGATGTCAGGGAGCCTGTGAAGCAAGCAAGAGGGCAGTATCACAAAAAGATGAGAGGCACCGGACCCAGACCTGTGACACCCATCAGACCGGATTGCCCTGCATGTGAGTATATTAAAACTTATTTTTCTTATCTTTCAGGTCGGATCGGGGGCTTATCTACAGCATAAGACCTGAAAGGCACTGGCCACATATTATATCGGCCAAACCTGGTGACAGGTTCCCTTTTAAAGGTTTGGTCAAAACTTTTTTCTTGGGATAGGCCATCAATATCTGATCAGTGAAGGTGTGACACTCGGCACCTTGTCAATCAGTTGTTCCCAGTGCCAGCAGTGGCTGAAAGTTCTCAGATACTTCTGAAGCAAGGCATCTCTGAGAACAGAGAACATTACAGCTGATCAATTGGGGTGCTGGGTTTCACACTCCCACTGGTTGGATAGGCCATCAATAAAAAAGCAGTGACTGAACCCTTTAACTCAAACATCGTTGAGGGTTTAAAACTAGTTGAGAAACAGACAAATTATGTTCAAAAGATTAGATTGCGAAAAACAGAGTCTTGTCAAGGGTCATACACCATAGTAAAATTGGACAGAGAAATAACAAACAAGGTAGTTATACTGCATCAGCAAGCTCTCTCCCAAGCAAAGATTTTAAAGAAAATGGGGTTTTCAATATGTGCAGCTCAAACTCTTCTAAATAAGCACCAAGACATTGGAAACATCGAGGTCTATAGACACAGCTTTTGGCCAAGGAAACTGAAGGTACTGTCACACTTAGCGATGCACCAGCGATCCCGACCAGCGATATGACGCGATCAGGATCGCTGGTGCATCGCTAAGTGGTCGCTAGTGAGCTGCCACACAGGCAGATCTCACTAGCGACATCGCTGGGGACGGGGGTCGCTACTTACCTGTCACACCAGGCGATCCTGCGTCCTCCCGCCCGGCTCCACGCGTCGCTCGTCGTCACAGCAGGAAGTGCCGCAGGAAGCTGACGACGAGAAACAGTCCTGGACGTTCTCGCGCAATCAGCGATAACTAGCGGGGGAGCGGGTCGTAGGTAAGTATCACACACAGCGATATCGCTAGCAATATCGCTATAACGTCACAAGTTATAGCGATATTGCTAGTGATATCTCTTAGTGTGACAGGCCCTTTAGTGCAGCAGTTAAAAGATGCACCATGCTTAATTCCCTTCAAAATCACCTCAGTACTGGAAGGAACCAGTGATACCCAGAAACACTTCTCTACTGTTCAGAAACGTCTAGCCAGAAGGGGTCTTCAATGAAGAATTGCAACTAAAAAGCAAAACCTCTGGGATGTAAATAAGGCCATAGACTCCGCTATGCAGGAAAACAAAGGAACTTGAGTGCATACAAACGGCATCTGGAGCGTCATAAGTCAGTAAGAACTATCTTCAGCAGAAGAAAACCCAAAGAGTCCTGAATGTGAAGATATGGCACCCACAGATACCAGATTGACAGTTTTTTCTAGCCTTTATGCTGTTTTCAGCTTGTATTCCACATACTAGTAAATAATAACTATCATCATAAAACACTGATTATTTCTATTTTGCGCATCTCAGTACTAGGTTTTAATTGGTGCTGTGTAGTTGGCATCAATGCAGTTTCCGGAAACTAATGCTTTAATGTGGTTATATGACATTCTAATCTCTTTCAGGTGGATTACTCTGTTATTGTCACGCAGGCTGGTACCACGTTAAACAACCTCATGAGCCATGCACAAGATCTGGTGGCCAAGCTTCGATCACTGCAGTTTGACTTAAGAGAGTTTGTTTGTCTGAAATTCCTGGTGCTCTTCAGCCTTGGTAAGTACATGGCCATTCAGGGTTGTTTTAGTAGATGAATTCTAACCAGCAGTTATTGTGAGAATGCCACTAAAGACATCATAAGAAGGCAGAAGCTGACCTATGATGGATGTGTTGTATGATGGATCCATTCTTCTGGTTTTCTTACCAAGCAAATAATGTAGCTGACCATGCTATTCTGCTCATTTAAAAAAGATTTTTATCCTAATGGAACATAACCTGACAGCAGTCTGAATATAATCTAATACACAGAGTAAATACAGTCAAGTAAGTCTTAGGCATTAGGGTCCCGTTACACTAAACGACGCACCAGCGATCCCGACAACAATACGACCTGGTCAGGATCGCTAGTGTGTCGCTACATGATCGCTGGTGAGCTGTCAACTAGGAAGACTCATCAGCGATCAGGACCAGCGAGGACGCAGGTATCCAGGATAAATAGCGTGTAACTAAGCACGCATGTCACTTAGTTACCCGCTGTTTACCCTGGATACCAGCATGCTCGTGCTGGGAGCTGGTATCCTTGGTAAACAGCGGGTAACTAAGCGCGAGCGGTGCTTAGTTACGCGCTTCTTCCCTGGATACCAGCTCCCAGCACGAGCATGCTGGTATCCAGGGTACATAGCGGGTAACTAAGTGACGCGCGCTTAGTTACCCGATATTTACCCTGGATACCAGCTCCCAGCGTCTACTTAGAGCGCTGGGAGCTCGCTGATCGTTGGTCTCCTGCTGCCACACGCGCTGGCCTGCGGGAGACCAACAATCCAAAAATGTCCCAGGACATTCCTGCACGATCAGCGATACCTGGCGGGTATTGAGCAGTGTTGGCCTATGTGCTTGTGCCCATGAGCAATTTTCGACTAAAAAATTAGAGTGTGTGCAGACGCTGCGGAATCCGCTGCGGATTAATCCGCACGGATTTTGCAAAAACCGCAGATAAACCGCAGGTCAAAAGACCTGCGGATTATCTGCGGTTTTGCCTGCGGTTTGGTCCTGCGGATTCACCATCTCCACAATGGTGGAGATAGGAACCCGCAGCGGTTTCCGCAGAAAGAATTGACATGTCAATTCTTTCTGCGGTTTCAAAACCGCAGCAAATCCACGCGGATTTTTCCGCAACGTGTACACAGCGTTTTTTTTTTACCATTCATTTGAATGGTACTGTACACCGCAGCTAAAACTGCTGCGGGTCCGCAGCGGCCAAAACCGCTGTGGAAACGCAGCGGAATCCGCAGCGTGTGCACATACCCTAAGGTCCACATGGCAAAAAAATGCAACTTGTACTATTTTCATCTGTTTACAGATGAGTGTAAGTAATGGCAGGCAGCCTCTGGAGCTATCAATGATGCAGATCAGACCATGGAGCACTTGGACCCAGTCATCTGCACAAATTGCTGACATGAATAACATTTCCATGCCCATTGAAACTTGGCATCAAGATGAGGTGTTGAGGTGTGTCACTATTGTGATGCTGAAGGGGGCTATCTAGCACAGGAAATTGTCTTTTTTATGTCATGATCAATGAAAATGCTCATGATGCATTATACAGAGACTATCAAAATCAGGGAGCACATTATGATGTCCTTGTAAAGTCACAATGCTGAGGATGTCATACACCCTATCCCTCCTGACTCCTCCATAAACGTTGGCGTTGGCAGAGTGTTTGTGCTTTCAATTGGGAAAGTGGAGTAAGTTGCTGAGAGACACCTCTCTATTCTTCTCTCAATACACATTAACCAAAACTGAAGAAATGAGCTGGAGCACATGTTAGTAGAAGTGCAATGTGCAGATGCATATTCACACTGTGACCATTAGCGGACTAAGCCTAAAGTAATAACAAAATGAGTTAATACCCCACGATAAGTAAATGAATCATAATAGTACATGTAAAGAATAGTGATGAGCGAGCATACTCGTTACTCGAGATTTCCCGAGCATGCTCGGGTGATCTCTGAGTATTTGGATGTGCTCGGAGATTTAGTTTCTGTCCCCGCAGCTGCATTATTTGCAGCTGATAGACAGCCTGAATACATGTGGGGATTGCCTGTTTGTTAGGAAATCCCCACATGTATTCAGGCTGTCTAGCAGCCGCAAATCATGCAGCTACGACGACAGAAACTAAATCTCTGAGCACATCCAAATACTCAGAGATCACCTGAGCATGCTCGGGAAATCTCGAGTAACGAGTATGCTCGCTCATCACTAGTAAAGAACATGGGGTAATTAGGAGACACTATTTTGATCAAAACAAATTAAAAGCCATCCCATTGCAACAAGGTGTACCCACCAGTGTGGACACTATCTCTTGCACTTCACCTCGCTATGTATTAGTAGGCCTCAACATAGAGCGGGGCAGGGCAGGACGCAAACATTTACCTACAGTAGGATATTTGCTCATTTTGTTTTTATCCTCGGTTTTGTCTAAATACACATTAGTTGGTCACTCCAAAATCATTGACGAGACAAGCCTGTTTATTATTCCCTAATTGTGACCATGTAAAGTCCCAAATATGGTACGGCCAGGCTGTCTCAATTTGTTTCATTTACTTTAAAGGGTTATCCAGGACTATTTTGGTTTTTTTTTAATATAGGTCTGAGAACTGACAGGTGGGTCGTTGCTAACTACCTGCCTATTCTACCCAGCGTTGGTTCAGAGCAGTCGCGAACTGCTCCTGATGGCGATTCTACTGCTTCACTTTAACAGAGAAGCTCATCCTTTTCCCACTGGCTTTGTCAATCAGCATGACATCGGCAGTCACAGCTGGTCAACAGAATAGAGCGAAAGAGAAGCAGCGACCTTGTTGCTGTGACATTAGCGGAAGCCGCAGAATCGCTGGAGTGTCCTGTGGAGTGTCGGCACTGAGCGGTACTGGGCAAAACCTGCTAAGAAAGGGTTAGTACTTAGGCCCGTAGTAAAAAATTAAATTGTCCCGGCAACCTTTTTAGTCGTTAGTCTTGTTTTTATGCTTCACTTCAGACATTCTGGTATTGACATCCTTATGTTCATTTTGCACTTTGTACTCATTCCAGTAGCATAATGCAGCAAGAACATCCTTAGAATAAGATATTGTTTTAACTAAAGTGCTGCCGGGATTTCTGGGAAACTCCAAGAACCTTTTCTGTTGTTTGATCGGATTGGAGATTCCATTCGATGCTTGTTGTTCCTTAGAACCAGACACCCAATTATGATGTTTGTGATTTTATGTGATGATTATTGTGATGGGTCCTTCCATGTTAGTTTACATTCAGATATATACTTGGCGTATGGAAACTTGGCTTTCTGGCTGTTTGCACAATGATTTTGATAGAAGATGCAGATATACTTATAAAACTGTAGAATCGTGAATGTAATGTCAAAACTTTCTCTGCTTAAGTCATTGTCTTTTACAGTTTCATCTTGGTCATTTTCATAATCGATGTGTATGTATATAAGTGAATGTACATGACTTCCCTCAGTAGCATACAGTACACCCTGTCCTGCAGAATTGTTTTTTTATTTTTTTATAGAATCCCGTCCTATTGATTTACCTGGGAGCCAGTAAGTCCCCATAGAGAGTAGACTAGTGAGACAGGTAAAGGGATGCTTTTCATTTTATATAGTGTCTGGGTTGGAAATAAAAGCATATAAAGGCCACATATACATTAAAGTAAGCCAGAAACTTCCACCAACCATCTGATGTGAATAAGCTCCTCCCGACTTTCCCACAGCTGATTTTGAGAGAAAGAAGAACTATCAATTAAAATTAAAGAATCATTTTGTTTTTAAGGGTGATAAGCCGCTGTCAGATGTGTCTGGCAGTTGCATTCTCCCCTCTACCCATTAACAACACATGAATGCTTGGCTAAATGCTGTTAGGTATGGGTAAGTTACCAGACATGACTATCAACTAAACAAGAATTTGACTAATGGCTATCTTATGTGTATGGGAACCTTAAAAGGAATCTGTCAGTAGGATCAACCCTCCTAAGCCATCTATATGGGCATGTAGGTCACAGGAAGCTGAATAACATGATATTTTTATATCTGTAATCTGATGTCTTATTCTGGAGAAATCAACAGTTTTCTTATATATAAATGAGTTGTTAGGATCTATGGGCTGGACACCAATCTGCCTCCTGAGCTTATTTTAAATAAAAAGGGGGAGTTACCAGTGTGAGACAAGTATCTAACACAGAAGAGTAAACCTGAACATTTTTTTACAGCTGTCTGAACTCTGCTGAATTGTAACAATATTACACCCTCTCTGCCTGTGAAATGGAAGCTGAAGCCGAGAGGAACCTGCAGATGTGTCAGGTATAATCACACACAGCTCTGCAGTGAGATCAAGAGATAAGAGAGTGGCCATTACACATCACGCTGGAGATGACTCCTTTCATTCAAAATAAGCTCTGGAGGCAGATTCTCACGCAGATCAGTATCCCACCAATAGCCTTAAACAGCTCATAAGTAGTAGCTTGCCACTATTTGATTGGAATCTTAATGGCTGGGAAAAGTTAAAAAAATATAATGATAGCGCAGTTGTGACGCTGTCACGAAACAGTAAATGCGGATGATCCCCAGTGTGTCCCAGTCCCAGTGTGCTGTAGGGTGTGGCGTGCATCACACTCACTTGTAGGTCTCTGCTGCTTCCTGGCTTCCATCGTCAGGAGCCGCCGCACACAATGCATGGGACACCAAGTTTTTTGCAACAGTCAAACTTTTACTAAACAGTCCAAGTTCATCAGGTGGTGACAGATGGGATAGGACACAGTAATTCCCACTTTCCTCCTTCTTAGCACAACACCTCTTCAGCCCTTTCACTCGTTCGTCCTAGACTACCCCTAAGCTTGCAGACTTCATTAGCCACAGGGACTCCTTGTCCACTTCAGCAGTGTACCTGGGACCGGCCATCTGCCCCCACCTGATTCCACTTCCACCGACCTTGAGATGTCAGAAGACTAGGCCCGCTCCTTTGTTCCTTGCCCAAGCCCTAGGCTCTAGACATTACAGCAACGTCTATCATGGATTTCAGTTTGGTGTCCCACTACATTGAACGACTGACACATGCTGTTCCAAGCAGCCACTACACCCGAACTTGGATCCGGCACTATTCACTTTACTACCTCTCACTGAACTCCCTCTAACAAGGAAGTGCCCCCTTTTTTACTAGCAATAGTGCCCACCCACTGAAATAATTCTATCCGTAAAGGGAAACTGTCAGGTCCCCCATACCCTCCAACCCAGCAGCATTCAGCTATGCATGATTAAACTCCCTCCCTAACCAGCCCTGTACAATGTAATTCAGTTAAATAAATGCCCATTATACTGTTTGGAGGGCGAATGCAGGCCATTATACAGTGTGGAGAGGCGTGGGGCCATTATATTGTTTGTAGGCCCATTATACTGCATGGAGGGCTGTGTGTGGGTCACAGTTGGGGATCATACTGTGTTGGGGTTCCTATACTTTGCCTTGGGAGTTGAGAAGGGGTACAGTTGGGTCATTATACAGTGCATGTGGAGGCTAATGTGGAGGAACTCACCATGGAGGTATCATACAGTTTTTGTGGGGCATTTTCATTGTCATCATATTCTGTGGGGGCAATGAAAGAGGAATCTAGGACTTCTACAGGAGGAAAATTACTATTTAAAGGCAGGAAAGTTGTGAGATAAGCTATTGTAGGTACATGTGCGAACTGGGGGGTGGTCCCCTTCGGCCACAGAACAGACTGGAGGCAGAGGCAGAAATCCGCTCAGTCAGGTCCAAACTTTATTCGGTGTCCTCTTGACATCCACAGCAGACACATCAGCTACTACCCCCTGGCCTAGGTACCTATCACCTTCCTCCTGCTTCGATTGGCAAAGACTCTCCGGGTTCTTTCACCGTGGCTGTCATTAGGCCCACAGCCACAGTGCTTCCCCCTGGCTAAGTCTGCCCACTGTACACCTACTCACTCTTCAGTGTCCCAGCCGTCCGGTACCCAAACATTCCATCAGTCACTGTCGTCTCATCCTGCAGCTGCCTCCTCAGGGCCACCCCCCTCTCCGAGTATCCGTCTCTGGCTCTCCTCTGTCCTTCCTGAGCTTCTCTCTCCGTCCTCTCCTGTGCTCTTCTCACTTCTTTCTTCCCCGTAGGTGTCTCTCTGCCCTGCCCCTGGGACTCTCCTCTCTTATATCGCCTCTCTCTGGAAATCCCTTTCTCAGTCCCGTAACTCCGCCCACCGTGACTCTTCGGTTTCCTAGCCTTAACCTGTTGTTAAACCCTTTTCTCACTGCTCTCTGTCTCCATCTTGTGGCCAAAATCCAGTACTATGTCGTACTGCACTAATTCCCAGCTGTTGACCATATACACACAATAAAGCATAGTGCACATCATCCTCTACATGTTTTTTCCATCTCAGACAGGTCCATGGGTCAGTCCACCCCCTACATACTCCCTTCCTTTGACCATTGCTGTTCCCAACAATCCTGTGCTTCCGTTTTCCCTTTTTTTTGTACTTCTCCACTTTCTTTTGCCCTTGTGGCCGGTTTGCCCCAGCAGTGACTGGAGCCCTCTAGCTCAACACAGGGTGCTGGGCAAAGCCGGGAGTAGTTAAACTCTGAGTAGCTAACGACTACCCGCCGGTGCAATTTTCATTCATTGGGGTTGGATCACTTGGACTCCTTGAGTGCCCTCTCCCCCACTTTTCTCACTTTCAAAATTGCATTCTACTCCATGGCAACATGACCGAGGCTCTGGCCTACCAGGCCACTGTGTGCCCTTTTACTTCCGTTCCGGGTATTCTCCACCTAGGACCTGACCGATGGACCGCTGTCTGTTCCAAATCACCAACTCGCTTATCCCTCCTTTTATAGTTTAGTCAGATCAAGCATTTTTACACTTTTTCACATTTTGGACCTCCTTCTTGAACATAATTTTTCAGTATAACAATTTTAACCAACTTTCCGATAACATTTGAATCATTCCTGTTAAATACGCTCATTACCTCTACTTTTAACATTTATTTTAACCATTACTATTAATTAACTTGTTCCCCGTTAGCTATTCAGCATATCTACTAATATTCTTCGTCACAATAAACTTTTGTTTTTAGCCATTATTATTAACTAACTCTTTCCCTTTTAACTATTCAGAATATTCTTCGTCACAATAATAACTCCCCAAATCTTTGTATAGACATTATGTAAAACATTTGTTAATACAAGAGCACCCCCTTCCTTTATGAGCAGTACCCCCAACCACATCCCTTCGGCATCAGGCACAGGGCTTCTTTCCCTAAGGAGACGCAGAACAGTCCCCTGAGCTGCACAACGGTGCGCAGCAGTCCCAGTAGTCTGTGAACATCAGCGGTGCTCCGGGCCATCTCCTGACGGCCGATGTTCTCCGCCTGCAGAGGGGCACCCCAAAGTCGTGGGGCCGGGAACACGGGCGCCGATGTCAGTGAGTCAGGGGAGGCCGGGCGAGGGGGCTGAGGCTCAGGAGTGCGGACCTTAGGCCTCGTACCCCCTTGGGCTGGTAATGTATAATTATCAGGGATTTTGGGCTTAGCATCCGGACAGGGCGGGGAAGCGGGGGCCGCCTGCGGTGCCGCTGGCCAGGGCGGGGAGTCGCTCACCTTCCCCCATGCCGCGGCCTCCTTCCACTGGACGGGCCATCACCCGTGGGAAGTGCCCTGCCAGTCCTCTGCTGCTTCCGGTCCCATCGCCTGGTGTCAGCTGTTGTACTTCATCCCGCCGTCTGGCAGGACCGGCCTCCAGGCCCGATGGTTTCGCAGGACGCGTCAGCGACGGCTTCTCCAATGGCTGAAGAGCGGGTCCCGCTTCCCGCACTGTCTCCGACTCTGGCACGAATGGTGGAGAGTGTGGGTGCACCTCCGCTAGGTGATCTGGCTCCAAGGCTGCAGGCTCCGGTGTCGAGGCCTCCATCTGCGGCAGGTCTTCAGGGCGGGTGAGAGCTTGCTGCTTTTGTAACGGCTCCCACCTCCCACTGTAGTTCTTTAACGCAGGAGGGTGCCCAGCTTTCCTGCGGCGGCACCCAGCTTTCCCAACGGGGCGATTGTCACTCGATGTGCACCACTCCCCCCGGGAGCAGGCTTGGCTTAGCTACACCTGGTAGTCCAATTTAGCGCCAACCTCCTCCTTCCCAACAGTCACCATCTTTGGAGGTGCTCAAAGTCTCTTTCAGGATTCCTCCTTTTTCTTCTTTTAATCAAATCTGGTCTGTAGTCTGTTAATGGTGAAGAGTACCTGGCTTTTCCAGCAGTGTTTCCCTGGGTTCAATCTGGCGAATCCACTCACAGTCCAAATTGTAATCTAATCAGGCACAATCTTCAACCTGTTCGGCTCAGGTCCTTTAAATCTTTGGTGCGGTCTCACCGCTAGCATTGGTGTATTAGGCAGTGATGATCCTGCCGACTACGCCACTTGTAGATGCGTGTGCCGACTGGGGGGTGGTCCCCTTCGGCTGGAGAAAAGACTGGAGGCAGAGGCAGAAATCCGTTCAATCAGGTCCAAACTTTATTCGGTGTCCTCTTGACATCCACAGCAGACACATCAGCTCCTGCCCCCTGGCCTGGGTACCTATCACCTTCCTCCTGCTTCGATTGGCGAAGACCCTCTGTGTTTTTTCACCGTGTCTGCCGTTAGGCCGACGGCCACAGCACTTCCCCCTGGCTAAGTCTGCCCACTGTACACCTACTCACTCTTCGGTGTCCCAGCCGTCCGGTACCCAAAAATTCTATTAGTCACTGCCATCCCATCCGTCGACTGCCTCCTCAGGGCTACCCCCCTCTCTGAGTAACCGTCTCTGGCTCTCCTTTGTCATTCCGAGCTTCTAGCTCCGTCCTCTCCTGTGCTCTTCTCACTTCTTTCTTCCCCGTGGGTGTCTCTCTGCCCTGACCCTGGGACTCTCCTCTCTTATATCTCCCCTCTCTGGAAATCCCCTTCTGAGTCCCGTAACTCCGCCCCCACCATGACTCTGCCGTTTCCTAACCTTAAGCTGCTATTATGCCCTTTTCTCACTGCTCTTTGTCTCCATCTTGTGGCCAAAACCCAGTACTATGTCATCCTGCTCTAATTCCCAGCTGTTAACAGCATACACACAATAAAGCATAGTGCACATCATCCTCTACATGTTCTTTCCATCTCAGACAGGTCCATGAGTCAGTCCACCTCCTACACTCTTCTGAGACCTCAACATCTATTTTTTTTTTGGGGGGTGCCCATTTAGAACTTCTACTACCGTGCCACTTGATTTCTATATACACCCCTGATTGGACACATTATTATTGCATATAATGGAATCAGATCAGACATGGAAATAGACTTAGGCATCTTGGTCAATAAGAAGCTAAATTGGAGTGCCCAGTGTCAGGCAGCTGCCACCAAAGCAAATAGGGTCATGGGATGCTTTAGAAGAGGTCTGGGGACACGAGATGAAAACATAATTCTCCCTCTGTACAAATCACTCGTCAGACCACTCTTGGGGTATTGTGTGCAATTTTGGACGCCGGTGCTAAAGAAAGACATTACTGAACTTGAAAGGGATCAAAGGCGGGCTACTAAAATGATAAATGGAGTTGGTTCATTACAATACCCAGAAAGGTTATCAAAACTAGGTCTATTTACTCTAGAAAATAGAAGACTTAGGGGAGACCTAATATATATGTACAAGTATATCAGAGGGCAATACAGAGATCTCTCCAATGAACTGTTTGTACCAAGGACTGTGACAAGAACAAGGTGGCATTCTCTTCGTTTGGAGGAAAGACAATTTCTGCACCAACATAGAAGAGGATTCTTCACGGTAAGAGCAGTGAGGCTCTGGAATTCTCTTCCTGAGGAAGTGGTGATGGCCAACTCACTGAATGAATTTAAGAAAGGAATGGATGCTTTTCTTGTGAGTAACAGTATAGAAGGTTATGAATAACATAATATTATAGGTAGATGGTTGACCCAGCTTAGGGGAAGGAATTTTTTTCCCTATGGAGAAAATTGGCTTCTACTCTGTGGGTTTTTTGCCTTCCCCAGGATCAACAATGCAGAACAGCTGCACTTAAAATAGGCTGAACTAAATGGACATAAGGTCTTCCTTCAGCCTTCAAAACTATGTTACTATCTATAATAATAAATGCGCTAAGCAGCTTCCGGGTTGTAACAACTTCCGTCCAGTTGTAACTGGTGACGTCACCGCACACCTCTTGCCATGTTAACCCTCAACACACCACTCCCTCAACACACACCTCCTCAACACACACTCCTCTCACCTTTCACCATCTCCACTCACGTCCCCCCCTCTTTCACTCCACATACAACTCTTTCTCTCACTCCGTCTCTCATACTCACGCCGTCATCGCCGCTGCTCCACGATCCCCAACAACTTCTTCCGCCGGCGCCATCCTGGATCCAGACGTCCACGCTGGCGACATGTTCTTGCGGCGATGCCATCTTGAGTATCGTGAAATCCCGAGAAACTCAAGATGGCGTCGCCGCAAGAACATGTCGCCGGCGTGGACGACGTCGGGATCCAAAATGGCATGGGTGAAATCTCGCGAGATTTCGCCGACGCCATTTTGGATGCTGACATCGTCCTCGCGAGATTTCGCCAACGCCATTTTGGATCCTGACATCGTCCACGCCGGCGACATGTTTTTGCGGCGACGCCATCTTGAGTATCGCGGGATTTGACGATACTCAAGATGGCGTCGCCGCAAGAACATGTCGCCGGTGTGGACAACGTCTGGATCCAGGATGGCGCTGGCAAAAGAAGATGTCGGGGATCGTGGAGCAGCGGCGATGACGACGTGAGTATGAGAGACGGAGTGAGAGAAAGGGTCGTATGTGGAGTGAAAGAGGGGGGGACGTGAGTGGAGATGGTGAAAGGTGAGAGGAGTGTGTGTTGAGGAGGTGTGTGTTGAGGAGTGGTGTGTTGAGGGTTAACATGGCAAGAGGTATGTCACTATCCTCCCGATGCGGTAGCATCGGGCCTTAATCTAGTGTTATAATAACAGTTTTCACATAGTACGTCTGTTGTCTTCAGGTGCAGGAACAGGGTAAGACAGCCCACATCTCTATATTTGCATGCTTCTGAAACCTCACAGCATGCAATGATTCTCCCCTAAAGGCCCTTTTACATTTAGCGATGCACCAGCGATCCGACCCAGTCAGGATCGCTGGTGCATCGCTAAATGATCGCTAGTGAGCTGTCACACAGGCAGACCTCACAGCGATGCAGCAGCGACGCAGCGCACGATACTCACCTTTCATACACAGCGATCATGGCGTCCTCCCACCCGCCTCCACGCGTCGCTCGTCGTCACAGCAGGAAGCCCAGCAGGAAGCGCCCAATGAGAAATGGAGCCGGACATTCTTGCGCGATCAGCGATGGACAGCGGGGGAGCCGGTCGGAGGTAAGTATCACACATAGCGATATCGCTAGCGATATCGCTATAACGTTACAAAATTGGTGACGTTATAGCGATATCGCTAGCGATATCGCTATGTGTAAAACCCCCTTAAGCCTGCACAGCCCAATTAAATTTGGGTCCTGGAGTGAAAAAATGCACTTTTTAAACCACGATTGTCTATGCAAAAATACCCTTGTAGTCAACTTCATGTATTTTTTTGTTTCTCTGACCACATTGACTGTGCCATGTCACATGGCCACATGCTGTCTTAACTTACTTTTATACACAGCTCACCTGTCCCATCGAGCTTTTTCCAGCCACATTTTTGGTGAGAGGAATGAGAATAACGAGATTACAAATACTGTGTCAATGAACTAATAACTACCTAGACGGTATTGATCTGTGCCTTGTGTCCCTCGTCAGGAAATAGTGCAAGAGTCATCACTTGAGTCATCATACAAGTGGTTAAGCATCTGGATATCATCCTGGCTCGATTATCTGCAACCTCATAATCCTACTCAGTGCTGATAGCTACTGTCCTATTTATTAAGAAGAATCACTCATTGTATCATATATCACCCTCCCGCATGCATATTAAAGCAAATTAAATCACGCTGGAATCTTCCCTAGTAGTTAATTGAATCGGATTGGATTTTCATTATGTGGTTGTCTGATGTGACAAAAGGCTAATAAGACTGAATAGCGTCTTGTTAAAGATGCCGTAAGTGTCTGGTCTAATGAACTAGCAGAAGAAGGAATCTGGGAACTTCTTCGTAGGAAATAAAGGTTTCATATCTAATATGACACGTCAGCTGGTGATGTCCGGGTTAAGGATGTTGCAGCCCTCATTGGATGAGCGCAAACATTTATCTGTTCTTGTATCGATCAATTGGCAGTGACTGCGAGGGGTTAAATTTCTCTTGCCTGAGTTGCATCTTTATTAAACCCAATGTAATAAGTATTTTTTTCATTTTGTGACTAAAGCAGATCATTGATCATAAGTCATGGTGAGATTTTATGTCCGATCAATAGTTATTTGTTCAGCAAGATGGAAAAATAATGTAAAATATATGGAGAGTGCTGAGTATTTTTAAATAGCTTAATAAAATGTTTATATTGCATTTTATTTACTTACTCACCATTGGGGTGGCAGAGCGGGGGGGGGGTAGGATATGGTGGGAGCATCACAGAATGCAAACACCAAGTCTAAGATTTAGACCTCGTTTCTGAACAGGTCCATTCTGTCAGGAACACCGCACTGAACTTGTTCACTGAGCCAGTGCGCGTGTCCTGTGTAAAACAAACTGTGCTCACAGATACCTGTGGAGCGGGCAGCAGCAGAGAAGGTGCGTACTTCAGAACAGCAGGACCTGAAGCATGTGACTGCTGGGGGTGTGGCCTAAACCTCAGAGAGCTAGGAGCTGCAGGAAAACTCCTAGCAGGGTAACTACGGGACAAAGTTACTAAGGGGCATAGACAGGGACGAACACAGATCAAGCCGGGGTCAAAGCACGAGATAGCATGACAAAACCAGAGGATTATACAGGAAGGATAGCCAGGATGTTGCCAAAGAGTCATACACGGAGATAGCTGCAAAGTACAAGAGGGGCGAGCAGAGAGTAGTCAGGTCACAGGCAATGAGTCATACACAGAGAGGGTAGCGCAGTACAGAATCAACAGGCAAACTCACAACGGGGAACAGAACCGGGTCAGCACCAAATAAGCAAGCTATAAGACAGCGAACAGGCACATAGGGGTCAACACACTCGGCCAAAGGCAAAAGTATAACTGACGGGAATGGGAGTTTCTCAGGGGTATAAGAAGCTCTCCCTGAATCAAAGAGAGGCCACAATGATTAACCCCAGGCGTGCAGGTCAAAGCCTGCACTGGGCTCCAGACATTAACCCCTGACGTGCAGGTCAAAACCTGCACTGGGATCATGACACATTCCTTCTCAACAGATTCATCCTTTTTTTACAGGTCCATCACTTCTCCACAGATTCATTCTTTTTCCACAGGTCCATCACTTCTCCACAGATTTATCCTTTCTCTAAAGTTCCATCCCTTCTCCACAGGTGTATCTCTTCCCCACAGGTCCATCCCTACTCCACAGGTCCATCCCTTCTCTCCAGGTCCATTCTTTCTCCATTGGTCCATGCCTTCTCCATTGGTCCATTCCTTCTCCACAGATTAATTCCTTCTCTAAAGGTCCATTCCTCCATTCCCTTTCCATAGGTCCATTCCTTCTCCACAGGTCCAACCCTTCTCTATAGGTCTATATCCTCTGCACAGGTGCATCACTCCTCCACAGATTCATCCCTTCTCCACAGGTCCATCCCTACTCCACAGGTATATTCCTTCACAACTCCATCCCATTGTAACGTGGCTTCCATGCCCGGCATGCTACCTGAAAATCGGGGTCCTGACTTTGTGTGTGGACTTTGTCTACTTGGGTTCTACGACCTTGCAGGCAATATAACATGGACGAGGAATGGCCACAGGATGAGAGGTAGAGTAGCAATCAGCAGACACGCACAAAGATTAAATAATATAATATAAATATTTTTAACCAGTTTATAAAAACAAAGAAAAGGATGGTAGGTAAACAATGTATAAGTAGCAAATACAATGACAGCAGGCTTAACAGTTATATGCAAACAAATCACACATGATTAACACTTTTTATGCATAAATCCTTAAAATGACATTGTTGTGCCAGTACTCTAATAATCCGCTACTCGGAGCAGTTTTTGAAGTGTCTCCTCCAGAAGAGGCCTTTTCTCCCAACTAACTAGGGCTAGGTTCAGACTTGCGTTCAGGAGGGCTGCGAATGGCTGCCTACTTCCTCCTTTCTTCCTTCCTGAAGCTCTGCCTACACTCCACCTACTTCTGTATGTGTCCTGCGTTTCTCTGCATACCTATCTTTAACATTGAGTGCGCAGGGACATGTGTTGTATGCAGATGCGTCGCAATGCGGCGATTTGACGTGTGCGGTGACCGCACGGAAACGCAAAATATACTGAACAATAACATAGGGAAGAGTATGTGCAGTGTATTGCAGGTGCAAACCTTCATGGACGCTTCTCAACGCATAGAACATCTGTTTACACATACAGTCCTTCTTAAACTCAGTTCCTCTTCCGTCACCACAACCCAGCACAGTTCTTTAAGAGCTTCCCTTGTCCCCAATAATGGCGCTAAAGTAGAGTAAGTGAGAGTCCTATTTCTCAACCCGCAGTTCCATGTCTTTTTTCCTATTAGGGGAGCTACTTATACCAATATGGCCATTACTTAGCTTCTAGGCTTTTCCGACACCTTGGAACTATCACACAGTGCACTCTCTTCGTCTCACATTCCCTGCTCTGATTCATCCCGTTACCTCCTTGGCATGCGAACTCTGGTCCATCCCGCTAGGTCTCTTGCCCCAGATCCCATCTCTGGAGAATCACTCCTGCCTTCTATCACTTTTCCTTATCTGTAATGTGGATCACGCTATACATTGTCTCGATATCCTCTCACTTCAGAGACACCCACTTTATGCAGCTCTGCTCGATGGTCAGACCTTAGGTCTGGTTTTGCTGCATGCTAGGCCCTGACTTCCTCACATGCAATTCCCTCTGTCCCTTCACTTTAGCCCCTCCCATTCGGAGCTATCCCCAACCATTAACTCTACCTGTACCTATCAACTATCTGTGGCTCGGCAGAACAGAGTTCTACTGCTAATAACACATGTCACTAAACACTTCACGCATTCAAATATAATACAACAACACACATGTCTTCAGGAGGGAATGTGGGCAAATCTTCCCTCTTCTTACACCATCTCAACTGGTTCATTCCTTCTCCCTGGGTCCAACTTTTCTCCACAGGTTCATCTGTTCTCCATTGGTCCATTCCTTCTCCACCGGTCCTAGAGAGCATGAATCTATTCTCCACAGTTGCAACAAATTAGACTGTTAAGAAATTGCACAAGGATCATTCCCGGAGTGGTTAAAGTTTGAACTGTTGCTAGAAGGGTCTGACATCTATATTATGGAATGTCCTCCCTTATAGGAAAATTATTCTAGCACATTCTATGCTATTGCAGTATGTGATCTTCCCATTTTCTTAAACACATTTTCTACACGTTGCATGATCTTATTGTTCACTTATCCAAAATTTGCTAATTGTTTCCCCGTTCATATCTTTTCTGTCTTCTACCCCTCTCCTCCCCCCTACTGTTTTGTGCTGTACCTGTCGTCTATCACTTTCCGTAACTTACTGTCGGAAGCACCAAATATTGCAGCGTCTCTCCTCAGCGTGAAACATTTTGCTTTCTTTTTCTATTGATGTAACACTTACAGGCAGCCATGGAAAAATCAATAGAGACTTTTCATTTAGCGTCCGCATGTGGACCCAGCCAGGACTTGCGATGGCCACACGATTAATCGCTGTTATTTCACTTTCGGTAAAAAATGTCTGTGTGGGTCCCCTTCTTATTTAGACATAGGAGAGTTATGTGTCATGATGCTTCAAAAGAAATTATGTGCTCGCTGAATATAGTATTGTCTACATTTACATAATAAATGACTGTTAGGAGTTGAGTTCATAGGAATGAGGAAATAAAGCAGCACACAGATATTATATATATATATATATATATATATATATATACTGTGGCGACCAAAGGTTTTGCATTTTTTTTAAAGTGTGATTACTTCTGTCTGATTGTTGTGATGCCATTTTCCTGCTGATGAATTGAAAGTGCATGAAGTTGTCATCATCAAGACCTTAATTGTAACCAGTTTGGTCATTTAATTAAAGAAGACTGACTGCCAAAAGTTTTGCATATACTATTTATTGATCACAATATAGAGAATAATTCATTGCTTACAATGTCATAACTAAATATTTTGTGGCATAACCTCTTGCTTTAATTACTGCACAACACACGGACAGGGCATTGAAGCCACTGGGGGATTCAGGACGTCCTGAGGGATCTTGATCCATTCTATTTGCCAATCTGCAAACAATTCAACTTTATTGCTATGGGTACGGACCCTAATTCATCCCAAAGGTGCTCTATAGGTTTTAAATTAGGTGATCGGCTTGGCCATTGCAACAGGAGAATATTTTTCTTTGCTAATCATTTTTTTTTTACAAACTTGGATGTGTGCTTAGGGTCATTGTCTTGCTGGAATTTCCAGCTCCTGTCTACTTTGGTTTTACCATGTGGCGGTATTACATTCCCCAGAACATCCCTGTACATGGTAGCATTCATACTTCTATCAATTCTATGCAGAGGGCCCATGGCAGATGAAGAAAAGCAGCTCCAAAGCATGACATTGCCACCACCATGTTTCACTGTAGATGTTTGGTACCTTACCTCATTATGTTTTCCAATTAGGCAGAATATATATTGCTTGCCATCACTACCAAACAGATTGAACTTGGATTCATCCAACCACAACATATTAAGCAAATCTGTCTCTTTCCATTGGCTGTGTTCTTTGCCAAACTCAAGTCGGACCTTCCAGTTCTTTGCAGAGTTGAAAGACTTCTTGACTGGGACTAGTGCATTCAACCCTACTTCTCATAGCCGTTGCCCAACATTTTGGTGACTCACTTTGACCTCGTATTCCTAATTCATTTCGTGTGAAATCTGTTCAGCACTTTTGTGGACATCAGATACTGACTTCTTAATAATGTGATCAACTTTGGAGGAAGTTTTCTGTGGTTGTCCACTTTGTAGGTTTGTCAACTGTTCCATAACCTTCTTTTTCTTCCTTTATTATTCATGACACTTGACTGAGAGCAGTTGAATTCCATAGCTCCTCTTTTAAACTTTTGCCTGACTTCACTCTCAGAAGCTTCCTGACATCTAGTGACAAATATGTCTTTACCATGTTTTAACCGAAAAACATACACAAAAGATAAACAATTTTAAACAAAATTCGACCACCCATGACAAAATAGGCAAAAAATATGGCCCAGCAAATGTTGAAAACTAACACACAAAGGGATAAAACAATGTCAAACACAATTTTCATCCTCATAGCTGACAACCATTTGCTACCGGTTTACTAAAATCACCAGAAAAATGGCATCACAACAACCAGACAGAAGTAATTACACTTTAAAAAAAAAGCAAAACTTTTTGTCACCACTGTAGGTAGGTGATAAATACGACATACATAGGTAAATATGAGATAGATAGGTGCATAGATGAGATAGATAAGATGAGGTAGATCGATATAGACAGATAGATATGAGAGAGAGAGATAGATAGATACATGCTAAATAGGTATGAGATAGATAGATAGATAGATAGATAGATAGATAGATAGATATTGGAGTAGACAAATTGGGTAAATGTCCACGAGGCTTTGCACCTACCATGTTAAATAGCATTTCTGTGCTGTTCTAGTGCATTATTGTTTTGATAGATAGATTCTCACTTAGAACCGAAATGTCGCCATTATCGGCTATTAAATTGCACTTTTTTCACTTTTTTTGGTGTGCTGCCTCCATTTTTTCTATTTTTTCTAATTTTAGATAGATATATATATTAAAAAGAAACCTAGGTAGATTAGATAGACGGGAGATAGACAGATGCTTGAAAAACATGACAAAGATACATGGCAGTGAGACTTATTTTACGATGTTGTGTGAGATTATCTAGTACCATTTATCTGCACACACTAATTGCAGTAGCAGCAAAAGGGAAAATCAGACTAAAAATTAAGACTATTGCCTTAAAGGCTGTAGCTCTAGGGGACATGGATAGCAGTCACAATCTGGCCCTCATGCTCGAGGGGCCCAAATGCAAGAAGACACTGAATTATAGATGCCACCTGGTAAATGGGGGTTCTCTTAATGATTTTGCATTGTGTTCTAGAAACCTTAAATTATACCTTTCCCCTTTTATAAGATGTGCCCAAATGCATGCTCTTGTAGATATCTCCCTGAGGGGAAGATATGTAGAACCTGTTAATTGCTGCCAATCATCGTCCTGGCACGGGGTATCCTGCAGAGTCTGTGGCACATTATCATGTGACGGTGAAGTGGTGACTCTCATTACTTACATGTGCATGTACAGTATATCCTATACGTTGCCTTTATATTTCACATCCAGACACTGAATTTCATGTTGTTGCCTTGGGACACAGCAATCAAAGTGAGTTAAAAGCAGAGCAGAAAGTCTTCAGTCAGCACTGTGTCTCCGAGCGGCCGAGATCCGAAGCCTCCCCGGCTGCACTATGGATTTGCTGTCTATCAAATGCAGAATACAGTACTCAGGTTAATGGATGGATTATTCTGTGTAATGATATTAGGGCATTATTGATACAGACGGCACGGAGGTGACCTTGTTAGGCCAAGACAACTATATTAATTGATCATTTGGTTTCTACAAGTTGAATCCCCTGGTACTTGTTAACCCTTTCTAGAGGTTTCCTACATTTTCAGAAATATTGCAGAACATCTGTGAAAATCAGAAAATCAGATGTTTTCATTCCGGATAATTTTCCGTATTTCTGTTTTCTGCTTTCATCTGTCAGCCATATGTAAATTGTGACCACTGTATAACGTCTGTGTTTGACTTCCAGAATTAGAGAAAAAAAAAGAAAAAACAATAATAGTAATGGTACTGAAAGGTCTGAAATAGTTTCATATGTAATCTTATGAATTATTATAATACTAGATGGAGGCCCGATGCTATTGCATCGGGAGGTCGGTAATGTCACGATGGGGGCAGGCTTTGCAGCATTGAAAATCTCTCCCCCCATGTGCTCACCCACCTATCCACTCTCTTTCCCCATGTGCTGACTTCTCCCGTCTGTGTTCTCTTCTTTGACCTGTCTACCCCATGTGCTATCCCACTTGTCTGCTGTGTCTCTCCTTCCTGTGCTGTGTTCTCCCCTCATGTGCTGACCTGTTTCAGCTATCTCCCCCCTGTGCTCTGTCTCTCTCACCCCTATGTGACCGTGTACAGAACATACCACAGCTCCTGGGCAGGGGAGGAAGCAAAAGACAATATTGACATTACAGCAGGAGATCGCACAGGATACATTTTGTAAGGTAAAATATAGTTTAAAAACAGTCAGTGAAATATTTTACCTCACAAAATGAATCCTGTGTGATCCCCTGCTGTAATGTCAGTATTGTCTTTTGCTTCCTCCTCTGCCCAGGAGATGTGGTATGCTCCGTACACGGTCAGACACAGACAATTTTTAAAATGAACTTTCGTTCGTGGGAAAACCCCTTTAATGTGACCGTCTTTGTCTGCCTGTAGACACATCGCGCATCTGCCACTGGGATCAGCCGAATGATTCACTGCACCTGCATGGAAATCGCGCAGGCGCAGTGCGACAGTGTTCCTCTGGTGGTACTGCGCAAGAGGCTGCGTTAGTGTGTGAGTGTGTTTGATGCGTACAGCATATAGAGTGTGTGTGTGATGGTGTTCCACTGGTGTGATAGTGTTCCACTGGTGGTACCGCGCAATAAGTTGGTACCAGCAGCAGTTTCCATATTGAAACACCCATCACTTGGGTGTCCCAATATGGCAGTCGTTGAACTTCCTCCGCTTGGAATTCTGGGATATGGTGACATCTGGACAGAACAGGAAATGAAAACATTACAAGGCAATTATATAAATAGATTTTAATCTCACTGACAGCCAATTGTCAGTCCTTTAACCCCTTCACGACCTTTGACGAATATCTATGTTAAAGGTCGTATGCCTGCCTTTGATGCGAGCTCCAACGCAGAGCCTGTATCTTTCCACGCACATGATAGCTGATCAGATCAGCCGTCATGCGCCTCTAACAACGTGGGTGCATCCGAGATCCATCCACAGCTGTTAACCAGTTAAATGCTACTGTCAATCACTGACAGCGGCATTTAACACGTGCCAGCTGGACGTGTGTCACAAGTCCCACCCATGAGCACCACTGCGACGTGATCTCCGGGCACTGAAAGTTGTCATGACAGCCAGTGGTCTGCAGAATACCCCCTGGGCCTGTCATCCTGAATTTTCTATGAGCGCCATCTCATGGCCATCATTCAGAAAAGATCGTGATTTCTGCTACACATAGCAGGGCTGAAATGTAGCACAGGCGATCAGATGATCGCAGCTTCAAGACTCCTAAAAAGACTATTGAAACCAGCAAAAAAAAGTTTTGAAACATTAAAAAAATTTAAAAAACACAAAAGTTCAAATCACCCCCCCCCCCCAAAAAAAAAAAAAGAAATAAACATATTTTCTATCACTGCCTTCAGAAATGTCCGATCTTTCAAAATATAAAATAAATTAATCCAGTTGGTAATGGCGTAACGAGAAAAAATTGAAACACCAGAATTCCTTTTTTTTTGTCCGTCACAACATTGCAATTTAATGCAATAACAGGCGATAAAAGCATTGTATCTAACCCAAAATATTATCATTAAAAATATCAGCACAGGGTGCAGAAAATAAGCCAGCAATCAGCCCCTAATCCTGAAAAATGCTGACGCTTCAGGCCTTGGAAAAAGGCGACAGAAGCTAATTTTTTTTTAATAACAAATTTCAGATTTTATTTCACCACTTAAATAAAAAAGAACCTATACATGTTTGTATATATGAACTTGTAATGACCTAGAGAATTGCATTGACAGGTCAGTTTTAGCATTTAATGAATATGGTAAATTAAAAAAAAAATTGTGAAATTTTACTTTTTTTTTGCAATTTCCCCACACTTGGATTTTTTTTTTTTTATCGCTTTTCAGTACACTATATGATAAAAATCAATGGTGCCATTCAAAAGTACAACTAGTCTCACAAAAACATGTCCCCTCGTATGGTTATACTGACGAAAAAATAAAAAAGCTATGCTTCTGGGAAGAAGGGGAGCAAAAAAAACAGGTGCAAAAACTGAAAATCGCAAGGTCATGAATGGGTTAATGCTTGTGTAAATGGACCGTTAGTCTATAGTATAGCTTTTATGAATGAGAGATAAACTTTCAATAATTTAATACCTTAATTAAAATGCAATTACCATACAAAATAACTAAAGATAAATATGCTGCATACATAACCTTACATGCATATATTGTATATGAGGATGCCTAGAAAGCCAATTTATATATTACCCCATACCCATCAGAGCTGAGACGCATGAGCTTGTATTGCTTTGAAAATGTAGGCGGCTCAGTCTCTCTGTTAGGGAACTTCTGTGTCATTTAACATCTCCATAAAAGATATTTGGAAAGTCCATCATATTTCAGTGTAATGTTGCTTTTATTTCTGAGCACTGTCCACTTCAATGTTTTAAACAGCAAGATAACAGCACACTATAGAGAAAAAGTGGGGAGAGTGATTTATGGGAAACAATTCTGTGGATCAATGTGGTTATATAGAGCAATGAGAGCGATCTCCGTGAGCTGTAGATATCAGTAGATGGTGCAATACTATAAGATATATGGAGCCGCAAGAAGCATTGTAAATACAGCAGTATTAAAGTTTACAGGGAAAGGTTTGATTAGTAGCTGAGAAGAGCGCAAGGCGGCTCATGATTCCTTCCAGGTACATCTGCTTATGTATATTCACATTTAGGCCAATTTTGTAAACTGAAGAGTCTAAAGGCAGGGCAACTCTACTTCCGCATTTTCCAGGTAGGGCAACACTACTACTTTTTCCAGGTAGGTCAACTCTACTTCCAGATCTTCCTTGACATATAAGAGAGCTTCCTCTTCTACCCTGCCACTGTGACATGTACAGAGAGCATAGATGATTGGGTCATTGCAGTTAAAATAAATAGTTAGAGTTTTTCGCCTCCTTGCAAATTTTCAACAAGCAGTCCAGCTTGCCGAATGCTGAAAAATATCAGAAGGGTGGTGGAAAAACCCTTATCTGCTCAAGAATTGTTGTTTTAATAGGAATGCAGGTGTTTACTAAGCCAGAAACGAAAGTGGAGTTGATGAATCCCCTTTATTGATCACATTAATTGTTCATTGAGACGAGTGTAAGGAGAGAAACTGGACCGCGAGTATCTGCATCTCGGGTCTGGAACTGAAGATGCTGCATCCTCTGTTCCCGGGGGGAAGCCTGAGCAGGGTTGACCTTCCCCTGCTGCAGAAGGGAAGGAGGAGAGAGACGGAGCTTCCTGCTGTCTCAGGAGGGCGGGGAGAGGCAGAAATGGGTGCGCAGCATCAGGGGCATAAAAAGAGAGCGCGCGCCAAAAAGGTCAGTCTGGCGCCGGCGAGGAACAGCGCAGAGAGCAGCACGCAGAGCGGTGATCAGTGCGCTCTGCATCTCCCACCTGAGAGGACTGACTTGGCAACGGGCCATATGGAAGGAGCCCCCATTGCCTGTGGAGAGAGCCATGCAGAGCAGAGCTGTGCTAGCAGAGCAGAGCTGTGCTAGCAGAGCAGAGTTGTGTCAGCAGAGAGAGTCGTCCAGAACAGAGCCGTTCCAGCAGAGCAAAGCTGTGCCAGTAGAGAGAGCCGTGTCAGCAGAGCAGAGCCGTACTGAGCAGAGCCATGCACCCAGGGCAGAGCTGAGCTGGGTGTCGCAGCAGACCAAGAGAGGAGTGCTCCAGCCAGGAGTACAAGAGCCAGGCAGACCAGCGTCACCCGCCGCCAACAGCGGGGACCAGGGAGAGCGGGGCGTGTGGTGTGTGTCCAGTGACAGCCAGAGAGTACCAGGTGCTGTACATAACCTGACCGTGAGTACCGCACACGCGCTGCCTAAGAGAGACCACATAGAGCTGACACTAGCACCCTGATGTGGACACAGAATAGTTGTCCTGACCTTTGTGACCTCACTACATCAGTTAAGACAGTTAAGGAGCCAAGTTTGGCTCGTACCAGTCTGTGGCCCGTGTCTTTAATAGCCACAGCAGTATATGGACAAGGGACAGTGGAAGGTACCGGAGACCGACCACTGTTACCAGAAAACGGGGTATTGTCATCTACCTGACCCCACTAGGGAGGACACTGAGCCGCCTGTGGCCAGCACAATTGAGTTTGCAGCAGGAGCTGCAGTTATAGGACTTCCAGATACTCTTGCTACCTAATTGTCGTGATTTGAACCATTGTATTGTACTGTGCTTTTAATATTGTTTAACTCTTTACCTCCCTGCGTGGCGTATTCCCCTGTAAATAAACCTGTTAACCCGTGCTCTGCCTGTGTCCCGTCACTGCATCCGCGTTCCTGCTCGTACTCTTACATTATGTATATGTGTAGATGGGCACCACGAACAATATAACATAAATGCAGGAGCTGGGTACAACACTGTGCCAGAGAGATTAACTGAAAAAAAGGAGAAAAGAGACACAGGATAACATGCACACATGCACACAACATGCACACAACAAAGCTGCGGGCAAGCAGCGACACGCGTTGGGCATTGTGGGCAGTTTGAGTATACTTGGGTGATTTTCATGTGATCCAGCAATTGCCTCCCTTCATCCATGGGCTTGCATGGTAATCATTTGGATTGTTCATATACCTACCATTTGTCACTATTTGTGTATTTTCCTCATTATTCAAGTGACTAGTAGGTTGATCAAATTTTACTGTTGCAATTTGTCCATATCTTTATACTAAATATTCTATGCATATTATATGGTGATAGAGGGCATTGTTGTGAAGGCATACTTGAAATATGTAATATAATTATTTCTCTTTCTGTATACTGCATGACTTCTTCACCTGCCCACTTTTGTTCTATTTGTGGTTTTTAATTGTTTTTATTGTACACTTGGACCTTCCTGGCTATTGTAATGTCAAATAAAAGCCTTTCTTCACATGGACATTCTGCTGTTGTGTGCATGTTATCCTGTGTCTCTTTTCTCCTTTTTTTTCCACATACTCTTACATTTGGCGTAGTCGGCAGGATGCAGTCTACGGGCACAGGGGTTGCAGACCAAGTGGTTGGGGGAACTCCCAGGGCAAGTATACCTGTAGGTAACAGCAGGTTCGCAGGATGCAGTGACGAGACGTAAGACTGGTTGAATTTTGAAAAGCAAACTTTTTATAATTTAAAGCCGCTAGGGCTATACTAAGCAACCAAAAAGGGGTAACAACAGTTGTCCTCGCAGGGACTCAGTACAACCAAACACTATTTGAAAAGAACACGACTACCCCGGCCGAGGCCGGTTACTATGGGGCCACGGTATGGCCGTCTACGGGTCCTTATACTCTATAATGTCACTTATCCGACCTGACGTCCCCCGGTGCCTCTGTGAAAGCTGCGTTGTTGATGAAGCTGCTTTGGCGTCTTTGATAAGGCTGTTCTGGTGTCTTTGATGAGGCTGCTGTGGCGTCTGTGATGAGGCTGCCTTGGCGTAGCAGCCGCTTGGCCCAGCTGCTGAATATTTGGAGTAGTCTTCGGGCGCCCCAGCGCCCAGGAGGAGTTGGGGCACAACGGGCCCTGATGGAGTCCTGAAATGGAGTTACCCCCTGTTGTAACAGCGGGGTTGCGCTTTTTAGCGAGTTCAGTGGGACTTCTGTTCCCAAGCAGGGTTGTGTCGCAGTGCTCAAGAGTGGCAGTTTACTGGCCACTTGCACAGCCTGGGGCTGTGTGCAGAGTGTCTCTGTTGACGAGGAACAGGCCCCAACTGCCGACTGCAGCAGGGTGAAGGCGGCTGTGTGCGGTGATAGACAGGCCGCAACCACGGGCTGACGTGAACCGGCAGCGTCCGCGGGTGGCAGTGGGCAGGCCGCAACCGCGGGCTGAAGGGGAATGGCAGCAGCCGGGAGAGGGAGCGGACAGGCCGCCGAGGGCTCGAACTCAGTGGTAACAGCTGAGGATGATCGGGGGCAGATCATAACCCGGGATTCGGGTGAAGAGACAGACCCCTGTCTGTAAGCTCGGCGCCTCTTTCCTGAGGGCCACTGCGTATCTACCCTCTGCTGCTGGTCTCTTCTCTAAACTGTCAGTGTCCTTCCCGCTCACTCACGCCTCCTCCGTCTCCTGCTCCGTGTCTGACATATCACCAACTGCCTCCTCTGCGCGCTCCCTACCCCTTTTATACTCGCCCGTCCCCTTGCTGTCCTGTCACTCTCAACAGTCCACTCTCCTCCTCTGTCCCCCGGGTACTGTTTCCTTAGGAACTCAGATGGTGGTCCCCTTGGTTCTGGCCCGAACACTCTGTGGGGTTCCTCTTCCCTACATACCGCTGGGGACAATTTTGAGTAATCTCCCCAAGTTCACAGGGAGCAACGTTCTGTTATGCAGCTGGACTGAGCGGGTCAGGGTGATGATGAGAATATACCCCATGACACCTGCGTTAGAGGTGGAGGTTGCCCTGCGTCCTTGTCACTGCATCCTGCGTTCCTGCTCATACTCTTACACGAGCATATGTCCGGTCCGTATGCTGTCAGTGTGCCAAAAGCACTGCACACAGACAAATTGTCATGATCCCAGTGCAGGTTTTTGAGCTGCACACCTGGGGTTAATGTCTGGAGCTCGGTGCAGGTTTTGACCTGCACACCTGGGGTTAATGATTGTGGCCTCTTTCTGGTTCTGGGAGAGCTTCTTAAACCCCTGGGAAGCTTCAATCCCTGCCATTTATACTTTTGCCTTTGGCCTAGTGTGCTGACCCCCTTGTGCCTGTTTGTTGCTATAGCTTGTTTATATGGTTCTGACCCGGTTCTGTTTCCCGTTGTGAGTTTGCCTGTTGATTTTGTACTGCGTTATTATCTGTGTATGACTCATTGCCTGTGACCTGACTACTCTCTGCTCGCCCCTCTTGTACCTTTGCAGCTATCTCTGTGTGTGACTCATTGGCTATGTCTTGACTATTCTCCCTGTCTATGCCCCCAGGTAACTTTGTCTCGCAGTTACCCTGCTATGAGTTATCTTGCAGCTCCTAGCTCTGTGGAGTTTAGGCCACGCCCCTAGCAGTCACGTGCTTCAGGTCCTGCGACTCTGAAGTACGCATCTACTCGGCTGCTGCCCGCTCCACAGGTTTCTTTGAGCACTGTTCGCTTTACTCAGGACACGCGCACTGGCTCAGTGAGCAAGTTCAGTGCGGGGTTCCTGACACAAATTCTAGAGAATAGACTAGTTCAAATGTACTTTTTTTTTACATGTGGACCAATGGGTCGCTCTTAAAAAAAAAACACAATGTGCAACTCTGATCCATTTTTCAGGCTGGACTCAATGGGTATATGAATGCCAGATATCATATAGATGATGATACGGATTACAAATCATCCATTTTTTTCTGGCTGAAGAATACACGACTTTACATACGCTCTCATCCCTGCCTAAGGAAGAATTATGCAATCATAAGCTAAAGAAAGAATTGGGGACACGCCTCATTGGCTTCTCCTTTTAATACCAACTAGTACCTCTGGGTACTACAAAATCCAAAAACACAGGGCTAGCATACAATAAAATACCCCTGAAGACAGAAGACCCCTTTTAGTCCTATTAGGCCGGGGTCACACTTGCGAGTGCAATGCGAGAAACTCACACGAGTCTTTCACATCAATACCCGGCATTGCCGCCGGCACTTGGGACCGGAGTGTGCAGCTGCATGTCTTTCTATGCAGCTGAACCCTCCGGTCCGAACCGCCGGCGGCAGTGTCGGGTATTGAGGTGAGAGACTCGCACGAGTTTCTCGCATTGCACTCGCAAGTATGACCCCAGCCTTACAATGATTTTAAGTTCTTTAGAAACATATGACCAACTCCTATTAATACCTAACAGTAAAGTTTCAGATATTTGGGACTGGGGAGAGTTTTAAGATTAAGCACAAAGCAGTGAGTCTCATTATATATCTTCTTACACCAGGTCACCACAATTTTCCTTCTGTAGTAAGTGTCTTATGAGACTCTTTGCATCGTCCATCTTTGTACACGATGAAGCCATCTTTATTACACAGTGCCATCTTTATTAGGCTACTAATTGTAAAAGGGTTAATGATGTATTTGATTAGTGGATATCAATTGGTGACCTTCACAGCTAAATAACGCTGTTAGTTTTACTCCATTAAGAAAGCTAAGCAGTGCCCTGATACTGAGATTCTATTTAATTAGCAGACTGAATGCTTGATTAAAATAATATATGCAGGATAGTCTGGGTGTGTACACGGGGAATCACTCTGCTGTCTGCCTACGTGTAATATATTCAAAAGGACCTTAGGGTCTGCTGTTCAATAAAGATGGAAAAATATACATGGCTCCTTCATGCGCTCATTCTGAGGTTGTTTTATGAAAAAAAAAAAAAAAAGTAATTAGTCCCTGAGTGAATAAACCGGATTAGTTTAGATAGGGCTTGTAAAATGGAACCAAAAGGATGTTCTGCTTTAGATGTTACTACGTAAACTTTGCATTTACAAGCCAATATTTTAGTTTGAAGACTGAAGTACAACATCCTCTGTCTTCAGGATCCTTTGCCTTTTGCTCATACCTGTGCATAGCCTTATGTTTAGTATATCTATAGGGACAGATCACCATTATATGTAATACATGTGAGTTTAAAGACTTTCTGCCCATAAGTGAGCACCAGTTAAGTACGTATATACAAGTTGATCGGCACTCGTTTATGACCCTATGTACCTGGGTCGGCAAAACTGTATGGTTACAGAACAATTGTTAATATGATCTTTCTGTCCCCATACCATTGCATTGCATGGAAGAACATTGCATATTTACACTGGACAATGTGCTGCCGAATTTTATATGATATGAATGATCCAGTTAGGTCGGGGTCACACTTGCGAGTGTGATGTGAGAAACTCACGCATTAATACCCGGCACTGTCGCTGGCAATCGGGACCGGAGTGTGTGGCTGCATGTATTTCTATGCAGCTGCACACTCCGGTCCGAGTATTGATGCAAGAGACCGGCGTGAGTTTCTCACATCACACTCGCATGTGTGACCCCGGCCTAAGCTAGCGAATAAGCAAACATTTTGCTCATTTGGTGTTTAATTGGTGGCATATTTGAATGCTTGCAATTATTGGCCCCTTTAAATGGGCCTTAAGTTCACCTAGACACTAAATGTTGCCACCAATCTCAGTACCATATTCCTATATTAGTTTTTTTTAATATGATTCCCTCTTGCTTCCTGTAATCTACCTTACCGAGATTAGGACGCCTCCATGTACATTTGGATGGCCTCCTGGTCCAGCTAAAATCAAAAGGTTTGTCATGATGTTAATTTAATGCATACAGCCACCTTATCATCTATAGATCATTTAAAATCCAGTACATACACTTTAAAGAGACTCTGTCAGAGCATAATGGCTGTACGAACCAATTAGAGGCGCTCGGTGCTTCATGGTGGGACCAAACATTTAAATGCACCTTCCCATCTGTTTGTTTCCCTCAGTCTCCACCTCCACCTTCTTGGATTGAAAGATTTGGTTTTATGGAGCCAGAGTATGGCAGAGATAGATGGAGAATAAGCAGGTGGGAAGGAGTATACAAATCATTGGCCCCGCCGTGAAGCCCCAAGCGCCTGTACTTGGTTTGAACAGTCATCCTGTTGTGACAGAGGCCCTTTAAGCCTACATCTCTGGACCCTGCACTAACATATTTTTACCAATAAGGCACCAGGGCCTACTAGGTTTTGGGAGCCTATGGTAAGTGGAGTAAAACTACAGGCAGGTGCAAAGCTATAGTAGGTTCAGGAGTTGCAGTCACATTTCAGCTCTGGAGCCTAAAGGGGCCCAAACGATTCCTTTAGCCCATATGAGAACTATGATAAATTGGGACCTTTCGAATATTTTGCACTGGAGCCCACAGATTTTAAGTTACACTACTGCCTGCGGGTACACAGTAAAACCTGTGACTACACCTGAAAACCTTCCATGTGTTACTTGACATTATTCAAACTTTATCCATATCCCCATCCACTAGACCTTTGGCTTGACAATTTGACTATACAGATTTGACTATACAGATTTGCTTTTACTTGAGTCTAATGTATTTACTCTATGAAAACCAAATTGTTGTTAAAGCCACTTATTATTCTTTGATGTCCAGACCCCAGAGCATAATATATGGAGAGGTTCAGAAATGTTGTATTCACCTGACCATACCTTTCACCTATCCTAGCTCTTCACCCAGAGTTGCCACAAAGAATTTCAGGGCCCCATACCTGCTAAATTTTTTGGTACCCTTGAGATTCCGTCAAGGCTTCACCACCAGCTCTCCTCCACCCCTCGAGCCTTCCACAGTCCCACCACCCACTCTTAGAAAACTTTACTTCTGCACCACATGCTCACCAATCACATAGTAACAGTTTCCATTGAACACCATATTACATACATACCCAGCAGCTTTTCTTTTGGCCAAAAGATTTTTTAAATCTGCCACCACAGCAAAGTAGACTCTTTTGGCCAAGCCCTACTTTACTATAACCTATTAAACATTTCTTAAAATATCCAATATTTTTTTTTAGGTATATTTTAATTTATTTTTCTTTAAGGAAATATGTCACATACATTTTTTAAAATGACCAATAATGCCACATACAAGGGAGACATGCCACCAAACCATGACCAGACCACATATTACCACCACATAGTGACTGAATAATACCACATACAGTATAAGAGACAAATACCACCACACTGTGATCAGACCACATATTACCACCACATAGTGTCCGAATAATACCACATACAAGGAACAAATACCACCAAACTGTGACCAGACCACATATTTCCACCGCATAGTGTCTGAATAATACCACATACAAGGAACAAATACCACCACACCGTGACCAGACTAAATATTACCACCACGTTATAACCGAATAATACCACATTTAAGAAACAAATACCACCATATCATGACCAGCCCACATATTACCACCACATAGTGACTGAATACTACAATACTGATCACTATTAAAAAAAACACAATACTAATATTACCATAAGTGCCATTATACACAGGAGCTCTGTATATAGTGTATAGTGTACAGGTACTACAGGGATCACCAGTAACATCATACATAGGAGCTCTGTGTATACTGTCAGTGTTCAGGTATTACAGTGATCACTGGTGACCTTATACATAGGAGCTCTGTATATAGTATAAGTGTGCAGGTAAAGGGCATGTCACACTAAGAGATATCGCTAACAATATCGCTATAACTAGTGACGTTATAGCGATATTGCTAGCGATATCGCTGTGTCTGATACTTACCTACGACCCGCTCTCCCGCTGGTTATCGCTGATCGCGCGAGAACGTCCAGGACTGTTTCTCGTCGTCAGCTTCCTGCTGTGACAACGAGCGACGCGTGGAGCCGGGCGAGAGGACGCAGGATCGCCTGGTGTGACAGGTAAGTTCGACCCCCGTCCCCAGCGATGTCGCTGGTGAGATCTGCCTGTGTGGCAGCTCACTAGCGACTACTTAGCGATGTACCAGCGATCCAGACCGCGTCATATCGCTGTTCGGGATCGCTGGTACATCGCTAAGTGTGACAGTACCCTTATACAGTGATCACCAGTGACATTATATATAGGAGCTCTGTATATAGTGTCTGTGTACAGGTTATACAGTGACTACCGTGACATTATACACGGGAGCTCTGTATATAGTATACAGTGTTGTTGTGAGTTCATTTTTCCCTTCACCATTGAGGTCTGATGAACTCCCTCCTCTAGTGAAGGAAGGTAGTGAGACTGATTACCAAACACCTGGGCTGCTAGATGATGACTGGGTGGCTGGAATTGAGGACTGGATATAAGGCTGCCGACGCCCTTCTTCCTGGCTGGTGATTTTCCTGCTGGATTCTTGGAGACCAGTCTGATTCCTGCATCTCAAAGCTAAGTTTTTCTGCTCTGCTTTGTACTCTTCAGTTTTGTTTTTGTTTTGCCTTGTTTTTTGGGAGTTCTGCCATCCCCGGCCGGGGGTGAGCTGAATTCCATTTTTGTCTCTGATCTGTTGATATTTTGCTCTGTCTTCAGAATATACCTGAGTGCTGATATAGTCTTTTGAAGTCTAGCAACTTCAGGGCCTGTTTTTCCTATCAGTCGGTTGGCTCATTTTGATAGGGTTTTTGCGGAGGGCAGACAGCAGCTTTCCTATCCTGTCCTATGTAGTTAGCTTGGGCCCCATCATTTGCTCAACCTATCTTTCTATCTGTGTTAGTGTTTTCATCTTGCTTCACCGTCATTATATGTTGGGGGCTGCCTATTGCTTTGGGGTCTGCTCTGGGGCAGTTTAGTTTTTCCCCTTTCTGTCTTTAGGCTATATAGTTCTCCGGCTGTGATCGAGGGGTCTAGGGCACCGTAGGAACCCCCCACGGCTACTGCTAGTTGTTGTGGATAGGTTCAGGGGTCTGCAATCCTATAGCTGCCAACCTCTCTGGTTTTTCTGGACTTAGCTGGTATTTTGTTTTTTCCTCCTTCGGTGACTCATCATAACACAGTGTATAGTGTAAAGAAGAACAAAGGAAAGCACGGAGTATAGAAGTCCAGTATTATGATGAAATAAATATTTTTATAAATTATAATGTATACAACAAGTGAGGCAGGGGTGGGGGAAGGGATACCAGAAAGATGACACACCACAAGGGACAAGGAAAATTGCAAGGTATATCACTAAAAGCAGTACAATTGATGTTATGCAAAAGAAATAGAAAATAAGGTGCCTATGTGCCGAATGACAATTGGTGACATGATAGTATCGGTATACTGCTGTAAATACTGCATAAATAGTGTAAAAATAGAGCAATCAAAAAATGGTAGATATGTGCAGATATCAGGGGGAGAACTGTAATGTGGAAATAAGTGCATGTGCTAAAAGGTTTATAAGAGTTTAAATAACCACAGCTATCTATAGCATTTGCTGCCTAGCATGGTGAAGGTAATAAAGTTAATGCTGTAAAATGTAAATGTAATCCTCTTATCATTAGCTGGTGCACGTGGTGGTTGTTCCCTGGATACGTCCTGTTGTGAGTTCATTTTCCCCTTCATTACTGAGGCCTGAGGAACTCCCTCTTCTGGTAAAGAAAGGTAGTGAGCCTGATTATCAAACACCTGAGGCTGATGATGATGACTGGCTGAGTGGAGTGACTGACTGGATATATGGCTGCTGACGCCCTTCTGCCCTGCGGGTGATTTCTCTGTGGGATCCTTGGAGACCAGTCTGAATTCCTGCTCCCCTAAAGCTAAGTTTGCTGCTCGGCCTTTTGCTTTGGTGCTTTGACTTTGTTTTGCTTTGTTTTTCTGGATTTCTGCCATTCCCTGCTGAGGTGTGCTGAATTCCTTTAGCTCTGTCTTCTGAAAATACCTGAGTGCTGATTTAGTTTTTGAAGCCTAGCTGCTTCAGGGCCTTTTTCATATCAGCTTGTTGGCTTATGTCTTTGATAGGGTTTTGGCAGATTGCAGACAGCAGCCTTCCTGTCCTTTCCTATCTAGGTAGTTTTGGGCCCCGTCTTTGCTCAGTCTATCTTTCTGTCTGTGTTAGTATTTTCATCTTGCTTCACTGTCATTATATGTTGGGGGCTGCCTATTGCTTTGGGGTCTGCTCTGGGGCAGTTTAGATTTCCCCTTTCTTTCTTTAGGCCTAGGTAATTCTCCGGCTGTGATCGAGGGGTCTAGGGCATCGTAGGAACCCCCCACGGCTACTGCTAGTTGTGTTGATAGGTTCAGGGGTCTGCAATCTGATAGTTGCCAACTTCTCTGGTTTTCTGGACTTGGCTTGTATTTCTGCTTTTGCCTCCTACGGTGACTCATTCATAACCGCGTCCACCTCGACGTGCATTTCGGCGTCTGCCTTAGTATACAGTGTATAGTGTAAGTGTACAGGTAATACAACTCACCGGTGAAGTCTCTAGTTGAACTCCTTCATCTTCGCTTTTCTTCTTCATCCTGCGTGGACCACCATCACTTCTTTTAGCCAGGACTCGTCTCTGCATAAAAGAGCACACAGTTATCTAGAGAACTGCTTCCAGAGCAAATTCCTCACTTTTTTCCCGACTTCTACATTATGCAGTTGAATACAGATGTCCACCCACAATTAAAATTTAATTAGTTATTATGCAACCCACCATTCCAAATATAAATTGTAATTTACCACTGTGCCGCCACTAACTATAAATAGCTACTTTCCCACCCAATAAATACATAAATTAATCAGAATCTGTACTCTTTCCCCCAATTCATAATCGGTCACACTCCTGCATCCTCAACACCCCCCACTCTGTAGCTCCCGCTTCCCCAATTCATTATATTTACATGCCCCCTCTGCTCTAATTCAGTATGTCATGTACTTTCTCTCCCACCCCACCCTCAATTCATCATTTTGTCTCACCCATCCTCAATACAGGATAATTTGCTCTTCTCCACCCTCAGTTCATCATTTACTGTCACCCTTCCCAAGTCTCAATTCAAAGTCATTTGCTCTCCCACCCTCAATTCATTATCATTTTCTCTCCTCACCTTCAATTCATTATCATTGGCTGTGCCTCCCCCTAAATTGATCATTTGCTCTCTCCATCCCCCACAGTCAAGTCATCATTTGCTGTCCCCTGTCCCCCACCCTCAATTCCTCATTTTCTGTCCCCCACCACAATTCATCATTATTTGCGCTCCCCCACCTGAATACATCATAACTCGCCTGTCCCACACACTCAATTGATAAATTGATAATCATGTGCTCCTCCCAAGCCCATTTAATTAATTTTATTTTTTTAAAAATCCCCATGCAAGTGCAGCTCCGCTTCTGATGTTCTGACTCATCCGCGCCATCACCAGCACATCACAGAAGAGGCGAAAGGACTCCTTTGGAGCTGCACGGTTGTTCCATGGAGCTCCAGGAAGGCTCCCTCTGCAGAAATGTGTGCCGCCATACAATACTTCATTAAACCCATTAAACCCTGGGCCCGGTGAGCAGAAGCACAAGAGGCGGGGCCCAGACTGGGTCTAGGCCCCCCCTTTACTTCTGCCAACCGGGCCCCATACACCTGTAAGGCCAGTAGTGCCCTGATAATAATAATCTTTATTTTTATATACTGTAGCGCTAATATATTCCGCAGCGCTTTACAGTTTGCACACATTATCATCGCTGGCAGCCCTGACTTCACCTCTCTATCTGGTCCTCAGATGGCCTGCTTTCTTTCTCCAGCTTCTCTTTCATCTCCAATCTTCTCTATTCTTCAGCACTTCTGGTGGTCACTAGGCATTATGACGTACGTTATCCCACCAGAGGCCCTGAACTTTGAAGATGGAAGAGAAGACTGGAGTGGAGGGAAGTTAGTGAAGACCGGGTGATTAGCTGCAGTGCTAGAACATGTGAGAAGAGAGCTGAAGTGAGTATAATGTTTTTTATTTTTTAACTTCCTTCTGAACCTAAAAAGAATTGAGCAAATTTTCAGCCAGCTATTTTGCTTGATTCAAATAAATTGAATCACAAAAAATCCTGGTTAAATCCTTAAATCAATTCGCTCATCTCTATTAATTACCCCTTTCAGTTAAAACCAGAAAATTCAGAACCAGCATATTCAATTTTCTTTGTTGATTTATACTTTCTCCCAAGCGACAATACTTTACAAGGTATTTCACCTCCCACCATTGAGTCCTAAATAATATATGTATTGGTCATACAGATTTTTTATAAGAACTGAGGCAGAAAAAAAATATTTAAACTTCCATGAAAAATGTATCTTTAAATGTTCTCAAATTATAGAGATTAGCTGTGTGACTATAGTCAATGATACCAGAATACGCTATATACACTGAAATTATATGGACGTAGACTGAAAAAAAAAATCACTTAGAAGTTAGATCATAAGTGCGGTGTCTGTACAAATATGTTTACAAATGCAAATATCTTGTTTTGGATGCGGTGGCACATGACTGTACTTAACCAATGAAACATGGCAATGTTCTTGATTCACGATCGTCCTATAAGAGGTGACACTTTAACCTTCCACTCTGCTCACCTCGGATGAGGATATATTGTCTATTCGATATAAAAATAAAAATTCATGAGAATCTTCTGCAAGGTTAAAGGCCAGCAGTCCATCTATTTTCCACCGATGATCATTCACAGAGATATATATTTTAGGAGGAGGTACCTCGTGAAGATCATTTTGCTCTCCAGCTGAGTGTAGCAGATGGTTCATTAGCATAATCTTGGCCTGTCCCAGGATTTCGCTATCATTTAGAAAAATGTCTCACGGAAACAGGACTTCTTGTCTTATTTTATTAGAATTAACGGTGTGGCGGGCTGGTTTCTAAATTCACCTTGGGTCAGAAAAATTAATCCGGAATGATATGAATTGTTCAGTGCTCTGGTTTAAAGATAGGAAGGACTCTGGAGGCTCATTAGGCGACCATATATTATATTCTGGCTCTGAAAATCTACAACCTTTGTGTCACTAAAGGGTTTGACCTTGTTCTATTTAAGCTATCCTTGATTCTGCTTCATTGAAGTTTTATAAAGAGTTTCTAATGGAAACATACCTAAGCCATTTTGTGTTTCATTATAGTGCTCAGTATCCCATAAGATAAGCACTATCCACAATTAATACAAACCTCTACATTACTGTGAACCGCTCTTTGCTGGGAGCAGAAATTAGAGGATTTTCATGCATTTAGTTATTAACTCATAACTCATCCCATAGGTATGTGATTATTCACAGGTAGATGCTGTTAATACTTGGCTTCAAGAGAATGAGTCACAAGTGAAGACATATGGCCAGCGATCACTTATTAGCACTGAAAAGTTGTCGCTTGTCACTTACTACTATATATTATGCATAATATATACATATGAATTTTTTTTTTAGCACCTAAAGCGGTCAACTCATCATAAGCCTATTACTGATATGGGCAACATAATGGGAGACACCCATCTGATAAGCAGGGTACAGAGACACCAATAAGAAGTGCCTTCTGCTCTGTTGGACAATGGCTATCAGCATATTTTATGGATAGCCTTTCGTTTGTTGGACTGTATGGAATACTAAATTTCCCATATGGCAAAATGCTCAATTAAAAAAAATGTTACTACTCCCTGAAGAAGCTATGTAGCGAAACGTGCCTTGTAGTAGTAGTGAGTGGGGCTATATCGTGCAATCGGGTGAGAATAATCACAGTAGCATTATTGCTGTTTATAAATATTCATTTATATTGATATAACGTCTACTTTTTTATTATATGGTTGACATATACATCATGCTTCTCCAATGATTATTATTTTATGGTATATTTAAATGGTGAAATAAATATTTAATTTTTTCTCTGATCATGTTTAATAATTATTATTTCTTCAAAATCACATATTTCAATTTTGCCTGGTTGCCCTCCAACTTTTATTAATCATGTCCCAGCGAGTTGCATGTTTTTATTGTGTGGCCAATGTTTTGCAAAATTAAGATTAAAAATTGTAAATGTGTTGTTTGTAGATTTAAAACATTTTAACTGTTATTATCTTTATTATGTCTCCAAGCTTTTTTCATTCAGTACTTTTCCACTTCTTTTACTTGAGATATTTTCAAATTTTAGCCTTGATTGGGTTTTCATTTAAAATCTTCTGACTGTTGGAGATCTGTAGAGTCCTGTTCTCAAATTGTTCCAGTTGTCTTTGATGAGGCAACCCCCAGTTTCAAAATAATGTCTACAATATATAAAATGTTACTATTGTATGTCTTAACTGAAAATCTAAAACTTGATTAAGGATGGTGTCCATAAACGTATAGTCTGGGTGATGATCATGCTTGGTATGTCGCTTGTTTTCTTATGGTGGAGTCAAAGAATCATAGAATCACAGAATGGTAGAGTTGGAAGGGACCTCAAGAGTCATTGTGTCCAACTCCCTGCTCAACGCAGGATTCACTAAACCATCTCAGCCTCTGTTTGAAGACTTCCGTTGAAGAACTCGCCACCTCTCGTGACCTCTTTTTCCACTCATTGATCACCCTCTCTGTCAAAAAGTTTCTTCTAATATCTAATCTGTATCTTCTCCCTTTCAGTTTCATTCCAGTCTCCATCTGATGGCTGTTTACCACATACACGAGTAATCATAGATTGTAAGCTCTTACAATTGAGGCTCTCACATCATTCTTGTCTGTACATGGGCCCTCTGAATTGTAAATTGTTGCAGAATATGTTAGCACTATATATATAAGTGATTGTTACTATTAATCATCTACGACTATAATGATGAAGTGTGCTAATTAGTGCCTTTCCTATTTGTTCTCCAGATGTGAAGAACTTGGAGAACTTCCAGTTGGTAGAGGGAGTTCAGGAACAAGTCAATGCTGCTCTTTTGGACTATACCCTGTGCAACTACCCACAGCAAACAGACAAATTTGGGCAGCTCCTGCTACGACTACCAGAAATCCGTGCAATAAGTTTGCAGGCAGAAGAATATCTATATTATAAACATCTCAATGGTGATGTGCCATGTAACAATCTTCTCATTGAAATGCTTCATGCGAAAAGGGCCTGACCTCTCCCGAATCCACCTTGGATTTCAGCACAAACCTTGACAAAGACTATTTAACTTTAAAGACATTTAAAAGTCAAAAAAGGTATAATAATCACATTTCTTAATAGTAAATACGTGATGCATCAGGGTATTTGTATTTCAAACTGTGAATGACATTACATATTCCCCAAAGGACTCTGCACGGGACACTGCCTGAACTCAACATAGCCAAACGGGAGGATTCCAAAACGGTTGGTCCATTGCTACTAAAGAAAGATAGAAGAAAAGGCTGGAAAGATAGAAAAAAAATGAGAACAGAACAATTCCTTAAACAGCTACTTAAACCCTTGAAGTCATTATATAGTTACACCGAGTATGTCTATGCATTTCCATTTCGGAGTGTTTGCTTTAAAGGTTGGCCAAAAACAGAATTCAAACCAAAAAATGTTCATATATATATGTATAGAAATATATGGATCTAAATATCTGCATGTGGAAGACCCTGTACCTTTGTTTCATGGTGACCTTTGCTGGAGAAGGGGCAAAATGCACAGAGATGCTCAGTATAACTGTAGAAAATAGGGCATCTGTCCTTATAGGCTGCCTAAGGTCAACCTCTAGGGTTAACCCTAAAACACAAAGTTTTTTTTAACGAATCAGAAGTTGTGCATTCAGTGGGAGAGATGCTACTGTGTTGCTCATACGTACTTTGCACTGTGTTCGCTGTATTACTTATTGTTACAGGCTGTTTGTTAACAGTTATGGAGATGGCAGTGCTTGCTCTTTTTCTTTCCTTAATGCCATCCAGCCATCAGAAATCAAGCTCTTCATTGTAAAACAAAGAACAAAGTTGTGTGTATATCATGTTGTGCTAGCAAATGTTCAATACCTGTATTGAAAATATTCCCATTGTGTCACTGCTACATTGTGACAAGACTTATCAATTGTTGTTTTACCTTCGTGACAACATTCTTCACATTTAGATTTATTTTATTAATATATTAGTAAGTTTACTTTAATCTAAATGGTACTAGTGGAGCCGGGCAGCACTAATTGTGTATTTCCAAACAAACCCCCAAATTGTACTGCACATTTACATAATTAAGTTAATGCTCTCTGCTTTTTGGTTCACCTTTAATTTGTCTATATTTTGTAATCATTTTTCTGCATTTTGTCATTTTCTGTTCAACTTTTTGAAAATCTCCTGTACAACCTGTGGTCATGCAAATGAACAAACCTCATTTACATTTAAGGTGTCCGTCCATATATCGTATCCCATTGAGCCGATAGCTGTCTCTCCCGCCTTCCCCATTCTCATGAACGTTTTGCCTGGCTGAGCGTTCAAGTGTTCTCTATAGGGAGAGCGGAGTTGAGCTGTCCCAATATGCACTAAATGGTGGGTGGGTCCCACCGAAGTCAACGGGTTTGGCAGACTTTAAGGCCTCATTCAGACGTCCGTGTTGCATATACGTGTGCTTCATACACATTACAATCTATAGTGCTATTCACCTGCCCGTTTATTTCCGAATGAAGAGGGTCGATATAAGTCTACAAAGCTTACAGATGGCGTCAGTGTGCAGTCTGGGTGCTGTGCTGAGTTTAACGTTGCAAAGTATAAGAGAAGCATTGTAATTTATTTCTATAGCCATTTGTGAAAAAAACTGATGACATGATGACAAAAATGGACACACGGACCATACACTGGTGCAAAACATTGATGACATGGGTTACATTTTTTCCAAGTACATGTTTAAATACAGTCGAGTGAATGAGGCCTTATGGGTACAGGATGCTCTATTAGGTGGACTCACAAAAGCATTATAACAAATATCATTTACAGCATATAATAGACGTTTAAAGATTTGTCACCATCTTATTTCTGTTCAATGGTTTCATTTATTAAATTAAATGCCCAATGACTGCCGCAAATCTGCTCTGGCATAATACTTCCAATGCCTTCCTTCTCCCCTTCCTTAAAGGGAATCTGTCACCTATTTTTTCGAATATAAGATGCGGCCACCACCATCAGGGGCTTATCTACAGCATTCTGTAATGCTGTAGATAAGCCCCCCGATGTAACCTGAAAGAGGAGAAAAATGAGTTATATTATACTCACCCAGGGGCAGTCCAGGTCCGGTCCGGGTCCGATGGGTGTCACGGTCCGGTACCTCCCATCTTCTAACAATGACGTCCTCTTCTTTGCTTCCCATCGCAGCTCCAGAGCAGGTGCAATACTCTGCCCTGTGGAGGGCAGAGCAGAATATTAAAGTGCGCAGGTGCCGGGAAAGGTCAGAGAGGTCCGGCGCCTGCGCACTGCAGTATTCTGCTCTGCCCTCAACAGGGCAGAGCAGTGCACCTGCGCCAGAGCCGCAACAGGAAGCAAAGAAGAGGGCGTCATCGCTAGAAGATGGGAGGCGCCGGACCGGACCACAACACCCATCGGACCCGGACCGCCCCTGGGTGTGTATAATATACGTTGTTTTTCTTCTCTTTCAGGTTAAATTGGGGGCTTATCTACAGCATTACAGAATTCTGTAGATAAGCCCCTGATGGCGGTGGCCGCAGCTTATAGTAAAAAAAAAATAGGTGACAGATTCCCTTTAAAAAAAAGAAACCCAAAAAACAAAGATACTCATTTTAGACTAATTCTTTGTTCTTTAAGGAAGGATCACTTTAGGTATATAGGTGTTTTCTTGCAGTTGGGTCTCATTTTCTAGAATTGTGTGAATTTACCTTATTTCAGCAGGCATATGTCGCTGCTTCCAAAGAAGACGTGTAGATGGTCACCAGCACTGTCCTCTCTAAATTGTTTGTTCTGGAAAGGAAATAGTATAACAAATTAACAAGGATTAACTGGCACAATAAGAGCTCAATCTGTGGGCAAACGTTGTAGCTTTTAAATCTCATCACAAGTCATAGCTCAGGTGGCACATCCAGACATACCTAAAGTGAAAGAACCTGAGGAAACCGTTCTGGTGGCTTCACACTTGTCTTCCAGCCAGATATTCAGTAATGCATTGTATTGAAAAGCATTGAAAAATATCTTCATTCTTTCTGCTGAAAAACTGTTTTAAATTCAGAGAATTTTGGCATTTGTACGACACATCGGGCAGCTCTGATAAGTTTTTGAAAAGTTTTAAAAACTATAATTTTTATCTTAGAAAGGGCATACATAAATACATAAATTGACTCCAGTTTTGATGAATTGATGCCATAGTGTCTTTTGGGCTTAGCATCATACATGGTACCTACAGATCTATAGATGTTATCTCAGGACTGCAGTACACAACTATTTTTCCAAAATAATCCAGATTTTCTACTAAGAAAATATCAGTAGAATAATTGAAATAACAAAAGATACAACACATTAATATCTGAAAATAGATTGTGCGTTGTGTAATATGTACAGATGGAACTAGACAAAATGGGAAAACAACTTTATAAGTAAATGATTTCTAGACGACTTGCTCGTAATAATATATTGTTCCCTATGTTATCATCCACAATAGGTTAACATCTGTTTTGCAGTTTGCCTGGGTCAGTTGTGTGATGTCATCTCTTGGTGTGTAGGAAAGGGCCAGTCCAGGTGCCAAATGCAGCTTCTGAGGCTGTCGGTAGCGTGCTTGCAATACCCAGGTTCAATAGTTGGTGCCACCGGCATGGGGTAACTAGCACAATAGGCTTTTTTATTCTATAGACATAATGTAACATTCCTATTTTTGCACTAAGGAAGATTATCAGAGATTTGTGAATTCCATAACCAATTTTCAACAAGAACCAGGAAAAGTAATTAAAAGAAAGAAAAACACTTTCAGTATTAAAAGTAATAGGAACCTGTCAAGCGATTTATGCTGCCTACACTGCAACATGACTGCACGATTGCAGCTAGATATATGTCACTTTGGAATGTCCCGGCGTTTCAGAGGAAGTACAGTTTGGAGATCCAGCTGGGCACCATAGCAGGCCCCTGGCCGGCTTCTCCCAGCAACACTACAGGTGATTGATGAGTCTATCCATCGTGTGTACATAGGGCGAGACCTGTCAATCACCTCTAGCAGTGCCAGAAAGAGTCGCCCAGGGGCAGTGTCAGACTAATCTCATCTATTGTTTTGGTTCCCAGCCCATTCGAGTTGCCTGGGGGCAGCGCCAGACAAGTCTCATCTCTGGCTATGGTTCCCAGACCATTTTTCAAAGTATATTTTTTCTGAAATGCTCAGGATGTCATGAAGCCAGGCTGTGATTCATGCTACCCGAGGTTTGGGGTCTCATGAGTCGTCCGTCAAGTTTCCTTTGATCCAGTCCCATTGATATGTGACCACCCAGCTGTTAATTGAAAATGAAGAATTAACCCATCGCATCTGATAAATACCTGAAGGTATAAAATGATATAATAAGGAATTCACTTATGATCAATGTTTGTATCAGAGATGAACCAACAGTGAGACCAGGGGGCAGATATTGAGAATGGAGACCCCCTGCACGAGAACAATAAATAGGGCCATTTTCCTGCTAACTTGATGACATCGGGGTGCCAGCCATAGACCACCTCAATCAAGGCTGAATGTAAAATGTCTCACTGGCGCACCACTCCACTGGTATACCAATGGAAATAGATATTTCTTTTAAGATGGCGATGCGCCCACTTGCCTGCTCCGCTGCTCTTGTCTCTTGTGGCATAGCCGCCCTCCCTGGAGTGTCATTGTATGGAGGTGAATTATGTGGTGAAACAGCTTTATAGTAAATGACATCCCTCTACAATACGGCATGTGCTGAGGAACAGCGTCATCTCTAGGGGACTATGATGGCTCATCTCTGGTTTGCCTAAAAGAAGCAAAAGCGATGGTTGCTTCAGGGGGTTTTGAATCTGCCCCAATTCAGCAGTTTAATATGAATAAGCAGTGTTTAATTGATGTCATGATACATTAAAATTCCACAATCTCATGCTATGATTGCCTTTTTACTCATCTCTTTACTGTTTCCAAATGGCAAGTTATGTCTCCAAAACATGCAGAGAGCTTTGTATGGGGATAAGACAAATGGCCATCAATTCAAATGAGTAGATAACCTGAATGCTTCCTCTGCCTGCAGAATGATTCATCTGCCTGCAGAATGATTCATCTGTGTGCATAACGATTCATCTGGGTGCGGAGCAATTCATCTGGGTGCGGAGCAATTCATCTGGGTGCAGAATGATTCATCTGGTTGCAGAGTAATTCATCTGGGTGCAGAACGGTTCATCTGTGTGCAGAATGGTTCATCTGAGTGCACAATGATTCATCTGGGTGCAGAGTGATTCATCTGTGTGCAGAGCGATTCATCTGTGTGCAGAACGGTTCATCTGTATGCAGAGCCTTTCATCTGTGTGCAAAGTGATTCATCTGGGTGCAGAGTGATACATCTGGGTGCAGAGCAATTCTCCTGGCTGCAGAGCAATCTGTGTAAAGTTCCTGACGATCAATGTGTATCTGAACCATATTGTACTTGATGAGGTGTAGCTGAGAACTGGACCTGCAGAAGACGGCATTCTGAGTCTCGTGTGGTGCAGCACATCCTATGTACAGTAATACCAGCAATGGCCTCCTCCAACCAGCTGTACAATCATTCAGACAGAACTGTCAGTCTCTGTGTTATTCGCTTTATAAATAGTTTATTTTTATGGAACAGCTGTTTCCACTGTAGACAATTCCAATTCTAATTTATTGTCCTCATGGTTTCATCATTCTGTAAAATATATCCATAATAAAGGAGCCAAATATGCCATTTACATGTGGTGTTTAATGTTATTTGGGTTTACGGTATTTGGGCTTACGGTGCACATTGATTTACCTCTGACAGATCACAGAAATAATAATCATGCTGCAATTATTCTACACAACACCTCATTTATTTCAACACCAGGTTTGCATATGATGATACATTACCCACATTAAAAGGGTTAACTGGGACTAAAGCCCCCCATACAAAGTAGACTAGCAACAACTGAAACCCACTGATAACAGGTTAGACCAACGGTTGAATGTGTATGAGGACCCTAGACAGGTGATTGTCGGGGGAGTTCATCAGAAACCGTTTAATATTTATTCATAGAGCAATAGTAAACGTGAAAATAGGAAAGTTCCTTATATTTCTTATCAGAGAAATTGTCTTCTTTCTCCACCAGGACTGATCTTTCATTCTCAACATTCTCAATTCACGGTTAAAATCTGTCTTCTCTGAATACGTTTTTTCCCATTGCTAAGATAGGAGATGATATTTAATACTCATTAAACGGGTTGTCCGCCCTTTGGCTACAGGTCTGCTGTCACTATGGTACTCTATGTGATTGCAGACTTGTGAATTCTTTGGTACGAGCAAGTATGTGATTTGCATACATGGGGTCACATGCCAACTAGATGGGTGCAGCCTACCTCAATGCAAGTGTATTGAACTAGGATGGATAAGTCTAGTAAGACTGTTGCTGAAAGTATGCAAAGCGCATACTTGTGGTCACATGAACACCTGCTCCAGATTTTGGAGAATCCTCACAAGGCTGTCACCATAAAGTAACTGCAGACTTGTAGCCAAAGGCAGGACAACCAATTTAAGTTCTGTACAGATCTAGAACTGTTGTTTCAGGAGAACTTCCAGTAGAATGACTGTGTTAGTCTCTATCTCTGTCTACCTTCCCCCATTCCACTGAATCTTATAAGCACCAATTGCCATCCCCTATTTCAGTAATGGGAAAATCGGTCTTCCTCTGAAGACACATTGTATAGATTTTACTCAGGAATTGAAAGTGAAATATGAAACCAGGAGGAGAAATAAATGTTTTTTCTTATAAGATGTATTACAAAGTTGCTTATTTTCATGTGTACTATTCATTTATGAAATAAAAATTAATTATTTTTAAGGATCCATGATGTCTTATTTAAGACTGTCAATCCTTTTGTTCTCCCTGAGTTAAATGGCCTCCAGAGGTATTTGGCAGTGGCTATCTCCGTACACAGGAGCAATTAGCTGAGATTGTGTTCTTGTGTATGGGAGAGATGGCGGAGACAGCTGGCAGCCAATCAACAGAACAATCATTTGGCCAAAAGCCATCTAAGGTGCATTGGAGGCTTAACCCCTTTCCAACATCAGGTGTAATAGTACGCCAAAGTCGGCCTCCTTCCCTTTGATGTGGGCGGTGAGCCCACATCTTCCCCGGACATGTCTGTTGCTTTGAACTGACGTGCCTGCAATAGCCGAGGGTGGAATCACGATCCACCTGCGGCTATTAACCAAACTCTGACAGCGTCATTTAACAAAGCAAGCATTTCTGGCAATCGTGCTGGAAATATGCACAATGGTGACCCACGTCACGTGATCGCGGGTCACTGATGTGTCGGCATGACAACCGGAGGTCTCCTGGTGACCTCTTTGGCTGTCAGTGCCGAATTGCTGTGAGTGCCACCCAGTGGTCGGCGCTCAAAGCAAGTAGGCAATTCTACTACATACAGGCAAAATGATCATCGCCTCTATGTAGCAAAGCCAATCGGGTTGTGGCAGCTTCTAGTCTCCTATGGAGACTATTGAAGCATGACAAAAGTTAAAGAAAATGTTTTTAAAAATATAAAAATATGAAAAAATATAAAAGTTCAAATTACCACCCTTTCGCCCCATTCAAAATAAAACAATATTACCTTTTTTTGATCACCATGACATTGCATTAAAATACAATAACGGGCAATGAAAAGATGGTATCTGCACCAAAATGGCATAATTAAAAATGGCAGCTCGGCATGCAAAAAATAAGTCCTCACCCGACCTGAGATCACGAAAAATGGAGACACTACGAGTATTGGAAAATTGACAGATTTTTTTTTTTTAGAAAAGTTTGGAATTTCCTTTCACCACTTAGATAAAAAAAGAACCTAGACATGTTTGGTGTCTATGAACTCGTAATAACCTGGAGAATCATAATGACAGGTCAGTTTTAGCATTTATTGAACCTAGCAAAAAAGCCAAGCAAAAAACAAGTGTGGGATTGACATGGTAAAACCAATGGTGTTGTTCAAAAGTACAACTCATCCCGCAAAAAATAAACCCTCACATGGGCATATTGATGGAAAAATTAAAAAGTTATGGCTCTGGGAAGGAGGGGAGCCAAAAACGAAAATGCAAAACCAAAACAAGCTCTGGGGGTTAAGAGGTTATCATATTCGTGACCTATCCATTAGATCATGGGGTTCCAATACATGGCCACAGACAAAACTACTGAAGTAAGCAATGTATGTTGCAGAAGGCCACAGTTCTGTACATTATTTATTGGCCGCTGCTCTGTACTGCAGTTTTTCCCCAATTGGCCACAGTCACTATGGAATATACACAAAAAGATGAACATGCGAACAGTCTCATGGACAGCAATACAATAAGTGAGTATGCAGGGGCATAATGAGGGGGGCCATTACCCCAATGCCTACTTCACTTGGATGTATGTCCAAGGACTATCAGGCTCCCTGTGCTGCAATACACACCACCAGCCAATCAGAGACTGTGCTGGTAGTGGATTATTCAGGATACTCTCCAAGTGACAACAGAGCTTCTTTATTCAGGAACAATATATGATAAGTTTAACAGATCAGGAATAAATCATTTGTGTGTCTCTATCAGTGCATCATCTACTGCAGGCTGCTTCTCTCACACACAGACAAAGGAAAACTGGAACTACAGTAACATGCTCTCCCTGTGTGAGCCTCTGGGAGTTTTTTTTTTGCTCTAACTTTATGAACAGCATACAAATCTAGCAACTAAACACTCATAGACAGGGATGGAGTTGTTGCATCAAACATATTTTAACAGACTGTCATCTGACATTGGCATAACAGGAATTGGCATTGCATGGCAGTGATGTCATGCATCGGGTTCGGGAGTGGATGGCAGAGAGGACAATGTACGACAAGGGAGTGGGGGAAGGTGAGTAAAATATTTTTTTTTTGCTTTTTTTATGCAGAACGGGGAACATATATACCAGAAGGTTGCCCAGGATGAGAGACATATATAACAGAATAAGTTCTGGATGGGAGACTTACAAGTGCTTCTCACAGAGTTATAATATCATCAAAAAGTTCATTTATTTCAGTTTTTCAATACAAAAGTGAAACTCATATATTATATAGAGTCATTACAAACAGAGTGATATATTTCAAGTGTATATTTCTGTTAATGATGATTATGGCTTACAGTCAATGAAAACCCTAAGGTCATTATCTCAGTAAATTAGAATAATTAACAAAAACACCTGCAAAGGCTTCCTAAGCTTTTAAAAAGGCCCCTTAGTTAGTTTCAGTAGGTTCCACAATCATGAGGAAGACTGCTGACTTGACAGATGTCTAGAAGGCAGTCAATGACACATTCCACAAGGCGGGTAAGCCACAAAAGTTCATTGCTAAAGAAGCTGTCTGTTCACAGAGTGCTGTATCAAAGAAATTAAATTAATAATAAATTAAATCTCGGAGCACGCCAAAATTCTCGGAGATCTCCCGAGCATGCTCAGGAAAACCCGAGCAATGAGTATACTCGCTCATCACTAATATATACCAGGATTTAGGACATATATGCCAGGATGGGAGACCATATATACTAGGATTGGAGACATACTGTATGTAACAGGATGGGGCCTAGGATTGTGGGCATATATACCAGGAAGAGGCCCAGGGTGGGGGCATATACCAGGATGGGGTCATATATACCAAAATGGGCCCATGATGGGAGACATATATACCAGGATGGAGGACATACATACCAGGATTGGCTCAGGATGGGAGACATATATACCAGTATGGGGCTTATCGTGGGCGGCATATATACTAGCATGAAGGTTATATATACCAAGATGAGCCCAGGATGGGAGTCATATATACCGGGATAGAGAACAAATATACTAGAATGGGAGACATATATAACATGATGATGTGGGACATATATATCATGAATGGGCCAAGAATGGAGGGTATATACCAGGATGAGTTCAGGATGGGACACATACAGTATATACCGGGAAGAGGGTCAGGACTGCAGACATATATGTGTGTGTTAGGCATCGGATTCCAGGCGCTGCACAGCGGGAATCCCGAGCCTTGCCGTCGACGGTCTCCCATTCTTCGGCCGCAGTGGAGCCTGCTCAGCAGACTCCTCGATCCCTGCGTTCTGCTCACACCAGCAGTGTGTGCTCGGTTGCTGCTGCCACTTCTGGTCCAGGTATGACAATGCAGCCTGGTCAGCAGCAAAAGACTCCAGAGTCTATGTCCTTCCGTCGCTCCACTGAGCATGCTCATGGGACGATTTCCCATTGGGGATCGGGAGTCACATGCTCAGGTCCTTCTCCAGTTCTGATTGGACCATCAGGGGGATCAGGAAGGTTTCGGAAGGACATGGCTATAAAAGGTTCGCATGGCCGCCCCGCCATGCGCTGATAGACTCTGAGGCTATAGTGCTTAGTATATGTGTGATGATGGATGAATGAGCCTGGTGACTGACGCATTATAATTCCCCCCCTCCTTGGATATTACGCATGAGTTAGGGTTAGGATTCAGAGTCAGCACCTTAGTTCTGACAGTGCTTAGCGCCGCAGTGTGTCTTCTCATCATCCACTAGCGCCCTGGGCGTCTGCCAGTACAGGCCTCTGGACTACTGCTACCGCAGCGTCCGCCAGAGCAGCGCCGTGCGCCGTATGTGCGCTTTCCAGCACCGTTGACAGGCTAGTTAGTGGCGTCCGTCAGGGCGGACATTGTTCCCGCTCCAAGCAGTGGTTCATATTACCGTGACCTGTGTCGTTAACAGGTTGCGGTTGCTCACCGGCTGGTGTGAACTACATGAAGTAAAGGAGTTAGTTTCTGCTAGCACCAGGTTAGTGGTTATCTACCGGTGTCCGGCTTTCCCCTACACGCCTTCTCCTCATTGTTTAGCTGCAGTTGGTCACCTCTGCACGGTGGGCCCCGGGCTGCGAACGCACCTCATATATTATTCCATCTTTATTATTTGGTGCGTTCCGCCAGCTTGTAATAGTGTGGCACCCCTGAGGGCTCAGTTGCCACAGAGGTACTGCACCTCACCCAGAGGTGTGGTACCCCACTCTCAGGTAGGGAAGGAGCACATCACAAGACTAACATCTGCACCCAACACACACCCTATAGCAGCAGGGCATCTGGATGTACCCTACTGGAGGAGGATCTCAAACTTGCCTGGGTAGTAAAGGGTGTTGGGAGGTGGGTGGAGCTAGTAGGAAGAGAGCGGGAGAAGAGAGATTAGTCAGAAGTCTGTCATGAGGGAAGGAAGTGGAAAGATGTGTGTGAAGCAGCTCCCTGTCAGGAGGAGCTGCAGGGAAGGAAAGAGACAGAAGGAAGCTCCCTGAAGAGGGAAGGGATCCTAGAGGCACAGGCAGCAACTATACTGCTCGTGGGGCTCGTTCCATGCCGGCTAACGTCGGGTGGAGGGATCAGGTCACAGTATAGTAGGGACTGGCCCTAAAACTAATGGAGTGAACAATGGACTCAGCTAGATCAACCAGAGGCTACGAGTATTGCAAGTGCTGCAGCCAAAATCATTCGCTGAAAAGGCAGACACATAGGATCCAGGGACCTAGAAGTTATTCCTGACAAGATCCGAGTTTGCTGGCTTGGGACACTGCTTGTGAAGGTGCTGGACAGGAGGGAGGAAATCAGCACAGTGAGATGGCCAGGAAAGGCACACACTAAAGGGTGTCCTGGGAATGTGTATCCTGATCTACCTGGGAGTTTGATTAGCTCCTTACCTGGAGGACGAAGCGCCAAGCGGGCACTTGGGACCATAAGAACTGTAAGTAAACCTTTGGAACTACACCCAGCTGTGTCCTCTAATTCTTCCTTCATCACCTACCCAACTCTGCTATATTTACCACCACAAAATACAACATCTTTGCCATCACCTCTGCCCTGGGACAAAGTCTGCCTGTGTAGAGCTATACAAACTCTGCTGCATCACCACCAGTCCCAGAGGATCTGCTCTGCAGCACTGGTCACCTCTGACCAGAAACCACAGGTGGCGTTACAAACTCATCTACGCATAGACTTTATTTTTCATCACTTCTTATTTTTCATGGACACTCAGGGCCACGGACTGGGTCACTGCTGCCGTGACACATCCCTTTAAGATACTGGCCCGGTACTGAGTAACCCACAGCCCTGAGGGGGTGTTCCATATGCCATGAAGGGGTCCAGGTTGAGGAACATATTTACTAGGATGAGGGTCATATATTCATGATGGGCCCAGGATGGGATACCAGGATAGGGAAAATATATTCCAGGATGGAGAACATCTATACTAGGATGGGAGACAAATATATACCTGGATGGGGACATATATGCCAGGATGGCCCCAGGATTGTGGACATACAGTATATTCTAGGAATGGGCCCAGGATGGGGACATATATATACCAGGATGGGGCCCACAATTGAGGACATATATACCAGGATATACATACTAAGATGTGCCTAGGATGGGAAACATATACCAGGATGAAGGACAAATGTACTTGGATGGGAGACATATATACCATGATTGGGGGCATACAGTTGTGGCCAAAAGTATTGACACCCCTGCAATTCTGTCAGATAATACTCAGTTTCTTCCTGAAAATGATTGCAAACACAAATTCTTTGGTATTATTATCTTCATTTAATTTGTCTTAAATGAAAAACACAAAAAGAATTGTCCTAAAGCCAAATTGGATATAATTCCACACCAAACATAAAAAAGAGGGTGGACAAAAGTATTGGCACTGTTCGAAAAATCATGTGATGCTTCTCTAATTTGTGTAATTAACAGCACCTGTAACTTACCTGTGGCACCTAACAGGTGTTGGCAATAACTAAATCACACTTGCAGCCAGTTGACATGGATTAAAGTTGACTCAACCTCTGTCCTGTGTCCTTGTGTGTACCACATTGAGCATGGAGAAAAGAAAGAAGACCAAAGAACTGTCTGAGGACTTGAGAAACCAAATTGTGAGGAAGCATGAGCAATCTCAAGGTTACAAGTCCATCTCCAAAGACCAGAATGTTCCTGTGTCTACCGTGCGCAGTGTCATCAAGAAGTTTAAAGCCCATGGCACTGTGGCTAACCTCCCTAGATGTGGACGGAAAAGAAAAATTGACAAGAAATTTCAACGCAAGATTGTGCGGATGTTGGATAAAGAACCTCGACTGACATCCAAATAAGTTCACGTTGCCCTGCAGTCCGAGGGTACAACAGTGTCAACCCGTACTATCCGTCGGCTTCTGAATGAAAAGGGACTGTATGGTAGGAGACCCAGGAAGACCCCACTTCTTACCCCGAGACATAAAAAAGCCAGGCTGGAGTTTGCCAAAACTTACCTTAAAAAGCCTAAAAAGTTTTGGAAGAATGTTCTCTGGTCAGATGAGACAAAAGTAGAGCTTTTTGGGCAAAGGCATCAACATAGAGTTTACAGGAGAAAAAAAGAGGCATTCAAAGAAAAGAACACGGTCCCTACAGTCAAACATGGCGGAGGTTCCCTGATGTTTTGGGGTTGCTTTGCTGCCTCTGGCACTGGACTGCTTGACCGTGTGCATGGCATTATGAAGTCTGAAGACTACCAACAGATTTTGCAGCATAATGTAGGGCCCAGTGTGAGAAAGCTGGGTCTCCCTCAGAGGTCATGGGTCTTCCAGCAGGACAATGACCCAAAACACACTTCAAAAAGCACTAGAAAATGGTTTGAGAGAAAGCACTGGAGACTTCTAAGGTGGCCAGCAATGAGTCCAGACCTGAATCCCATAGAACACCCGTGGAGAGATCTAAAAATGGCAGTTTGGAGAAGGCACCCTTCAAATATCAGGGACCTGGGGCAGTTTGCCAAAGAAGAATGGTCGAAAATTCCAGCAGAGCATTGTAAGAAACTCATTGATGGTTACCGGAAGCGGTTGGTTGCAGTTATTTTGGCTAAAGGTTGTGCAACCAAGTATTAGACTGAGGGTGCCAATACTTTTGTCTGGCTAATTTTTGGAGTTTTGTGTGAAATGATCAATGTTTTGCTTTTTGCTTCATTCTCTTTTGTGTTTTTTCATTTAAGACAAATTAAATGAAAATAATAATACCAAAGAATTTGTGTTTGCAATCATTTTCAGGAAGAAACTGAGTATTATCTGACAGAATTGCAATGGTGTCAATACTTTTGGCCACAACTGTATATACCAGGATGGAGCTCATACTGTATATACTAGGATGGGCACAGGATGAGTGACATATATTACAGTATAAGGGACATATGTAGCAGAATGGAAGACATATATACAAGGATAGGGGACATTAGTATAGAATGGGGGACATTAATACAAAATGAACAGGTCAAACACATGTCTTTATAGGATTTACAACGCTACAAGGGCCCATACATCTTACCAACATTAGTAATGAATATGATTCATTAAGGTTATCCAGTCAGCAGAATAAATAGTGGTTACCTGCAGCCATAGTGCTGGTTAGGCCAGAGTCACACGAGCGTATAATACGGACGAGTGCAAGGCGATAAAAAAATCGCATACCACTCGTCCCAATAATAATCTATGGGGCAGCTCACATCATCCGATTTTTTTTCACACATTTTGTACATGCGAGTGAAATTGCAGCATGCTGCGATTGTATTCGTATCTCGGCTCAGAATCGCCAATGCAAGTCTATGGGGGCGAGAATATAACGGATTACACACGGACCATGCGTGTGACTTACAAAAAATACGCAGGCATTGGCCAGGTGACAGGAATTTGCCTCAGCCATTAATCAGGAAACTTTGGCATGCTAATTAGCCTGGGAAGTTCTGGAACCAGGAACTTGCAGGCCTCCACGGAGTACAGCAAGATGGCCTGGCAAATTAATATCCAGCTACTCATTGTACTTGTACAGGAGATCCCAGAACTTTGGGATGCACGCGATGCACATTATGCCGACCGTGCTCGCAAAGATGCCTCAGGGAAAAGGATTTGCCGACATATATTTCCAAACTATGGGGAAAGTACACCTGAGGTTCAGCAGGAAATGAGTAAGTACTAACCTCAAAATACAAACCCAAAGCATGCTTTTTCCCTTAATGCATCCATGAAGCTAACAGGATCCTATGTAATGTTATGCTTGCTAGCCTGCATGTTTGTAAATTTAAACTTGTGTATTAGCATGGCACATTAGACTTTTACATTAATTGGAGTATTTTTCAGTGTGTGATGTCAATAGAGTTTGGCGGAGCTGCCGTGACCAGTTCCGCAGAGAGCGGCAGAATTGGGCCAGGAGTGGGTCAGAGAGACCCCAAAAGCGGAAATACATCTATTTTGACCGCTTGAGTTTTCTGGCACCAATTATGGATCTCTGTCCGTAAGTGCATGCTTCAAATCACCACACAATTGCCTAGTTGCCTTAAGGTATGATAATAATGTAATATTTATTTCTGCAAAATAGAACTGAATCCAATATAACCAAGCTGGAGACTGGCTCGGTCTCGGAGGTCTACATTGACCCAGTTGGTGAAGGGGAAGAACAGGCCAGAACATCTTCCCAACAAGTTTGCAGACACCAACTACCACCACCAGCATTGCCTTCTGCAGGACAGGAGGCAAATTAAGTAGAGGAGGACCGTGGGCATAGTAGCAGCCCAACCCTCCCGCTTGATACCTCACCACAGGCTGCAGTAGTGTCACGGTGTGGATGACGCAGACGGGAACTAACCACCACTGGTACCAAACGCCATGTGGATACTGGGGCATTGAACTACCTGTCCCGCACTGCAAATAATGATGGGGAAGAGGCTTATGCCCGGAGTCTGGCTCGCTATCTCCGCAACATTACCCGAGAATTCAGGCTGCGGGCCAGATGTGGGCTCCACCTCGTAATAGATGCATGCACCCCACCCAATAACCCAACTCAGATCTTGGCTTATCTTGAAAGATGGCAACATTAAGGGGCAAACTTTCTCCAAAGGCCTGTGCCACCAGAGCGTAACCCAAGACCTGAAAGTGAACCCCCTTCCACACGTAGTCCATCCCCACAACTACCTCAAGGTGTTATCCAACACCGCCCACAACATGGCCAGATATATCCACCTGCATTACATCTCCAGTATGGCCACTTGCCCATACCTAGTGGAGGAGAGTGGCCACTACATGGGTATGGTCGACATGGACATTCTGGGGTGTATCCGCACATGGGCCCTGTCAATCCCCTTGAGTATGTCCCTCATTTCCAAAGCGGATAGTACCAGCATGTTCCTCCCCAAGTACCTTCCATGCTCCATCATGCCTCCTCAGCCACCAATCAGCTCATTGGCAATTAGGCCAACCAAGTTCAGAAAGCACTCAGGCTGCTGCTCCTCCATTTCCCCCAACCTACATATATAAATTTGTGAATGTGTTTTGTTCCTTTTGTTTATAATTTTGTGTGTCACTTTATACTATTATTGTTTGCATTTGTCAAACGTTGTTTCTGGCCGGCAGTCCAGGCCATATAAGCCGTATGACATAAATATGGTATGTTATGTTAAACAAATTAAGCAAGAAAAAAGCGTAAACTCAATATGTGTTTTTTTTTCATTTTAATGTTTATATGATGCTTGAAATGTCTTACTAGAGACATATAATCATTTGTCACACAGAAAAGGTAAAGAATCACATACATTTTTTCTTAACACACACACAGCAAAATAAATCATAACATAGACAATGCATTCTCTTGCCAAAGAGTTTATCCCTCCTGCAAAACAAAAAAATTAGTGAAGACATCCCGCACTTTAAGTCCAGATGGTGGCCGACGTGGTTGATGTCCATGTGGAGTAGGCCCGACATTATTTACATCTGCTACCTCATAAGCTTCATTTGCAAGACAGTCATGTTTTCGGGTAAAGTTATGTAGTACCACACATGCTTTGATAACTTGATTGACATTTTGTTCGCTGAGTTGTATTGCAGACTGCAGAACCCACCATTTGGCAGTGAGAATGCCAAAGACAAACTCCACGAGGTGGCGTGCACGGGATGGGCGGAAATTAAAAATACGCCGCCGGTGGTCCAGGCTTCTACATGGATAGGGCCTCATGAGGTTCCTGGTTAACTGAAATGTCTCATCACCAACCATCACATAAGGTACTGGTTCAAGATTAGACCCTGGTAGTTGTCGTGGGGGTGGGAGGTCCAACTTATTACTGCGCATACGCCGACCCATAATTGAGGAATTAAACACTCTGGAGTCTCCTGTTCGGCCATAGGCCCCAATATCTACTATTGTAAACATGTATACGCTGTCGACCAGGGCCAACACCACTACGGAAAAATATTCTTTGTAATTATAATATTGTGACCCAGAGTTGGGCGGCTTACGTACACGGATGTGCTTCCCATCAGGTGCCCCTATACAGTTAGGAAAACTGGCACACCTCAAACCCACGGGCTATACGCAGCTAGTCTTGTTGTTTGGGCTCAGGCAATACCACTTGATGCAGTCTGGACCAAATTTCAGAGCAGGTAGAGCGAACAATACCTGAAATGGTTGATTTACCGAGTAAGAACTCAAGGTGTAGGGCGGCATAGGACAACCCAGTGGACAGAAAGCTACAGGGACAAAAAAATAGAAAAAAAAATTACTGTCTAAACAAATAACACATTAAAAACAAGAGCCAACATTAAGGATGGTAACATACCATAAAGTCAGTAGAAGCCGTTCCTCAGCCGAAATAGCCTTGCGCATCACGGTGTCCTTGTGTGTGATCCCAGGGCGCACAATCTCGAGAAGATTATCAAATGTGGGCGGGCTCATCCGACAATATTGATAGAACTTATCTGGATGGCTGCGTAGTGAAGCATACAGACGGCAAAAATGGCCTTTTGTCACCTGTCGTCTCAAAAGTGGATGCACCCACATTCTCCTCCGCCTCCTTGGATCAACTATCACTGGGTGAGGCTAACCGAAACACTGGGACAAAACCCAGTGGTAAAGAACCTGCTCAGTGGTGTTAAAGGTTAGCCTGTATGACATGTTGCACACAAGTCAGGTCGAGAAACCCACCAGCAAAATATCAGGAGGAGGGGACTTGTCAGTCAACCAATAAATAGCCTACAACATTATTTTTCTAATAATTTTCAGGCAAGAAAGCCTTGATTTGCTCATTTTGCTTAACTGCGATAAAATCACACCATTCGGATGTCACATGGATCCTTAGATGCGAGCAAATCGCATCATCGTATTTTACACGGATTGCATATGGATCAACATACGGAACACAGTTATGCGATTATCGCATTTGAAAATCGGACCGATTTTTTTGATGTGTGTGACTCCGGCCTTAGAGTGTTTCAAGCATTTTCTGCTGCATAAAGTGTTGCAAGGCTGCAGTAAGAAAATAAAGGTCTATTCTCTCTTTAGCTACTTGGCTCCAGTCAAGAGGGCAGCACTGGCAGCAGCTGGCATTCAGCCACACAGTGAACACGATGTACTCAAACACGCACAGATCCTTGAGTGATATCCTGCTTACCACATTCGCTGATGCACATATGATTACAAAACAATTGTGTAATAAATTCATCATGGCATTAATGGGACTCTGTCACCAGGTTTTTGCTTCCCCATCTGAGAGCAGCATAATGCAGGAACAGAGACCCTGGTTCCAGCGATGTCACTTACTGGGCTGCTTGATGTAAATTTCATAAATTCACTGTATTATGTGCTGCAGCTCAGATAGTTGTCTACTCCTGTGTTTAATCTCACCCATATCATTGATTGACTGCTATAGTACACTGTGCTATCTATGAAAAAACGGATTGCACCAATGTTGTTCAATAGGGCAGTGCAGATAGCGATTTTTTTCAGTGTCTGAATCTGTGTGTGAAATAAATCACAGCATGCACTAGTTTCTTCCATAAATTACATAAAAAAATCTGATGCCATATGAAGATACAGTATAGCATCTGTTTTTTATTGATATTGTGAAGACACAAGATTGTATCTTAATTAACCAGACCACTATTTTTAGCAAGATAGAAAGTATAGACTGTTATTTATATTTTTGCTTGTGCAAGCTTTTAATATTGACTTGTAAGCTGATATTTATTTGCTATAACTTAGTGTTCTCATATCCTTGATGACTAGTAGTGATTAGAGTTGAGCGAAACGGGTCGGTCAAATTCATAAGTCGCCGACTTTCGCTGAAGTTGGGTTTCATGAAATGAAACCCGACCATAGCGTTAGGTCGGCCACGAGGTCGGCGACCAGAGCGCCAAAGTCGTGTTTCAAATTATGCTTCCAGCGCCCTTCTTCAGCCAATGATGGAGGATGCACACTGTGGGCAACGCGATGACATGGGCATCGGTCACCACCATCTTTCAGAAGGCCATGCAAGTGATTGGCTGGCTTTGTGTGGCGTCACAGGGGCTATAAAAGGGCATGCACGACGACCGCCATCTTACTTCTGCCAATATTAGCATTAGGGAGAGGTTACAGCTGCTGATTCTGTAGGGAGAGCGTTAGGCAGGGAAGAAGAAAAAAAACACTGCTTCTGCTGTTAGCGATTTCCACTTACAACACAACACTTTGTGTGCAGTGACAGGGGAGGCTCTATTTTTGTGCATCAGCTCTGTTGGTTATTAGGCTGCCTTATAAGGCTCCCTGATAGCTGCATTGCTGTTTGTTTTTAAAAGCAAAAATACTTTTCTTCCTCTTTTCTGCACAGTTACCAAACGTTCATTTTTCCACACTTTTGTGTGCAGCAGTCCTGATTATTAGGCTGCCTGCATCCATACTTGGACTGAGAGCATCATTGTCAGCCTCCTAAAATCTCTAGGGAGCTTCCAATTCTCCCCAATACTATATACACCTTGTACTTTGTCATACACCAGCCAATTTCAGCCTGTTAAATTGAGGTGTAATCTATAGTGGGCCTGAGATAATAGTTCAGCCTCCTAAAATCTCTAGGGAGCTTCAAATTCTCCCCAATACCATATACATGTAGGGTTCGAGCAGGCTCACAGGATGCAGTGACGAGACACGAGACTGAATGTGGTGTGAAATAAACTTTTATAAATTTCAAGCCGCAAGGGCTAAACTGTTTCAACAAAAAAAAGGGTAACAACTATTCGTCCTCGCAGGGACCCGGGAAACAACGTAACAAACTAAGGGTCCTTATTTCTCTATAGTGCACTTAGCCTTCTGGGCGTCGCTCGAGTTCACAGATACGATCACTCGGGGATTGCGGATGTGGCTGCCTTGTAATCCACGATTTCCCGGAAGGATTTGGGCTCGTCCGGCCCTGACTAAACCAGAACGGTGGGGCACAGCAGGCCCTGAAGAAACCGGAACGATGGGGCGCAGCAGGCCCTGAAGAAACGGGGACGGTGGGGCGCAACGGGCCCTGAAGAAACTGGAACGATGGGGGCGCAACAGGCCCTGAAGAAACTGAACGGTGAGGCGCAACGGGCCCTGAAGAAACTGGAACGGTGGGGCGTAACAGGCCCTGAAGAAACTGGAACAGTGGGGCGTAACAGGCCCTGAAGAAACTGAACGGTGGGGCGCAACGGGCCCTGAAGAAGCTGGAATGGTGGGGCGTAACAGACCCTGAAGAAGTTGGAACGGTGGGGCGCAACAGGCCCTGAAGAAACGAGGATGGTGGGACGCAACAGGCCCTGAAGAGACTGGTCGGGGGGGAATTTCCCAGGCGTCCGTTTAGAGGCTCTCGTCCCCCAGCCAGGTCATGACGCAGTCCAAAAACATAAACGTTAACAAACTCCGCTCAGTGTCCCCTCAGTAACCGGGATGGGGGACTGCGGCCACCTATAGCGAGGTGGCGCCCCCTGAGGCCGGTAATGACGGGGCCGCAGCTGTGAGAGGAGACAGGGGGGCAGTGTCCTGGCCGCTGTACCGGATTGCTGTCTCGTTGCAGCGGACGCCTGAGATCCCGGTCCTGTCACTCCACGGAGAGAATCAGCGGGAGTCACTTTATCTGAACGTATGCGGGGAGGGACTCCCGGGGAGGGTCTCTTACGCGTCGCTTGTCGGTGAGTCCCAAGTTTTCCCTTCGCAGTCTCCTGCCTGTCTCTCTTCCACACACCGTCGGTTACCTCAGTCCTCTCTCTGTCACATGGCTTCCTCCCTCCTGTCAGGCTTTTTCCCAACTGCCACCTCAGCGCGCCCCCCGCTCCTTCTGCTCTAGCCCTGCCCCCTGTTGCCCTGACAACTTCAGTCGCATGTCTCCCTTTGTAATTCCCCTGATGTGGTTCCTTCAATAACCCTGATGGCGGTCCCCTTGGTTCCGGCCCAACCACTATGTGGGGGTCTTCCTCCCCACATTCCCCCACCCTGTAAGCTCGCCAGTCCTCGGGCGAGGGTGTTAGTCTATTGAGATTGGCCTGTAAAGGTGTCGATATTCGTTGCCATATGAACTGGTCTTGTTCATATCGTTCGGGGGGTTTGACGGCTGTTGACCGCTCGTAGCGTCTAAGCTCGACTGGGGTGCAATCTTCTGGGGTGGTAGACGTCGGTGGGCTGCATGATGCAGGCGGGTTAATTGTGTCAACTAGCTCATTATTGGGTGGAGGGCCCTTGGGGTCTGGAAGGAAATCCTTGTCGTCTGAGTCCCAGCATATGGACTCCGGTTCAGATGTCAACGGGACGGGTTCCAGTTGTTTTGGGTCTGTGGAAATACACGGGCGTAACATATTATGATGCACAATGCGGGTGGGCAGTGTTTCATCCTGCTCGGGCCGTATTTCGTATACAGGTCCTTCTGGATGGATACGGCGTAATACCCGATAAGGACTCTCTTCCCAACGTGACTCCAGTTTGTTCTGGGGGCGTTGATCCAGTACAAGCACACAGTCCCCGCTTTGGAGATGAGGAGGGGAAGTTATATTCTTCCCTGGGTGTTCCCAGTCTTGGAGTTTGGTATGTACAATTCGGTGAAGAGTTTGCAGCCTGTGGCGATGATTTCGGACCCAGGACAACACTCCGGTCCAGGGCAGAGGCTCTTCGGGGTCCAACTCTACCTCCATGATCCCTTTACCCTCTCGTCCAAACAGCAGGGAATAAGGAGTATAGTCCGTAACTCGATGTACCCGGTTATTATAAACCCATACTAGTTCAGAAACATATTGAGGCCAACGAGCTTTCTTGTCACTCTCCAGAGTACGTAGCATTTGAATCAATGTCCGATTAATTCGTTCACAAGCCCCATTCCCTTGCGGGTGATATGGTGTGGTCCGGGATTTGTCATTCCCATAAAGATGATGTAGTTCCTCCATAACTTTCCCCCCAAAAAATGCTCCCTGGTCGGAATGTATACGTTGAAGACAGCCGTACACTTGTATAAAGTTTCTGCAAATTGCGGAGGCGGCCGACTCCGCGGTCTGGTCTCGAGTAGGGGTGACCACAGCGAACTTGGTGAAATGATCCACCATGACGAGATAGTGTTCGTATCCCTGGAATGCGGGACCAATGTTCAGGTAATCCACCGTCAGGAGCTCAAGGGGTGCTGAAGTCACAATCGTCTGTGTTGCGGCTCTCTGAGCGGGCGGTTTGGCCAATTCACATAAACGGCAGGTACGGCAAACTTCGTCCACAACAGCCGACAAGCGTGGGTGTTAAACTTTCTGTTGTAACCATTGCAATGTCTTTTTAACTCCAAAGTGAGCCCCTTTTTCGTGAGCCTCTTGAGCCAGTTCGTGTAGTTGAGCTACGGGCGTTAAAACCTGCCAAACAGTCGTTGAGGTTGTTTGCGAAGTGATTTTACGGTACAGTAGTCCCTTTCGGATAATCAGCCTCTCCCATTGTCGCAGCATCAGCGACAGGTCTTGGGTCAAAGTTTGCCGTTGAGTATCAGTGGGTAATTGACCAGCGGCGACCCATGTCCGGAGAAGTCCAACTTCTTCATCTTCTTGTTGTTGTTGTTGTAGTATCCACTTATCCCGAGATTGTTCCAGGATGCCCCTGTGGGCCTCTGGGGACGATACTTTTGAATCCACATTGGTGAGCACGGCAGCGGTAAGAGCGAACGGTATTTCCTCTCCTTCTAATTCTTCGTCTCGATTCTCTCCGGGAGTTGTATGTCGAATCCTGGAGAGGGCATCGGCATGGACATTCTTGGCCCCTCTTTTGTAGATAATCTTATAATTGTACTTCGCCATCCGGGCCACCCATTGCTGCTCCAAAGCCCCCAACTTGGCGTTTTCCAATTGAGCCAATGGGTTGTTGTCAGTTCGCACTACCACCTCGGAGCCCGCTTGGTACTCTGCGAATCTCTCCGTCATAGCCCACAACACTGCGAGAAGCTCAAGCTTAAAAGAGCTGTAATTGTCAGGGTTACGCTCGGAGTCATGGAGTGAACGACTTCCATATGCGATCACCCTCTCCCGGCCATCCTGAACCTGTGACAACACAGCCCCCAGCCCGTGAAGACTCCCGTCAGTGTGCAGGATAAACGGCTGAGAGAAATCCGCATAAGCCAACACTGGGGCGTCCGAAAGTGCAGCCTTGAGATCCCGGAAGGCCTCCTCCTGAGGGTGTTGCCACTGGATTTTTCGTCCATTGGCCCCACGAGAGCCCCCTTCAGCAGGTCATGCTGGGCTCTAGCTTGACATGCAAAATTCTTTACGAAGCGACGGTAATATCCAGCTAACCCCAGAAAAGCCCGCACATCTTTCACCGTCTCGGGGGTAGGCCATTCCTGTATAGCAGCAACCTTCTCCCGGGATGGCTTCACATCCTCTGCCGAAACGACATGACCCAGATACTCAATCTGAGAGAGAAATAGGTGGCATTTCTGAGGTTTCAACTTCAACCCGTACTTTTGCAACCGGCTGAGTACCTGTCCCAACCGCTTCAGGTGGTTCTCGAAGGTGGCGGCATAGACAATGATATCATCCAGGTAGATCAACGTAGCCTCAAAATTGAGATCCCCCAGACATCGCTCCATCAATCGCTGAAAGGTCCCAGGGGCGTTGGCCAGCCCGAATGGCATCCGATTAAACTCAAACAGTCCCATGGGCAATGTGAATGCCGTCTTAGCTCTGTCTTCTTCTGACTTGGCACCTGCCAGTACCCACTGGCCAAATCAAGGGTTGAAAAATACGTTGCCTTCCCCAACGCGGACAGGGATTCTTCTATGCGGGGCAGTGGGTATGAGTCTTTAATAGTGCAAGCATTCAGTTTACGATAATCCACACAAAATCGTATTGTACCATCTTTCTTCCGGACCAACACAATTGGAGCCGCCCAGGGGCTTTGACTTTCCCGTATCACCCCTTTTCGCAGCATTTGGGCCAGCAAAGTTTTCACCTCTTGATAGAGTTGTGGTGGAATCTGTCGATATCGTTGTCGGATAGGGGCCGCTCCTGCTGTGGGGATCTCATGAGTGATGGCGGTGGTACACCCAAAGTCGTCCTCATGGCTAGCAAATACTTCATGGTACTGTCCAAGCAATATTTTTATCTGTGAGAGTTGGGCTGCAGTTAATCCAGAAAGCTCGGCCCTCATTTGCTCTAAAATATTTCGGCCCTTCTCTTGTGCCGAGACTTCGTGGGTCTGTAAGGTTCGTATTGTTACTTCCCAAAGATCCTCGGGGTGTACTCGTAATTGAACCGCAGGAGCGGGCAGCACTTCTTCTAAAGGCTTTACTAGTTTGGCCAGTACAGTCCGTGCTTTCAGAATAGTATCTCGGTCTTCAGGGTTAATGCAGCGTACCAGGATGGTTCCTTTTCGCACGGTAGCGAGGGAACGGGCCACCAGTATGTGAGGAGGTAGGTGCTCTGAGTGACACGGCTCCACCTGCACCTCCACGCCTTCCAAAGGTATCGGGGATCGAATTGGCAGGGCTACCACTGTCTGTCCAGGAGGCAGCACAAGCAGGGGAGCCGCTGACGCGATGACCTTGCCTAGAGCCTCACCCTCCTGGCAGTCCTGATGCACCAGCGCACCCCGCACCAGCTGCTGGAATACCTGTCCCTGAGCTGTGCGAGAACCCCACTGCTTCAGTATCTTTTGTGTGGGATCTTTAAGCAGCAGGTTACCAAACTCTTTTAAAACATTCATGCCTAGGGTGACGGGATGTCGTTGATCAGCTTCTCCTTCAGTCAGCACCACCCCTCTGCGGCCAAGGGGTTTACCGCACAGCGTCACCTGCACCCACACTACCCCGGCGACTGGGACTGGCAGTTGGTTAGCGGCTGCTAGTTTGATCATGGGCCCCCACTGAGGCCTTGCCGCCTCCGGAAAGTTTTGTTGAAAGTACATTGCGGGCATAGTGGTTATTTGTGACCCCGTGTCCACCAGACACCGGACGGCCCGGCCCTCTACTTCTACTCAAACTACCGGACACTTTGCTACCAAATCTTCGGGACTTCCACCACCCCTAGTTGTGGTTTTCGGCTCCGAGCGGCATCCCCCCAGCCCGGAGCCCTTTAGTTTAATGGCCGCCGAGGTGGGTATCTCCCACGCTGCGGACACTCTCGGGCCAAGTGACCTGGTTCTCCACACTCATAACACTGGGCCGGTATAGACCGACCTCCCCGCGGAGAGCGTGACCCCCAGGGACCGGGATTAATGCTAGATCGTCCAGTCCCAGGTTCGGCTCTTCTCTTTACTTCAGCCAACTCGCCCTTAATATTTCGCAATTCTTGCTTCATTTCCTCCACCCACTGAGGCTCCTCAACTGCGTTTGAGGAGGCCTCCACCCCTCGGACCTTCCCCACGGGGACCACCATCCCCTGCTCTTGCTCCTGAACCCGTGCCTGACTTCCCACTTCTGAAAAGTCTATTTGGGGATTCATTCTGATCTGCTCCCGTAATGCCTGCTTTATTAATGGATCTCGCAGTCCAGTAACCAGTAGGTCACGTAGGGTAATGTCAACAGGTCCTACCCCTACCCCGTCTTTTCTTTCAATAACCGTATGCAACTCTTGGAGTACGTTCATATACTGAGTAATCGTCTCCCCCTCTGCCTGCATTCGACTAAACAGACGGGTCCTTAACTCTTCCACATTAGTGGGATCCCCGTGGGTCTGTTCCACTATCTGTAACACCTTTTCAAAAGTGTTGCGGTGCCCCGGAGGTTTCAACATCACTGACCTCTGCACCTCCCCGTCTAGGGCCATAAGTGACACTTCGGCTTCCAGGTCAGGGGTCATTGGGTGCATCCGAAAGAGCCCCCGCATTCGCTCTGACCAGCTCCATAGCATAGTATTGGAGCCAGAGAATCTAGGCAGGTTGTTCAGCATGGCCCCCAATGAAATGCTGGTACGGGGACCCTCATTATTTACAGAGCTTTCAGCTCCCCCATGTTCTGGGCCACCACTGTCCGCGCTCGGAGACTGCATCCTGCCGACTATGCCAAGTGTAGGGTTCGAGCAGGCTCACAGGATGCAGTGACGAGACACGAGACTGAATGTGGTATGAAATAAACTTTTATAAATTTCAAGTCGCAAGGGCTAAACTGTTTCAACAAAAAAAAAGGGTAACAACTATTCGTCCTCGCAGGGACCCGGGAAACAACGTAACAAACTAAGGGTCCTTATTTCTCTATAGTGCACTTAGCCTTCCGGGCGTCGCTCGAGTTCACAGATACGATCACTAGGGGATTGCGGATGTGGCTGCCTTGTAATCCACGATTTCCCGGAAGGATTTGGGCTCTTCCGGCCCTGACGAAACCAGAATGGTGGGGCGCAGCAGGCCCTGAAGAAATCGGAACGATGGGGCGCAGCAGGCCCTGAAGAAACGGGGACGGTGGGGCGCAACGGGCCCTGAAGAAACTGGAACGATGGGGGCGCAACAGGCCCTGAAGAAACTGAATGGTGAGGCGCAACGGGCCCTGAAGAAACTGGAACGGTGGGGCGTAACAGGCCCTGAAGAAACTGGAATGGTGGGGCGTAACAGGCCCTGAAGAAACTGAACGGTGGGGCGCAACGGGCCCTGAAGAAGCTGGAACGGTGGGGCGTAACAGGCCCTGAAGAAGTTGGAACGGTGGGGCGCAACAGGCCCTGAAGAAATGAGGATGGTGGGGCGCAACAGGCCCTGAAGAGACTGGTCGGGGGGGAATCTCCCAGTCGTCCGTTTAGAGGCTCTCGTCCCCCAGCCAGGTCATGACACAGTCCAAAAACATAAACGTTAGCAAACTCCACTCAGTGTCCCTTCAGTAACCGGGACGGGGCTCTGCGGCCGCTTATAGCGAGGTGGCGCCCCCTGAGGCCGGTAATGACGGGGCCGCAGCTGTGAGTGGAGACAGGGAGGCAGTGTCCTGGCCGCTGTACCGGATTGCTGTCTCGTCGCAGCGGACTTCTGAGATCCCGGTCCTGTCACGCCACGGAGAGAATCAGCGGGCGTCACTTTATCTGAACGTATGCAGGGAGGGACTCCAGGGGAGGGTCTCTTACGCGTCGCTTGTCGGTGAGTCCCAAGTTTTCCCTTCGCAGTCTCCTGCCTGTCTCTCTTCTACACACTGTCGGTTACCTCAGTCCTCTCTCTGTCACACGGCTTCCTCCCTCCTGTCAGGCTTTTTCCCAACTGCCACCTCAGCGTGTCCCCCGCTCCTTCTGCTCTAGCCCCGCCCCCTGTTGCCCTGACAACTTCAGTCGCATGTCTCCCTTTGTAATTCCCCTGATGTGGTTCCTTCAATAACCCTGATGGCGGTCCCCTTGGTTCCGGCCCAACCACTATATGGGGGTCCTCCTCCCCACATTCACACCTTATACTTTGTCATACACCAGCCAATTTCAGCCTGTTAAATTGAGGTGTAATCTATAGTGGGCCTGAGATAATAGTTCAGCCTCCTAAAATCTCTAGGGAGATTCAAATTCTCCACAATACTATATACACACCTTTTACTTTGTCATACACCAGCCAATTTCAGCCTGTTAAATTGAGGTGTAATCTATAGTGAGCCTGAGATAATAGTTCAGCCTCCTAAAATCTCTAGGGAGATTCAAATTCTCCACAATACTATATACACCTTGTACCTTATTTTACAGTACCATATAGCTGGTGGTATTTTGGGTACATTTTTCCAAAAATGAGGAAGTATGGTGGAAGAGGCCGTGGAAGCGGGCGGGGGTTGCCAGCTGGTACTGATGGTGGTGGGGGTGGTGGTGCATCTGCTGGTAATGGCAAAAGCACAATAGCACCTAAGGCAGGAGGTGTTGAGCCTGCGTCATCGTCTGGCTCCACAAGGCCTCGAAGGCTCCCATTTCTGGGAGTAGGTAAACCGCTTTTAAAGCCTGAGCTTCAGGAACAAGTTTCGGCTTACATTGCTGACACAGCCTCCAGCTCTATCGCCTCCTCTTCTGAAGTTTCAAAAAATAAAAGCACTGAGTCGTCAGAGGAGGCTCCTGGTCAGGAACAACACCTTTCCTTGTGTCCTTCACCCCTACCAAAAGTGAAGGATGCGGCAGGCCACACTACAGATTACTCCATGAAGCTTTTTTCACATACCATGCCTGGGTTATCAAGTCAAATCCTGAATTCCCCAGTCCAAGATGAATCGGACATGGAGTGCACTGATGCACAGCCACTGCTAGATTTTTCTGCTGGTACATTCACTCAGAGCACTACATTGTCCTCGCAGTGGACTGTGCCAGAATCTGACCCTGATGAAACTCAGGTGCCCCTTCCCGCATACTATACCACCTTACACGGTGACACACAGGAAGGTGCACATGAAATTGAAGAGGAGGTGATGGATGACCCAGTTGTTGACCCAGATTGGCATCCATTGGGGGAAGAGGGTGCCGCTGCCAATAGCTCAGAAGAGGAGGAGGAGGATCCGTAGCAGACATTGACATCGCAATAGCTGTTATCTGGCAGGCCCGTAGCAGTCCAAAAATGGTTTACAAAAGCCCAAAAAGTTGCAGGACAGCTTGGCCAGACGGTCAAATTAGCACAGCGTGCAAGGCCTCAAAATGACTTTCATAGTAGGAAGAGTGCAGTGCGGCACTTTTTTGAACAAAATCCTAATGATCAGGCAAAGGTTATCTGCAAGAAGTGCGCAAAGACCTTTAGCCGAGGGAAAAATCTGAGAAATGTGAATACTAGTTGCATGTTTAGACATTTAACCACCATGCACTTGCAAGCATGGAAGGACTACCAAACCTCACGTACCACATGTGCATCTGCTCCGAATGAAGGTAGTCAGCAATGCAACATCACTTCCCCCACTGTAAGCCCACCGGTTAGCACACCACCAGCAGCAAATGTTGAGGTGTTGTCGCAAGGCCAAAGTAGTCAGGGAATCACAATGTTATTGCTACGAAAGACTGAATCTAGGCCATCAGCAAGACCACCAACACCATCACCTACACTCTCTCAGTCCACCATGTCCACCGCTAGTTCCACCATGTGCAGCTCTCAAGTCCAGCTCACCCTACCAGAGACTCTCAGTAGGACAAGAAAGTACTCATCCTCTCATCCGCGTACACAATGTTTGAACGCCCACATTGCCAAACGAATCTCGTTAGAGATGATGCCCTATCTGTTGGTTGAAAGCGAAGCTTTCCGCGAGATCATGGCCTACGCAGTACCACGCTATGACCTACCCAGTCGGCACTTCTTTTCTCGAAAAGCCATCCCAGCCCTCCACCTGCATGTGAAAGACCGCATTGTCCATGCACTCAAGCAATCAGTGAGTGGAAAGGTGCACCTCACAACAGATGCATGGTCCAGTAGGCATGGCCAGGACCGTTACGTGTCCATCACTGCGCATTGGGTTAATGTGGTGGATGCAGGGTCCACAGGGGACAGCAGCGGTGGGACAGTGCTGCCTAGCCCACGGTATAGGAAACAGTTGGCTGTAGGCGTTCGACCCTCCTTCTCCTCCAGAAGCGAAAGCTCGTCCACAGAGCGCAGTCGCACGAGCACTCCAGTATTGCACACGAGGTGTCCCACTATCGAACAGCTAGTGGTAAGCGTCAGCAGCCTGTGTTGAAGATTATGTGTTTGGGCGACAACAGACACACAGCGGAGGTACTGGCCAACTGCTTGCAGCGACAAACTGAATCATGGCTGGGCAGTCTACATCTTGAGGCAGGCAAGGTAGTTAGTGATAACGGCCGGAATTTTGTGGCAGCCATAGCCCTTTCAAAACTCAGCCACATACCTTGCTTGGCTCACACCTTGAACCTGGTGGTGCATTGCTTCCTCAATAATTATCCAGAGTTAACAGACCTGCTCCATAAGGTGCGAAGGCTGTGCTCGCACATCCGCTGGTCGCCCGTACACTCCAGTCGTATGCAGAAGCTGCAGCGATTGCTCCACCTTCCCAAGCACCGCCTAATTATCGACGTTGCAACAAGGTGGAACTCCACCCTTCACATGGTTCAGAGGCTGTGCGAACAGAGGCAGGCTGTAATGCATTTGTGGGAGGATACACGGGCAGGCAGTTTGAGGGCAGACATGGAGTTGTCTGGTTTGCAGTGGTCGAAGCTGAAAGACCTCTGTAAAGTCCTTCAGTGTTTTGAGGGATGCACACGGCTGGTAAGCGCAGGCGATGCCATCATAAGCATGAGCATCCCACTTATGCATCTGCTCATGCAAACTTTGATGCACATTAAGGAGCAGGCGTCTTCAGACGAGGAGGAAGAGGAGGAGGGAAGCCTTGATGACAGTCAGCCATTGTCTGTTCAGGGAACTCTCCTGGAGGAGGTAGAGGAAGAAGAGGAAGAGGAGGAGGAGGCTGATGGGGATGATTATTTAGGGAAGGAGGATGCTTCTCAGGGGGCAAGAGAAAATGTTGGCGTGGCAAGGTCAGGTACAGGGTTTGTGCTTGACTGAAGGGATGTTGATTTGCCAGAAAGTGCTTCTCCAACCAGCACTCGCAGTGCATCATTGACACCTGGAACATTGGCCCACATGTGTGATTATGCCTTGCAGATCCTAAAAAGGGACCCCCGCATTGCCAAAATGATGAACGATGACAACTACTGGTTGGACAGCATCCTGGATCCACGCTATAAAGGCAAATTCCAAAACATCATGCCACAGGAGAATCTAGAGCTAATATTGGCTAACAAACAAGCAACTCTGGTAAACCGTTTGTTTGAGGCATTCCCAGCACACACCGGTGGTGATGGTTCTCCCACGAGTCGTAGGGGGCAACATGGAAGAGGTGTTCGTGTTGCACATAGCCGAAGTGGCGTTGGACACAGGGGTTTCATGACCATGTTGTGGACTGATTTTTCAAGTATCGCTCACACGACTGGTAATACTGCATCGATTGAAAGTGACAGGAGACAGCAGTTGTCAACTATGGTTACAAACTACTTCTCCCATATCGATGTTCTCCCTCACAGGTCATTCCCATTTGACTATTGAGCCTGTAAACTGGACACCTGGTCTGAATTGGCACAATATGCCTTACAGGAGCTCGCTTGCCTTGCTGCTAGTGTGCTATCCGAAAGGGTCTTCAGTGCTGCTGGATCAATCCTGACAGAAAAAAGGACCCCTCTGTCGACCCAAAATGTTGATGATTTAACCTTCATTAAAATGAACAATGCATGGGTTTCAAAGGATTTTGTCCCACCTTCCCCTGCTGACACGTAGGTTGCCAGAAAAATGGCTCGTTTTTATCCTCCTCTTTTCGGACTTTTCCAATTCCTCCTTTTTCAGCTCCTGAATGTCCAACATCAACATATGCAATTTGTTCAACCTTCCTAACTGGCGCATGCACCCATGCGAGTGCCGTTGCCTTGGGTGGGCCCACTCTTGGGCGACGGCACTGGCACAGGGTCCCTCATAGTACAATCAAGTGTCTCTGACGATGGGGGTGCACACCCGCCGTCAGACACACTGGCGTACTATGAGGGGCCCTGTGCCAGTACCGCCGCCCATGATTGGGCCCCCCCTGCTTGCTCAGGGCCCCAGCACTTGCAATACTTACCTCTCCCTGCTCCACCGCTGTGTAGTCTGGGCTGTTAAATCCTTCACTGGGACTGCCAATACAAATTTGGTGAACTGACAGATGATGGTTAAGACGTAGCTATGCCCTGTCCTGCTGGGCTCTATCTTCAGATGATCAATGGCTTCCATTTGTTATGGATGTCGACTCACAATGAGATGCAGTGGTGGTTTGTCATCAGCTTTCATGGTTTTCCTACTCACAGACGTGTGACATTCCTGCCCACATTTTTAAATGTGTCCTCTCATGCCAAACCAATAGAATCGCTTACGGCCTGTGGCTTCTGTCTTTTGCACTCCAAAGTTACCTGACAGATCATGATAGGCAGTGAGGACAATGTCTACATCTGTACCTGTGATCACAATTTGATGGAGATGAGTAACGGTGATGGGATCCACGGTACTGCGATACAGCAAACCTTCACAAGAACTGTTTTCGCTGTCTCCACAGACAAAGTAATTGAGGGTCAGCATCGCCTCTGAGAATTCTCCTGGGAGTTTTTCCCGTGATTAGTAATTCCCAAATTTCTGCAATCACTCGACTTTCTGTCTGTACTTGTATCCATCTCGTTTCCTCTTGCGGAGAGTCTGGACTGTCTTACTGAGACTGAAATATATATGAAGATTGAAAAATACCCCAACAGTGTATACTGGTGTACGCTTCGAATACATTACCCTTTTTCTACTTTTTAGATTCTTGTCTAATCCATACTGAGGCTGTGAGTGTCTTTGTTGGACTACGGAAATATACACGGAGATTTTTCATGTTTAAACTATGCTATATATACCTGGTATCCAGTGATACTGCACCCTTTCTCAACTTTCTACAATCTTGTCGAATCCATACTTGGCCTGAGACCATCTGAGTCTGCCTCCTGATATATAGACATAGATTTTTAATGTGTAAACTATGCTACATATATACCTGTTATCCGGTGATACTGTACCCTTTCTCAACTTTCTACAATCTTGTCGAATCCATCCTGGGCCTGAGACCGTCTGAGTCTGCCTCCATAGATTTTTAATGTGTAAACTATGCTACATATATACCTGTTATCCGGTGATACTGTACCCTTTCTCAACTTTCTACAATCTTGCCGAATCCATACTGGGCCTGAAACCGTCTGAGTCTGCCTCCTGATTAGAGATGAGCGGTGTTCGAGTCGACCTGTTCGCCAAGTTCAAATTAGAGCTGTTTTGGGCGGTGTTCGAGCCGTTCGTCGAACTAGAACACTTTGCTTACAATTCGGCTGTTCGAGGTTCCGTTCGAGAACGGTTCGTTCACCATAAGCGTAACTTTATTTTCACATTAATAATGGTTTTAAATGTTAATAGACAGTTTCATGGCATAGTAGCGGTGTCTGGTAGCCAGCAGTGTAGTGCACCTGTCAAGGAGCTACACCGTGTGTGTTTCTAATAATTTTTTACCGCATCTTGTCCAGAAAATCCTTTTGGGCCTTGTAGCACTGACTGCTACTCAGCAGAGGAGCCCACCCGTGAACCTATCTATGCTGCCTGTTTATGAAAGAACCAGTTTTTGACTGCATTTAGTCCAGTTAATACTTTTGGCCTAGTAACTGTGTCTGCTAGTCAGCAGAGGAGCCCACCCGTGAACCAAGCTGTGCCGCCTGTTTATGAAAGAACCAGTTTTTGACTGCATTTAGTCCAGTTAATACTTTTGGCCTAGTAACTGTGTCTGCTACTCAGCAGAGGAGCCCACCCGTGAACCAAGCTGTGCCGCCTGTTTATGTAAGAACCATTTTTTAACTCCATTTAGCCCAGTCAATACTTTGGGCCTAGTACCTGTGTCTACTGCTCAGCAGAGGAGCCCACCTGTGAACCTAGCTATGCCGCCTGTTTATGTAAGCACTGTCTGCTACTCAGCAGAGTTGCCCACCCGTGAACCAAGCTATGCCGCCTGTTTATGTAAGAACTACGTGCTACTCAGCAGAGGAGCCCAGCTGTTAAGCAAGCTACAGCACCTGTGGTTTGGACAATTAATTTTTTCACTTTCTTTCTGGAATGGCGGTTAGGCCTAATTCCGGAATTCCGGTTGACCTGCACTTACTGGTAAATCCTCGTTCGCGGGGAAGAATTGGAATCCCAGATCACCATTACTAACGGGGTTCAGCGGGTTATCTGCACCTGTAAGCGACACACGCTGGTCCTTTCAGTGTAGCGCGCATGCAGCCCTGGACATGTAAGGGCATGACAGACCTGTTATTGCTCGATCTCGCGTGCCAGAGCCTCGCGTGTCCCTCTACTAAGCTGGACGCGGACCGCGGGGTCATGCCAGAGTCTCGTTCGTTAACAGAATTAAGCTGACAAATTGCTAGCACAATTAAAAATGGCCATTGACAAAGTTTGCAATCTGTCCATCTTTTCTGTAGCTGGCATGGTTGAGGTTGCCCGTGTGAAGTCCAATTAAGCTGCATGCTCCACTCCTGGTGGTGCCCTTCTGGATATTCATTTGAGGTTCAGCTTTGCAACCATACTGCCCCCGGAAACCAAACACTTTGCCTTCATGGACGCTGTTCGGAGGGTCGTGGGAATAACGCCGCCCGATCGGCAGTTGGCATAATTTATGGTGGGAAGTCCAACGGTATATGGTCGTCTTCGATTTTAGAATTTTAGATTTTTTTTTATTTAATATTTTTAGTCCAGCTTTTCTTGACTTTATAAGGGCATGACATGCCTATATCTGTGTCTCCTCCTACTCCTTTTACTCCTCCACCTCTTTTCTATATGTAGTTGCCCTTTTCCATGTTATTTTTGTCTTCTGAGCATTGTGTCTGCTTTGGGACACCTTTTAAGGTGTTTTGTAATTGTTTTCTATGTGTTTGCGTTTGCCAAGCCATTGTTTTCAATAGGGCTCGACGGTGTTCGTCGAACGTTCGACGAACATTCGACGAACCTGCCTCCTGTTCGACGAACCGAACCGAACTCTAGCAGGGTGGCTCAACACTACTCCTGATATATATATGTACATTTTTAATGTTTAAACTTTGCTATATATATACCTGGTATCTGGTGATACTGTACCCTTTCTGCCAGGAAGTCCTCCTCCACCCACCACTCTAAGTGTATCATTGACACCTGGAACATTGGCCCACATGTGTGATTATTTCTTGTGGATCTTCTTTTTATATTGTGGTGTGATCCATCCTGAGCATGTGAGAGTCTGTGGGTTACTCCTGCAATTTATAGGTAGATTTAAAAATTACCCCAACACTGTATACAGCTCTACGCTTGTGATACATTACCCATTTACTGCTTTTATATTCTGGTCTAATCCAAACTGACCAAGTGAGAGTCTGTTTTCTGACTGTGGAAATAAATACTGAGATTGACAATGACCCTACACTGTGTACAGCTGAACGATTCAGATCCATTACTGTTTTACGGCTTTTTATATTGTGTTGTAATCCATACTGAGCCTGAGAGCGTCTGTGTCTGCCTCCTGAAATATATACGGAGATTTAGAATGTTTAAACTATACTATATATACCTGGTATCTGATGCTACTGTACCCTTTTTCTACTTTTTATATTCTTGTCTAATCCATACTGAGCCTGTGAGCGTCTCTGTGTGACTCATGAAATATATAGGGAGATTGACAATTATCCTTTGACTGTATAGAGCTGTACGCTTCTGATACAGTACCATATATCTGATGTTATTTTGGGTACGTTTTGTCCAAAATTTGGAAGTATGATGGAAGAGGCTGTGGACGTGGGCGTGGGGGGGCCAGCTGGTACTGATGGTGGTGGTGAATCTGCTGGTAGTGGCAAAAGCACAATAGCAGCTAAGGCAGGAGGTGTTAAGCCTGCATCATGGTTTGGCTCCGGAACGCCTGGAAGGCTACCTTTTCTGGGAGTAGGTTAACCGCTTTTACAGCCGGAGCATCAGAAACTGGTTTTAGCTTACATTGCCGAAACAGACTCCAGCAAATATGCCCTCCTCTTATAAAGTTTCAAAAAATGCAAGCACTGAGTCGTCAAGTGCTGGCTCCTGGTCAGGAAGAACCCCTTTCCTTGTGTCCTTCACCCCCACCAAAAGTGAATGATGCAGCAGGCCACACTTCACATTAGTCCATGTAGCTCTTTCCCACATACCATGCCTGGGTTCGTGAATTCCCCAGTCCAAGATGAATCTGACATCGAGTGTGGGTGGCCAGCCAGGGCAGTGGGGTTAATCGGTACCGGGCCGGTGTCTCAGAGGGATGTGTCACGGTGGTGGTGACCCAGTCCGTGGGCATGGGCGTCCATGCAAAGGGGTGGATAACGTTTATAGGTGAAAAATACGTGATGCCACCTGTGGTTTCTGATCAGATTGACCAGCGTTGCAGTGTCGCTTCTCTGGGACAGATGTTGTGGTGCAGCTAAGATGTAGAAGCCCTGCACAGGTAGGGCCGTAGTCGCAGGGCAGATGAAAGAGTTGGTACATGGTGTGCAGTGCAGGATGTAGCAGAGCCATGCGGCAGGCGCAGGAAAAAGATGACAGACACAGTCGTGCAGTTCCTTTACCTGTACTTGGTAGTAAGTGCCGTACAGGACCCAGAGTACAGATGGAGAAGGAGTTGGTCAGCCTGGAAGCAATTTAGGAATTCTGTCTCTGCAGGTAGGTAGTGTGGCCTCCGTTTTAGCGCTTATCTGAGGTACTCGCAGTACTGAGTTCACTGAAGTTCCCCCTGTTGACTCTCTTTTGAAACTTTCTCGTATGGCAGGCAGCCGTAGCCTTTTCCTTCTGGCTCACACAAGTCGCTGCTGGGGCCTCCGAGCCTTAGTTGGGAAGAGCATTTACAGCTGCTACTTCCTCCGGTTTCTGCTGCAGGACCGTCAGTGTTCCTACAAACTCGGAGACCGGAATCCGGACCATGCGCTCCAGCTAGGAGTGAGCCTTAACTCTGCTCATCCTCCAGCTCCCCTTCTCACATCCACACACTTCCCCTTCCCTTCACAGACTGCCATAACTTCCCTCCTCCCGACCACAGAGAGCAGCTCCTCAGCAGTCAGGTTCAGAGCTCTCCCTGCTGGCCTGGAGTGGGAACTGTGTGGTGTGTTGGTTTAACTGCTAGAGAGATCCTTCATTGCTCCCAAGCATGACATCACACTCCCTAGGAGGAAGGTAATGCCAGTGTGGCTACCGTACTCCTGGGGGCGCCACAAGTGCACTGATGCCCAGCCACTGCTAGATGATTCTGCTGGTACATTGACCCAGACCACTACATTCCCCTCGCACTCTACACAGCCAGAATCTGACCCTGATGAAACTCAGGTTCCCCTTCCCGCATACTATACCACCTTACACGGTGACAAAGAGGAAGATGCAGATGAAAGTGCAGGTTCCTTGAGCAGGTGGGGGGGCATACTCATGGGCGACGGCACTGGCACAGGGCCCCTCATAGTACATAAAAATGTCTCTGCCGGTGGGAGGGCACCTGCCGTCAGACACACCGCCGTACTATGAGGGGCCCTGTGCCAGTGCCGTCGCCAACGAGTGGCCCCCCCGTTTGCTCAGGATCACAGCACTTGCAAAGTTGAAATACTTACCTCTCCCTGCTCCACCGCCATGATGTCTTCCGTGTTTCCTGACAGTGACATTCTGGTCAGAGAGCGCAATGACATCACGTCTGTACGCCCTCTGCCTAAACAGTCCAAGTGCAGAGAGATGGAAGATGGGGACGACGAGAAGTCCAGACTAGTACAGGGATTCCCTAGCGAGGAGACTTATTTAATTGTTTTAAAGGTTGGGAGCAATTTTTGGGGAGCACTATACTCTGGAGAATTATATATGGGGCCCACCATACACTGGAGCATTCCAAAGGTGGACATCAGACACTGGAGCAGCATTTACAGGGCCCATTATACACTGGAGCATTAGAAATGGGGCCCATTATATATGGAGCATTATTTGGGCCCATAAGACAGTGGAGCTTCATCCATGGGGACCAACATATACTGTAGCATTATGTGGAGCTCATCATATACTGTATGGAACATTATATGGGACCAATGATTCTGTATGGAGAAATATATGGGCCTCATTACTCTGTATAGCGCACTATGCGGTGGCCATAATACTGTATGGAGTAATATATTGTCTGTTTTTGGAGCTATTGGAGAATGTAAAATGGATATCAGTCATGTGATGTAAGAAGTGAAGTATTTTTCATTGTACTATACCGCTATTTCTCTGCCGTATCAGAGGATCATGAATTGTGGCATGTGTTAAAGGAGCTCATTAACACACTTTGGCCCTGGGCCCACAAAAATCTGGAGCCAGCCCTACCCCCCCATAACTTTAGCCAAATAACCCCCAGTAGTTTTCAATGCCTAACTATTATTATAAAGTAAATTAAGGTTGACAAGCTTAAGTAATAAGAATTGATGTTTTTGGCATTAAAATGGGCACTGTAGGTGTGTTTCCTGTCCTCCACTCACTGCTGACTTTTCTTCCCCATTGACTTGCATTGGGTTTCATGTTTCAGTCGGCTTTCGACTATTCACAATAATCGGCCGATTTCGTTCGACCCGACTTTTGCGAAAGTCGGGTTTCATGAAACCCGACTCAACCCGAAAAAAGGCAACGACGCTCCTCTCTAGTAGTGATGTTTACTGATATGCTAATTATGCAATGTGTAGATATTTTGTTGACTTCTAAAACAGAGGAGGAAAAACAATGCAAATAGATTAAATAATCAAGTAATGCTAATTGATCTCATCTCTATTCTTATCCTTTACTCTACTGAATGAAGGACACTTGTTAAGTATAAAAAGAGGTTACATGCCTCTGTATATATATAGAGAGAGACAGCCAGAGATTCTGCCAAGACATCCAAAGGAATGCTGCCAATACATCATGCTCCGTCACGAGGGATATGGATCTATCATTCTACAGGTAACAACCTAAGGGCCCTCAGCCTTAGTTGGAAGAATACAAATCTGCTCTATTGACCATCTCTGAACCATGGATACATATGGAGAAAGCCAGGATTGGCTGGCTCCATGGAGATGTTTGAAGAAGACAGGTTGTGACCCTTGGGGCAACTGGCCTTGTATCTCAATGAACGGTCATCTTCTGCGCTTGTCGTTACCTCCTCTCTGTGTGCATGCCACAGGTGGGGTAGTCAACCCTGGGAGCACTGACGTAACAGCTGCCATTATCCCGGCGAGTCAGGGGTGAGACTCTGTAATGTGCATCATCTTGGGGTATTTTGCTGGGACTCTTCTACGTGTTATCTGCATGTTTTGTGGTTCAATAAAGCATTGCCACACTGTTTTACCCTCACCTTGTATTGTCTGAGTAGCATTATGCCCATGTTAAAGGGAGAGCGGGCGTTTGGAGAGATGATCCTTGGTCCATAAGGTTTCGGCTAGTGGACCGGGGCGCCCGCCAACGACCCGTGTCTCCTCTCCACAGATACATTGCAATTATGTAACATAGGAAACTGTAAATGGTCTTGTAATGGTCTTGTAACTGATAAATAGCTCCAACTGTAATAAAACGGATTGCATATTGATGACTAGTGAGACTAAATCAACCCACTTTTCTGGATGAAACTATTACTGATTTTTTTATACAGTCATGTTAACCTACCTTGAAGGTGAGACATATTCTGCTAGGAAGAGCCTAGCAGATTCAATATCTTTCATATGCTTGCTAACAAACCAGAACCAGGTCTATTGATCCTGATGATCAATGGCTGACTTTGGTATAAGAGAATGTGTCATTGGCTGCTTCACAATATCCAAGATAGGGGTATGTGCATTACAGAATGAGAGACGTCACTCAATCTCCATCAGCGTTACTCAGAACATGGCTGCATGATAAAACTATAAGAAAAATTCTATGTATAAACACATTTAAAGGGTATATCTGGGACATTACGATAAACGTGACGTGACTTCCAATGTCATTCTGATTGACAGCCGGATCCCCCAATTAGGCAGGGGGAATACAGCTGTCAATCGGAAATCCCTTCCCGTCAACAGACCGGAGCGGAAAAGAAGCCTCCACTCTATCGATGTGACATCAGCCGAGTTATCTGAATCCCCGGCAAGAGTGGCCAGTGACCTTTGTCCCATAGAAAACTTATGGAGGGAGTTGAAGCTCCAAGTTGCCAAGCGACAGCCTCAAAATCTTAATGATTTGGAGATGATCTGCAAAGAGGAGTGGACCAAAATTCCTCCTGACATGTGCGCAAACCTCATAATCAAATACAAAAATTGTCTGACTGCTGTGCTTGCCAACAAGGGTTTTACCACCAAGTATTAAATCTTGTTTGCCAGAAGGAACAAATACTTATTTCTCACTACAAAATGCAAATACATTTATATAATTTATACGAGTGTGTTTTCTGGATTTTGTTTTTTTTATTTTTTATATTCTTTCTCTCAATGTTAAAATTAACCTACCCTTAAAATTATAGACTGTTCATATCTTTATCCAGTGGCAAACTTACAAAATCAGCAAGGGATCAAATACTTATCTACCCCACTGTAATATATATATACAGTCATATGTTAAAGTTTGGGCACCCCTATTAATGTTAACTTATTTTCTTTATAACAATTTTGGTTTCTGCAACAGCTATTTCAGTTTCATATATCTAATAACTGATGGACCTACGTTATATTTCTTTATTCAAATGAGGTTTATTGTACTAATAGAAAATGTGCAATCTGCATTTAAACAAAATTTGACCGTTGCAAAAGTATGGGCACCCTTATCATTTTCTTGATTTGAACACTCCTAACTACTTTTTACTGACTTAATGAAGCACTAAATTGGTTTTGTAGCCTCATTGAGCTTTGAACTTCATAGCCAGGTGTATCAAATCATGAGAAAAGGTATTTGAGGTGGCCACTTGCAAGTAGTTCTCCTAGTTGATTCTCCTATGAAGAGTGGCATCATGGGCTCCTCAAAACAACTCTCAAATGATCTGAAAACAAAGATTATTCAACATAGCTTTTCAGGGGAAGGATACAAAAAGTTGGCTCAGAGACTTAACCTGTCAGTTTCCACTGTGAGAAACATAGTAAGGAAATGGAAGAACACAGGTACAGTTCTTGTTAAGCCCAGAAGTGGCAGGCCAAGAAAAATATCAGAAAGGCAGAGAAGAAGAATGGTGAGAACAGTCAAGGACAATCCACAGACCACCTCCAAAGACCTGCAGCATCATCTTGCTGCAGATGGTGTCACTGTGCATCGGTCAACAATACAGCGCACTTTGCACAAGGAGAAGCTGTATGGGAGAGTGATGCGAAAGAAGCCGTTTCTGCAAGCACGCCACAAACAGAGTTGCCTGAGGTATGCAAAAGCACATTTGGACAAGCCAGTTACATTTTGGAAGAAGGTCCTGTGGACTGATGAAATAAAGATTGAGTTGTTTGGTCATACAAAAAGGCGTTATGCATGGAGGCTAAAAAACACAGCATTCCAAGAAAAACACTTGCTACCCACAGTAAAATTTGGTGGAGGTTCCATCATGCTTTGGGGCTGTGTGGCCAATGCCGGCACCGGGAATCTTGTTAAAGTTGAGGGTCGCATGGATTCAACTCAGTATCAGCAGATTCTTGACAATAATGTGCAAGAATCAATGACGAAGTTGAAGTTACGCACGGGATGGATATTTCAGCAAGACAATGATCCAAAACACCGCTCCAAATCTACTCAGGCATTCATGCAGAGGAACAATTACAATGTTCTGGAATGGCCATCCCAGTCCCCAGACCTGAATATCATTGAACATCTGTGGGATGATTTGAAGCGGGCTGACCATGCTCGGCGACCATCAAACTTAACTGAACTGGAATTGTTTTGTAAACAGGAATGGTCACAAATACCTTCATCCAGGATCCAGGAACTCATTAATAGCTACAGGAAGCGACTAGAGGCTGTTATTTTTGCAAAAGGAGGATCTGCAAAATATTAATGTCACTTTTATGTTGAGGTGCCCATACTTTTGCAGTGGTCAAATTTTGTTAAAATGCAGATTGCACATTTTCTGTTAGTACAATAAACCTCATTTGAATCCAGAAATATAACTGAGTCCATCAGTTATTAGATATATGAAACTGAAATAGCTGTTGCAAAAACCAAAATTGTTGTAAAGAAAAAAGGTTAACATTAATATGGGTGCCCAAACTTTAACATATGACTGTATTGTAGGGGGCAGATTGATCTATCAGTGATCATTCTGTTGGCATCATTGTTCCTCAGCCGGTGTAAGGAGGCCAGGAAATAAGCGTTGAACAACTTCAATATTGTTGATCACACTTGTTTAGTGGCCTGTGATCAGCGCATGTAAATGCAACCAAAATGTTTCTGTGTGATTGTGCAATATGTTAGCATTTTTGTTGTCCCATTTTAAACTTTTGCGCTGGGCCCCACTTTGCCTAAACCGGCCCTGTAAGTAGCAACTTCTTGTCTGTTAGTGCTTTGTATACAGCAAAGTCTGACGACCACACATGGTTAAATAACCATGTATATGGCTGGATTAGTACGCCTATCATCAATTACCACATAGAATCATAGAAAAACGATGATCAAAAGGCAATAATCTCATAAAAAATATAATTTTTATTAGGATATTATTAAAATTCATATAACCAAATATCCAACAGGTGGGATTGCACAAACATGCCTATCACTCACAATACTCACAGGACGCACCAGGGCCAGAAAGGACAGCTGTATGCTAAGGCCTCTTTCACACTTCAGTTTTTTGCATCAGTTCAAATCCGCCAAAAACTCAGACAAGCGGATCCGTTCTCAACTGATGTGAACGGATGGCACAGGATCCGTCTGAAAACGAGAGAGAGAGAGAATATTTTTTTTTTTTTTTTGTCCGGCACCCAGAAAGAATTTCGGGTTAAATGAGTGTCTGGAGGATCCGCCAGAGAAAAAAACGTTACAAGCTCCGTTCTGAAATCTTTGAGGATGGTGACGGACAGTAAATTTTGGCGGATCCTCACAAAAAACGGATGCAACGGACAGCAATCCGTCACAATCCGCCATTAATGCAAGTCAATGGGGGAAAAAAACTGATCCTCAAAAAAAAATTGAGGATCCGTTTTTTTCAAAAGCTGGCGGATTGTGACTGATTGTAAAAAACTGAAGTGTGAAAGAGGCCTAAGTAATTAATCCATGGGATGCAGATGAAATATTCACAATAATCATACAAGTAGTAAGTCAATATTGTCTTATAACTCTAATATATCAACGGTAAAGAGGGTGGATAGTGCTACACAGGATTGTCTCCTATAGTGTTACAGGGACCATACCACATATGTGGTCTTTATAGGGCAGCCAAATATTATCATATGGACAAAAAAATTGTTCACTAATAGATTGATATTCACCTCTCCATGGCTGCCCCACTTAATAGATACAAGAGGTAAAATTATCAAACCTGCACACCCCACTCTAACCCATTATTCCCCACTTGTTCCCCATATAATCCACTGCATTGGTAAAATTACCTTCTGAGTATGGGGATGTAGAGTGCTGTTTTTCATAAAGTTACGGATATTCTTTTTAATGCTGTAATACCTAACAAGTAGAATTTTTGATATACTTACATATACAGTATGTTATATCTTTACACTGACATATTAGAACAAGCCTGTGGACAACATTGTACTGGCTATCGAGCAAATCTGGCAAATGCTAGATGGGTCAGTCCGGTCATGAGCCGCATCGGCTAGCAAAATGTTTAACAGTTTCAGCATCCTCAGAACACTGATACTAATAACAACTGTGGTGGAGCAGAAAGTCATCTGCTTCTTGGTCATTCAATTACTCACCGTCACACTACTAGACAAGATGGATGAGAAGATTGAGGCTACGTGAATGGAGAACCAGGATTAGGTCAGTATAAACTTATTATTAATATTATTATCATCATTATGGATCTCGGTAGTCAAGAGGGAGGATAGGACTTTTGTGATGTATAGAGAGGTTATAGAGCATCGTGCATATTGGTGGCTATGAGGAATCATATTGTGTATAAGGGAACTATGGGCCATCATGCTATGTTAGGCTACTTTCACACATCAGGTTTTCGGCGTCAGGCGCGATCCGGCGTCGTGCCGGAACGCCGGATCCGGCAAATGTTTCGTAAAACCGGATGTGATGGATCCGGTTTTCTGCCGGATCCGTCTTTTTCTTGACAGACAAAACCGGATCCGTCTCATCCGGTACATCCGTTTTTCTATCCGTTTTTCGACGGATTACGCCGGATCCGGTTTTTAAAATTGACCCTTGTGGCCTTCCGAACGGGATTGGCTACTGGAAAACTATATATAGCATGTTCCTACAGCCCTTCTTTGACAGGTTGTAGAGGAGAAAGTGCAGGTTGGAGAGAAGAGCAAGTTACTGGCGAAGATGGATGTTGTCATTGGAAATATTTTGAAGAATTTGGCGGATTTTATAGCGGAGGCGAATCGTTTGAGGGTGATTGTTCTGGAGAAGGAGAGAGCGAGACAGCAGCGCATCAGGCATCGTAGACGACGTTTGTGGATCCACCCCATCACAGCCAAGAGAATGACGCGTGGGGTCTATTCTACACTCTGCATGGACCTTCGACGAAACCCGGATAAATTTTTTGGATATGTTCGGATGAAAATGGAGAATTTTGATTACTTGGTGGAGCGCATTGCACACCTCATAAGAAAAGCGGACACCTATTGCCGCTTCTCTGTTTCACCCGCAGAGCGTCTGATGGTGACTTTAAGGTAAGCCACATTTATTGGATGTGATCGCATCAGAGCACACTTTCACTGCAATCTTGTTGGTGGTAGTTTGTATCTCCAAGTGTTATAGCTCAGTTTTGGTATGTAATGCTGTGATTTAAAACTAATTTATTGTTTTTTAATTCCCCACAGATTTCTTGCAACTGGAGAATCCCTTTCGTCACTGCATTTCCAGTACAGACTCGGGATTTCCACCATATCTGGAATTGTGAAGTACACATGCCGTGCACTGTGGGACTCCTTAGCTGAAGAGTTTTTACCAGAGCCCACAACAGAGAGGTGGATTGAAATTGCTGACAAGTTTCAACAGATATGTCAGTTTCCCAACTGCTTGGGCGCTGTGGACGGGAAACATATCCGCATTGTAAAGCCAGCTGGATCGGGATCGGAATATTTCAATTACAAGAAATATTTTTCAATTGTCCTCATGGCCATCGCTGACGCGGAATACAAATTTATTGCGGTTGATATTGGGGCCTATGGCCGCTCCAATGACTCTCAAGTTTTCAAACTGTCTGCCATGGGGCGTAAACTGTATGGAAACACCTTCCAGTTCCCACCACCTAGACCGCTGCCGCAAACATCTGGTCCACCTATGCCATTTGTCTGTGTAGGGGATGAAGCCTTCCAGCTGTCAGAACACCTTTTGAAACCGTACGCTAGCAGAGGATTGACAAGACCAAAACGCATTTTTAATTACCGCCTCACAAGAGCAAGAAGAATGGTTGAATGTACCTTTGGTATTCTGACAGCCAAATGGCGGGTCCTATTGACTGCAATCAACCTCAAGACAGAAACTGTGGACGAGGTGATCAAAGCGTGCGTGGTACTCCACAATTTTGTTATCTGCAAGGAACCCATTTCCATTGAGGACACCTCTGAAGAAACCACCTTGCAAGATTACCATGACATTACCACTAGAAGTTCTGTGACGGTTTCAGTAATGAGGGACAATTTTGCACTATACTTTATGTCACCTCAAGGCAGAGTACACTGGCAGGATGACAGAGTGTGAAAGATTTGTGCCCTAACCAAACTTGTGTACCTTCTGGACCAACAGTATATACCTTTGCCAACCAAAGTTGGCTATCTTGTCATGGTCTTACTATTTTTAGCTTTAGGCCACAGGTGTGTACCTGGTTGTGTTTTATGCAAAGTATTTCACCTTTTAACAAAAGTTGTGTACATTGTTAGGAAATCACCAACAATAAACACAACTTTTTAGGTGAAATACTTTGCTTCAAACACAACCAGGAACACAACTGTGGCAAAAAGCTAAAATTTACCCACAGTTATATACCTGGTTTTGAATACCTTTTTACCTTTGAAATACCCTGTATTTAACCTTTTTTTTAAACATAGTTCGCCGCAGAAAGAAATGACAGACAACCATTGTGAAACGATAATTTAACTTTTATTTAAAAATTTTTTTTTTTTGTAAATTGTTTTTAAAGTGCAAAAAACTTTTTTAATAAAGGTTTTAAACCCAATGGGCATTTTTATTAAAAAACACACATTACAAATCTGTGTAGTGTGGGGTGGAAATACTGCTGGAGGGGCTGCGGGACACTTCGACACTGGGTGTGTGGAGAGAGGACTGGGATCGTGGTGGGGAAGGAACAGTTAGAGGTGAAGGTGTGGAAAAATCTACAGAATGGGTGGACATGTGGGAGGCAGAAGAGGTGGTGGGCGGTGGAGTGGAGGGTTGGGCAGGGACTGTAGGAGCAGATGATGTTGATGGAAAGTTGTTTGGGGAAGGAGTTTGGTACGGGGAAGGAGTTTGGTACGGGGAAGGAGTTTGGTACGGGGCAGGTTGCTGGAAGTGGGGAGATGTCTGGTACTGGGGAGGTTGCTGGTATGTAATAGGAGGGGGAGGATGGAAAGTGGCTGGAGGGGGTGCAGATGTAATAGGAGGGGGAGGATGGAAAGTGGCTGGAGGGGGTGCAGATGTAATAGGAGGGGGAGGATGGAAAGTGGCTGGAGGGGGTGCAGGTGGAGGAACTACAGTGGTGGGAGGTGGAGGTTGGGAGGTAACCTGCTGTAGAGCACCGTGGCACGAATGCATTACATGCATCTGCTGGGTTGGAGATAGTGTTGCCATGCGCTCCACAACAGACCTGAAAAAGGTGTGGTTTGGCGAAGATCTTGCTTCTGAATGCATGGTTTGCAGAAGTGTCTTCACCTCCAGAATGCTGGAGTTGATCTGCTGAAAGCCTGCGGAGATTTGCTCTGACAAGACTTTTAGACAGTTCTGGAAAGATGCATTCAGATGCAACAACTCTTGCGCATAACTCTTTTCCTGACCCCTCTGCCGCTGTCGCCCAGTACCCGCAGGTGTACTAGAGGTGGCAGGGGCAGAAGGGTGGGGTAAAGGGAAAGCGATCTCCTCACCAGCAGCTTCATGTAATGTAGGCGGCCACGATGCTCCTGTGCTGGTGGATGGGACAGATGGGTCGAATGTGTGGGAAGGCTGGGAAGGTGCAGATGTACCGGGGCGGTCGAAGTGTCCCTCGGTGCCGGTCTCCTCAGGGATCGCCTCAGAAGGGTCCAATCGTGCAGGCTCCCGAGTGCTGCTCACCGTGCTGTGGAATAAAGAGAAAAAAAAACAATTAAAATAGTGACATGGTATGGCCCTGGCTGAAAAAAAAAAGTTACATCTAAACATTTTTTTGTTACATGTGGTGTGTAATATTTACCTTCTGGTGAGCATTGTCTCCCGGAGGAACGACAGGGCTTGTGCGTACTTGTACTTGCTCCTGCGTCCTCCAGATCCACTCGGGGCCCGCATCTCTTTATTGAACTCCTTCTTGAAACGATCCCTCACAGACCGCCACCGATTCACAATTCTGTTCCCTGAAACGAGAAAGGAGTGGTTAGTATACAACATCAGTGTTTCACAAACTCCAGTCCTCATGGTCCCCAGGGGTCATGTTTTCAGGATTTCCATAGTAAATAGAAATCCTGAACACATGATACGTGGGGACCACGAGGACTGGAGTTCGGGAAACACTGGTTTACATCAAGCAACCGGTACTGTATATACTTACGCTCTTTAATCTGGGCCCGAACATCGAGGTCCTCCCAGTGGCGCACAAGGAGTGAACAGATTTCCTCCCAGAGTCGTCGGGTAACGATAAGGTCAGCGTGGCGGCGGTCAGCCATATTCCAGAGCGGCTCCCTTTCTCTGACGAGATCGATGAGGTGGTCCACATCGAGTCCTCCATCCTCACCTTCAGAGTCGGGAGCACGCTGTGAAGGCTGTTAAAGAAAAAGACAAAAATAACATAATTAGCCTCCACAAAAGAAATGAAATAAAAAGTGCAAAAAAACAAAGCAAAAATATTTATACTTACACGCTGGTGACCGCTGCGTTGCTGTCGCCGACGACCCTGGGAGGCACTGCGAGGACCTCTTGGCCGAGCACCAGATTGGGAAGACTAGAGAAGAAAACAAAAAATGTTATGTCTTTGGATGTAGGCATTTGTTTGCTGTGTGTGGTCTGCAGAACATTGTTTTCTATGTGTTGTGTGTAGTGTGATGTTGTGTTTCTGCGTTTGATGCAAAAAACTTACCAATTGTGAGCCCACTCCAGGTGTCTGTCCACCCCTTCCTTCTTCTTCTGGGAGCTCCTCTTCATCTTGTGATTCCTGTTTTGAAATAAAAGGCAATGAATAGACATATATTACAGAGATGATGGATTTTGGAAATAAAAACTTACCGTCAAACGCTGACGATGCGAGGGAGGGCTCCCAGAAGAAGATGTGCTGTCCTGTTGATGGCCAGACTCCATGGCTGTGGGTATTGCTGCTGCTGTTGCTGCTGCCAGTGATGCCATTTCTGCTGCTGCTGCTGCTGCATCTCTTTGGCGGCTGTTGAATAAAGAGAAACAAAGGGCCAATGAATATCTTGATATTCCATGGCCCTAGTTTGGAGGAATGGGGGATTTGATAATTACCGTCTCTCATCTGCTGCTGGACTCCCCTCCTCAGCATGTTCCATTTGCTGCTCCATTTGGGGTGGTGGTGGTGCTGATGGTGCTGCAGTGGTCTCCTGCCTTCTCCTGCTGCGCTTGTTTGCTTTCTTGGGTGGCATGTTGGGTGTGGCTGTGGGTCCCACTGTCTTGCTTTTATATATGTCTTGTGGGCAGAGCTACTGAGCATGCTCAGACCAAAAAAAACGGATCCGGCCACCGGATCCGGCTTTCGCCGGATCAGGCGCATTGCGGCGCTCATAGGCTTTCATTGTGTGAAAAAGCCGGACACGCCGGATCCGGCGTGTCCGGCTTTTTCGCCGGAGACAAAAACGTTACAGTAGCCGTTTTTTCCAGACGCCGGATCGCGACACATTGCCGGATCCGGCGAAAACCGGATGAAACGCATGGCCATCCGGCGCGATCCGGCGCAAATGCAAGTCAATGGGGGGGAAACCGGATCCGGCATTGCATTTCGCCGGATCCGGTTTCTGTCAAAAGCGCCGGATCGCGCCTGACGGCGAAAACCTGATGTGTGAAAGAGGCCTAAAGGGGCTATGTGCCATCATTCTGTGTATAATGGAGCTATGCTGAATCCTACTGTAATGATCTGGGTCTGGATTGGAGTCTTAGTATTGCAATCACAATGAGGTAGCAGAGAAAGGTAGCATTGTCAGTGGGAAGCCAGAGGTCAGTACACAGTATCAGCAGTATAGTATGGATAAGCAGCAAGTAGAGAGTAGTGATGAGCGAGCATACTCGGTAATGCTTGGTACTCGCCTGAGCATTGCTGTACTCGCAGTTCTGGGCGAGCGCCGAGCATTTCCGGGATTATTCGGTGGGAGCTCGGGTCCCCACCCTGCATGTTTGGCATTCTTTAGAGCCCAATCAACATGCAAGAATTGTTTACCACTCACTGTAATGCCGCAGCCATGTTGGTTGTGGTATTACAGTGATTGGCTGGCCCCACAGCTTCATCAGGTCTATATCAGACCTGATGCTGCCCTGCTCGATACAGTCAGTTCTGGATTCACCAGTGAAGGGAGAGTTGCTTCGGCGATAGGGACAGAATAGGTGTGGTATACAGTTACTGTGGGTATACCATAGTTGAATACACAAATCCAGCTAAATCAACAGTCCTTCTAATGACTAATTATGGGGTGTGGAGGAACACACAAGCGGACCCGTTCCTGCCACGTCACCACCGTGACGTAACTACACAGGCACAGCTCTCCGGCGCCCCCCTTTGTCTCTCAGGTCAGTAAGGGAACTGCACCTAGAGCAAATGGTCGCCGAGGAGGAGGTCCTGTTACCCGCTGGGGGTTCTAAGATTCGTGATCAGAGTAAAAGCATCAGCCCAAGATTAAGTTTATAGTTTAATTGCCTTAAGGGCGCACTAGATAATTACAGAAATATACAGTAAATTTGCAGTCAGAGAAAAGATATAACAATAGGGTACAAGGCTTAGAGATATTAAGCTGGAGGTCAATTTACCAGATTGTATTGTAGGGTGCATGTGGTTGCCGGGGAGCTCTGCAGTCCACAGGTACAAGAATCTTAGTTGCTGGACAGACCCCCAAAGCATGGGCCGCTGCTCCCCTCGGCAGGTCTGTCCCCAGGTCCTTCTTAGATCATCATCGTCTGGATCTTCTTTGTGAATGACTGAATGCCAGGGGCTGCCAGCCCTTAAACACGCTGGGTTCCTCCCCCTGTGTCAGAAGGTGGGATAATAATCTCCACCCTTTAGTTCTTTGCAGAACTTATTTCCAATATCTAAGAAAGAGGATACCTTTCTACAGCATGATCGGATCAGAACATGAGAGGTACCAGTGAATGTGGTTTGCTTTGCCGGTCGTGTGGAGTGTAAACATGGCCCTATTGGGTCACTGTAGAGGGCCAATCTCTATATCTCAGGAATCAGTGCTCTCATCGACTCGGGAGTCACACTGCCAGATGCACGATTCCCTCAGGGTCACTCGGATATTTTCATGTGTCCATAACTCGAAAGATGAGTTCATAATTCGTGTTCATAGGATGGAGCCACAGTGTCTGGGACACACAAAGGATGCATATTCCTGTGTCTGCTAGCAGGCACATTCTAATTGAAGCCCTCAGGCTTTATCTGGCCCCCTGCTGGCATGGCTCCGTACCTGGGCTTTGAAGCTCTGTTTTGGGCCTATCCTCATTATCACACCAATGCCCTTGCTATTTAGAATTGGAACACTAAATCCTGCTTGTATTCACTAAGTACACAGCGCCTGGGGGTATAGAAGCCTTTAGCTGCCTGTAATTTCTGAACTTAGACCAAAATGGATGCCAAGCTCAGATATGTGGCACCACATCTAAGATGGCGGCCGCACCTTCATCACACCTCCCTGCTTTAGAGGGCGCTAGGGGGTATCACATTCCTGTGATCCCCATGCGCCCTTCCGCACCCTCTCCTTGCCAGGACAGCCCATCAGCGTTACCATGGTCCCTGCCTCTTTTGTGGCGAATGGTGAAGTGATACTGTTGGAGAGAGAGGCTCCAGCGTAGCAACCTCCCATTCGTCCCAGAGACCGTGTGTAACCAGCTGAGGGGGTTGTGGTCTGTTTCCACGGTGAATTGGCGTCCGTACAAGTATGGCTGCAGACGCTGCAGGGCCCACACAATTGCCAGACATTCCTTCTCCATCGTGGAATAGGCCACTTCCCTCGGCAGGAGCTTCCGGCTCAGGTACAGAACGGGGTGTTCATGGCCCGTAGTGTCGACCTGGCTGAGCACAGCACCGAGGCCGAAGTCACTGGCGTCGGTCTGCACTACGAACAGCCGCATGAAGTCGGCTGCCTGTAGTACAGGAGAACTAGAAAGGGCGATCTTGAGCGCCTGGAAAGCTGTCTCGCAGGCGACTGTCCAGTCGACTGCGACGGGCAGCCTCTTCTTGGTGAGGTCCGTCAGGGGCTTGGCCAGGGCACTATAGTGTAGAACAAACCTCCTATAGTACCCGGCAGTCCCTAAGAAGGACATCACCTGCTTCTTGGTCCTGGGGGTGGGCCAGGATGCGATGGCATCCACCTTCCCGGGCTCTGGCTTCAGAGCTCCCCCACCTACCCGGTGCCCCAGGTAGTGGACCTCACTCATACCCAGCTGGCACTTTTCGGGCTTAATGGTCAAGCCTGCTCGCTGGATCCGCTCGAGCACCTGCGCCAGGTGCTCTAGGTGATCTTCCCAGGTGGGACTGAAGATAGCGATGTCGTCTAGGTACGCGGTCGCATATCCTTCCAGTCCCTCGAGCAGTGTGTTGACCATCCTCTGAAAAGTGGCAGGGACATTCTTCATGCCGAATGGCATCACCGTGGACTCGTACAGTCCAAATGGGGTGATAAAGGCAGAGCGTTCCCGTGCCCCCAGGGTCAGGGGAATCTGCCAATACCCCCTGCTCAGATCCATGATGGTCAGGTACTTGGCCCTGGCCAGCCGATCGAGCAGGTCATCGATGCGCGGCATTGGGTACGCATCCGTGACCGTCACAGTGTTGAGCCCCCGGTAGTCCACGCAGAACCGTATAGTTCGGTCCTTTTTAGGGACGAGGACTACAGGCGAAGCCCACGCGCTGTTGGACACTTGGATCACCCCCAGCTTCAGCATCTCGTCTATCTCTTGGCGCATGTGCTGCTGCATCTCAAGAGAGACCCGATATGCTGAACGCCGGATGGGGGGGTGGTTGCCGGTGTCCACGTCATGGACAGCTGTCTCAGTCCTTCCGGGCAGGCTGCTGAACAGCTCCCGAAAGGGGTGTAGGGTGACCCTCAGCTGGGAACGTTGGTCCTCCGAGAGCTGGTGGCCAACCCCCACATCCTCGATGGATCCACCCACCTTGGCTTGGGTGAGCAGATCCAGGAGGGTTTCTACCTCTCCTTCATCGGGAAGGTTGCACACTGGGTGGGCACAAGCCTCCCGCTCATGATGGGCCTTCATCATGTTCACGTGCGTGGTCCAGGGTGACCAGATAGGTGACAGCGTTGAGCCGCTGGTGCACGAGGTATGGACCCTCCCAGGCCGCTTGAAGCTTGTTTTGGGGTACGGGGACCAGTACCCACACCTTTTGACCCACCTCGTAGGTCCGCTCACAAGCATTCTGGTCGTACCACCGCTTCTGGTCAGCCTGGGCTTGGGCCATATTGTCATGCACCAGCCGTGTCAAGGCCATCATTCTGTCCCGGAAGCGCACGACATACTCAATGACTGACACTCCAGGGGTAGCCAAATCCCCTTCCCATGCTTCCTTCACCAGAGCAAGGGGCCCCCGTACACGTCGCCCGTACAGGAGCTCAAAGGTGGAGAACCCTGTTGAGGCCTGTGGGACCTCTCGGTAGGCAAACAGCAGGTGTGGGAGATACCGCTCCCAGTCTCTCCCGTGGGAGTCGGCCAACATCGTCAGCATCTGCTTTAAGGTGCCATTGAACCGCTCACACAGGCCATTGGTCTGTGGGTGGTACGGGCTGGCTACCAGATGTTGCACCTGTACCTGCTTACAGAGAGATTCCATCAGCTGCGACATGAACTGGGTCCCTCGGTCGGTGAGCATTTCCTGGGGAAACCCCACTCTGGAGAAAATCTCCAGTAAGGCAGTGGCCACTTTGTCGGCCCGAATGGACGACAAAGCTACCGCCTCCGGGTACCGGGTGGCATAGTCCACTACCGTTAGTATGAAGCATTTCCCGGAGCGGCTGGGAGTGGACAGAGGTCCAATGAGATCCACAGCCACCCTCGAGAAAGGCTCTTCGATGATGGGCAGAGTTACCAGTGGGGCTTTGGGGCGCCGCCCCGCCTTCCCCACCCTCTGACAGGTGTCACACGAACAGCAGTAGGCAATCACCTCGGTCCTCATTCCTGGCCAGTAGAAATGCTGAGCTAGCCTGGCCCTGGTTTTAGCGATCCCTAGGTGTCCGGCCATGGGAATCTCGTGTGCGATCCGCAACAATTCTGCCCTGAACGGATAGGGTACCACTAACTGTCAGTCCCTGGGCCACGTCTCTGGTGAACCCTGCTGGACCGTTACCCGGTACAGCCGTCCCTGGTCCCAGACCACTCGCTCACAGTCGGACTCCAGGGGAGGCTGTGCCGCCTGCTCCTTGAGAGCTTTCAGGCTAGCGTCAGCTTCCAACGCTGCCTGAAATCCCTGACTCGATGTGGCAAGAATTGACGAAACTGCCACCTCCTCTGTCAGCTCCCCGGGATCTGTCTCCTGGCCGCTGTCTGACTCGGCAGCCACTTGGTCAGAGAGAGGGGAACCGTTGGACCTCCGCGAGGCTCCTTGGGCTCCGGCGCTCCTACTCCTGGTAACAGCGGCCACGACTGCTGAGACCACAGGTAGCGCATGCTTCCCCTCGGCCCCCAACCAAGTCGCCGGGTCAGGCAGACTTCCCTGGCCTCCTGACATCCCGGATGTGGGGAACTCCTGCCCTGGGGTCTTACCTGGTGGCTCCTCTCCCGGGACGCCCCCTCCCCCCATGGCCTGTTCCTCCTTCTGCAGAGGACCTAGACTCAGCAGGCTGGATTCACTTAGGGGCCCTATACTGCCCATAGCAGCCCCTCACTCCACCTCTGAGCTCCACCCTGCAGTCTTCTCACCTGTCCTCACTGTGAGCCCTGTGTGTGTAGTGTCAGTGCATGGCTTACCATCAGGTTTCACCCCCTCCTCCACTGTTGGAGGCACATTCAACACATTAACATTAGCATTCACAGTAGAGACATGACATTCTTGGGGAGCTGGACTTGGGGGTTCAGTGGCCACATACTGAGACGCTAGCCGCCTCAAATCGGTCCCAAGCAACACATTGGCAGGAATATTTGGCGTTACTCCCACCTCCCGCATTCCCCTCGGGCCCCTGTCCAAAAATACCTTGGCGACGGGCAGCGCCGGTTCAACACCTCCAATTCCGGAGATGGAAAGGGTTTTCCCAGGCACCAAGTCTTGAGGGGACACCACCTCAGGACGTACCAGGGTTCATTCAGCGCCTGTGTCCCGCAGTCCCATGACCGCTGAGCGGCCGATGGTGATGGGTTGGTAATTGTCCAGGGACCTCCCACCACCTCCCACACACAAAACAGTGGACGGTTTCTGGGACAGGGATGGGGCCTTATGGCGCTGGGGACACGCAGCCTTAAAGTGTCCCGGCTGGTTGCAATGATGACAACGTCTGGGTTCTGCTCCTGGCCTGGAGAGGGCAGCAGGGGGGTACATCCCTTGCACTCTGGAGGCTGGGGGGACAGGGGCAGGACTGGGCTTACCCCCTCTCCAAGTGCTGCTGGCAGGCTTCTTCGGCTCAGGGGCCCTGTTGTTGGCATACTCGTCTGCCAGGGCGGCTGTAGCAGAAGCCCCCTTTGGTTTCCGGTCATGGAGGAACTGCTGGAGGTCCTCTGGGCAGTTTCACAAGAACTGCTCCGTGACAAACAGTTCCTGGACCTCCTGGCGGGTGGTGAGCTCTAGACCCGAGGTCCAGTGCTCTGCAGCTCTCAGCAGGGCCCGCATGTGGTCGGTCCAGGTGTCCTTGGAGCCCCGCTGCAGGCTCCGGAACTTCCTGCGGTACGATTCCGGGGTGAGGTTGTAGTGCTGGATCAGGGCCCGCTTGATGCTGTTGTAGTCCTGCTCCTCCCCGGCAGGTAAGTCCCCCAAAACTTCCAGGGACTTACCCCTCAAATGGGGGGTCAGGTACCTTGCCCACTGATCCAGGGCCAGATGGTGTTGGAGGCAGGTTCTCTCAAAGGCCAGCAGAAAGGAATCCAGGTCTCCATCCTTTTCAAGCAGGGGGAAGTCCTCCGCCCGGACCTTGGATGCCTTGGTCCCCGGTGGGGCTGGTGCGTCCAGCGGGAGCCCGTGCTGAGCCATCTCCAGTCGGTGCCGGTGCTTCGCAGCTTCACGGCGTTCTGCCGCCTGCAGCACACGTTCGGCATGCTCACACTCTGCTGCTTTCTCCGCCGCCACCAGGAGTCTGTCATGAGCGGCGTCGTTACCAGCCTCGAGCTGTGCTATAGCCGCTTGGAACAGGGCCTCTGATCTGGACAGGCTGGGGCGGGCAGGTGGTGGGCAGTCCACTGTGGGACTGAGCACGGGGGTCTGGCTCCTTGGGGAGCCCTGGCTGAGCTGCCCCTCGCCTTCATTGGTATTGTCCACCACCACCTCCTCATAGACCATAGCATTGGCCTCCCCTTTTGCCTTACTCCTGGTGCCTTCCGCCATCTTGGGCACCACTGGTTACTGACACAGCTACAACCTTGGCTTCGCACACAACTTATTATATTTGCACTCTGACCGTCTAGTGCTGGGATGACCTTAAGACCCCAGCAGTGAAAGTTACCGCTGGTAGTCTCTAGTGTCTGGGAGTAGGGGTCCCACGCACACTATTACTCTGATCCCACCGCTGCCACCAATTGTGGAGCAACACACACGCGGACCCGTTCCTGCCATGTCACCACCGTGACGTAACTACACAGGCACAGCTCTCCTGCGCCCCCCTTTGTCTCTCAGGTCAGTAAGGGAACTGCACCTAGAGCAAATGGTCGTTGGGGAGGAGGTCCTGTTACCCGCTGGGGGTTCTAAGATTCGTGATCAGAGTAAAAGCATCAGCCCAAGATTAAGTTTATAGTTTAATTGCCTTAAGGGCGCACTAGATAATTACAGAAATATACAGTAAATTTGCAGTCAGAGAAAAGATATAACAATAGGGTACAAGGCTTAGAGATATTAAGCTGGAGGTCAATTTACCAGATTGTATTGTAGGGTGCATGTGGTTGCTGGGGAGCTCTGCAGTCCACAGGTACAAGAATCTTAGTTGCTGGACAGACCCCCAAAGCATGGGCCGCTGCTCCCCTCGGCAGGTCTGTCCCCAGGTCCTTCTTAGATCATCGTCTGGATCTTCTTTGTGAATGACTGAATGCCAGGGGCTGCCAGCCCTTAAACACGCTGGGTTCCTCCCCCTGTGTCAGAGGGTGGGATAATAATCTCCACCCTTTAGCTCTTTGCAGAACTTATTTCCAATATCTAAGAATGGGGATACCTTTCTACAGCATGATCGGATCAGAACATGAGAGGTACCAGTGAATGCAGTTTGCTTTGCCGGTCGTGTGGAGTGCAAACATGGCCCTATTGGGTCACTGTAGAGGGCCAATCTCTATATCTCAGGAATCAGTGCTCTCATCAACTCGGGAGTCATACTGCCAGATGCACGATTCCCTCAGGGTCACTCGGATATTTTCATGTGTCCATAACTCGAAAGATGAGTTCATAATTCGTGTTCATAGGATGGAGCCACAGTGTCTGGGACACACAAAGGATGCATATTCCTGTGTCTGCTAGCAGGCACATTCTAATTGAAGCCCTCAGGCTTTATCTGGCCCCCTGCTGGCACGGCTCCGTACCTGGGCTTTGAAGCTCTGTTTTGGGCCTATCCTCATTATCACACCAATGCCCTGGCTATTTAGCATTGGAACACTAAATCCTGCTTGTATTCACTAAGTACACAGCGCCTGGGGGTATAGAAGCCTTTAGCTGCCTGTAATTTCTGAACTTAGACCAAAATGGATGCCAAGCTCAGATATGTGGCCCCACATCTAAGATGGCGGCCGCACCTTCATCACATGGGGTATATAGATTGCAGTGCTAGGCATGCAGGCACTGTATGTGGGTATATAGATATCATTGCTAGCCAGGCAGGCATTGTATGTGGCATACTTCATTGCATATGTAATAAAGTGCAGATACTGATGGTGTCACCACGGATCAGAGACAGACCAAAAGTTAAAGGGTTTATTTACAGGGGACAGTATCTCCTCGCAGGGAGAAGCAGTGGGGGTTAAACTGACAAAGTGAACATGATTTATCAATATACTAAAACTAAGCAGAGATATCAAACAGTCAAGCAGAACAAAAATGGTTAAACGGGTATTCTTGTAACTTATCAGTCTGATGAAGCCTTGATTGAAGGGTCATCTTCTCCAGCGTAGGCACCATCAACAACGGCACTTGTAGTCTCTGTAGTCTCTCTGTAACGAATGGAAGCGGAGGCAGAGATGGTGAATTTCACATTCGTTTTTATTTTTTAAGTGGAACCTCGGGACTACGGTCCGGGGGGCTCCGAAGGGGGCGTGACAAGTGAGCCCCAGGCACCCGTAATACAGCCCCTCAGGTAGGGCCAGAATGGAATACCCAGAGGACACAGGTGCCACCTCCAGTTAGACCCCTAACACGTGGCAGCTGTCCCAGCGGGACCAAAAGGGATAACAAAAGTTACAGCAGAGTCCGTAATGCGCTGGGTCCTGGATCCGGGTAGTTGGTAAGGAGTCGGTTCCAGTGACCTTCATACAGTCCTTGGACTCGGATGGCTTTAAGCGGAACGGGATGGCTTAGGCCCAGATGGTTGCAGATATAACCAGGTAACACAGGATACTGATATGCTGTGGAGACAGAGAGCATTAGACAATGCACAGAGACTGCAGATGCAGCGCAGACAGGTTAGCATGAGAACCGGATGTAGCAATGATAGATACTCGTTGCTCCGGCGCTCTCCTTATGGAGGAGAGGCCAGAAATAGCAGCCAGTGCGCTGCCATTGGTTAATTGCACTTTTTGAATAATGCACGCCACCCCTTTAAGAAGGCAAGAGAGCGAGCGGGCATGCCCTAATATCCTTAGCTACAGATCTCTTCGCAGAACGCCAGGAGGAGGAGGCAGGAGGGAGAACAGAATGCTGAGCAGCAGCATGAGAGGCTCGAGGTGAGTGCCCAGAACGGAGAGCAGCGGCAGGCCTGGACGCAGCGCCAGGATGGGTGCCAGGTGCAACTGTGGCAGACCTGGGCGCAGCGCCAGGACGGGGACCGGGTGTAACACTCTCTCTTCTCTTTGGGAAATGGGAACTCCGTGGTTAAATCGGGAGGCAGGGGGACGCTGTGGAACTGGGTCTCCCATGCGCTGAGTCTCTGTTTGTCAATCTAACAGTCTCTCAGGAGAAACGATGCTGCTCCCAATGATAAGTCTCTCAGCCACACTCAGGGGCTCTGGCCTGTCACAGCGGGCACCGGGGCCGCGCAAATGGATTACAGTCTCTGCACGGTCAGGGGGGAAACTTTCTCTGGTCAACGGGGCTTCCGCGTTCACGTACTCACAGGCAATGCTATCTATATCACGTCCTTCTGTCTCAGTACTCTGACTGAGAGTCCTCTCTCTTCTTGTGCGCGGTGCTGCGTCCTGCTCTCTCTGTGGCCCGCACTGCTCTGGCTCTGGCGCACTCTGCTTTCACGCCCTCAGCCTGCTCTGCTTCCGGTCCACCGCCCCTTCTCTCCCCCCACGGCTCCTGATGGTCACATGGTGCAGTCGATCCAAGTCAGTAATTCTTTCCCCCGGCAACCCTGCTGCCCAGCTATGTGGTTCCGGACACGGAGCAGGGGAGGTAACCCCCTTCTGTCGCTTGCTCTTCAGCCCCTTACACATACATCAAGAGGGACCATTCCTTTACTGTCTTCTGCTCCTGCTGCCTATTACAGATAATGACCGTAAATACAGATCCCCAGGTATTAGTGGCCGGGAATAATTTTTTGGCATCTTAATCCTGATTATTTTATTCAAAAGCAATCCAGAGCACATGTTTTTTTCTCCATTTGCTTGTTGACACTGCAGTATACAGCCAGATGATTTTCATAGTACAGCCTGAAAATCCAGATATTTTAAACGTGTTTGCCTGTCCCAGTGATCACATCTGAATGCACAGAAAATTCTGCCATTTTTGTGTTACTGTAAAAAATTTTTGGAGTGTCTTATAGAATTTCTTGGGACCATTTAGCTACAGGCCAGATATTTTCCATGGGATTTTGTCCGCCACAAGGATCGCACATCATTGCGGTCAAAATTGTGCCATTTCAGGCCTCTATAGAATTTTTTCCTTTGTGTCTTAGCCTACTTATTGACACAATTTTACAGGCTGAAAAAAATACAGGCCAGATATTTGAAACTGTGGTATCTCTGTGACACGCCTCATCTATCTGTGGCATTTGAGGCCTCCATTCAACTGTTTTTGCTGTGTGCTACCCTAGTTCTTGACACTATTTTCCTGTAAAAAAATAAAAATACAGGCCAAATATTTTACAGTGTGGTATCTCCATCACATGCCTCATCTATCTGTGGGCTGCAAATTGTGGCATTTGAGGCCTCCATTCCACTGTTTTTGTTCTATGTTACTCAATTATTAATACTATTTTGCTGTAAAAAAAAATACAGGCCACATATTTTACAGTGTGGTATCTCCGTCACAAGCCTCATCTATCTGTGGGCTACAAATTGTGGCATTTGAGGCCCCCATTCAACTGTTCTTGCTGTCTGTTACCCTAGTTCTTGACAGTTGACACTATTTTCCTGTAAAAAAAAATAAAATACAAGCCACATATTTGACAGAGTGGTATCTCTGGCACACGCCTCAGCTATCTGTGGGCTACAAATTGTGTCATTTGAGACCTCCATTCAACTGTTTTGCTGTGTGTTACTCCAATTATTAACAATATTTTGCTGTGAAAAAAATATAGTCCACATATTTTTCAGGATAGTATCTCTGTCACATGCCTCATCTATCTGTGGGCTACAAATTGTGGCATTTGAGGCCTCCATTCAACTATTTTTCCTGTGTCTTAGCCTAGTTATTGACAACAGTTTGCTGAAAAAAAAAGAATTGTTAACTACAGGCCAGAGATTTTAAACTGTGGTTTTCCCGCACACGGATCACATATAAGTTCGCTCCAAATTCAGCCATTTGTAGTAAATGTGGAAAATATTGTAGTCCATTTAAAATGGGGAAGGCGTGTGGCAAGGGACGAGAAGTGGACCTGATGGTGATGTTGTATGCAGAGGCCAAGGCCGTTGGCAAGCCGAAATTGGGCCACAACAAACACCCACATCTTCACGCTCGACCATCCTGTCCCAATTACTAGGGGACCGCAGCAGCACACCACTATTGAACCCAGAGCAGTGTCAAAAGGTTGTTGGTTGGATAGCGGATAATGCTTCCAGTCAGTTTGCCACCACCACCACCACCACCCTGTCTTCCATACGGTCAAGTCTGAGTAGCTGTGAGTCTGGACTGCATATTCCTCACACTGATCCTCCTTCCTCCCACCATGCAGAGTGCCCAGAGACAGCTGATCCTACACTTGGACACTCCAAAGAGCTGTTCACATTTTCATTTATAGATTCGGGCCTCTCGCCTGGTCCACTTGAAGCAGGGCAAGAAGAGATCACATGTAGCGATGCCCAAATATTTGAGCAGCCACGGTTACACAAAGGCAATGGCAGGAAAGTGTGACAAATTTGGACGATGATGAAACACAATTGCCAGCAAATCAGGAGGAGGACCAGGGTGCAGAAATGTAAGACAAGGTGGTGGATGATATAGTAACAGACCAAACCTGGCAGAATTACATGCAGAACGAGGACAGCAGCACACAGGGGGAGGGAGTCGTAGCACCCCAACAGGCAAGAAGAATCAGTGTAGTGACTGAAGACAAGGCGGGCAACCGCTCCTCATAACACCAACACGACAGAAGTTGGCAGTACAACTGTTAGGTCTTCCCGAGTCTGGTTGTTTTTTAGACTCTGCCGATAACCCAAATAGGCCATTTGCACCAGCTACTATGCCTGCATCAGCAGGGGTAGCAAAACTACCAGCCTGACCACCTCCAGCATGATCAGACACACGGCAGCAAAGCACCCGACTTTGTAGGCCAAACCCTAGGGTTCAGGAACACTGTTTGTGGGTGACACCCCTGCTTCTTCTGCTGTTGTGCATGGAAGAAAATCCCCTGTCCATGGTGCCTGCAAAGATGCTTCCTGCCCCGCACCTGTGTTTGCACTCAATCAACTAGCACCATCATCAAGCACGTCCACGTCCTTATCCCAGCGCAGCGTTCAGTTGAATATACCCCAGTCCTTGGAACGCAAGCGTAAATACGCATTCATCGCCCAAAAGACCACAGTACTAAATTCACACATTTCTGTCTGCTTGCACTCGAAATGTTGCCTTTTAGGTTTGGGGAGATGGAACTTTCCGGAACCTGATGGCGGCGGCCATCCCAAGGTCCCCAGCCGCCACTATTTCTCCAGGTGTGCCGTCCCGGCATTACACAAGCATGTATCCCACAACATTGCCCTCAACAATGCTGTTACCGGGAAGGTCCGCCTAACCACGGACATGTGGACAAGTGCATGTGGGCAGGGACGGTACGCTGACAGCACACTGGGTTAACATAGTGGAAACCCGACGGGAAGGATTGCAGGCCCTACGTCAATCAGAGTTATCCCCACAGTCTACAACTCCACCTCATCCTCCTCTTCAGCCTCCATCTCCGAAATGACCACATCAGTCCCCAGCTGGAAGCATTGCAGCACTGCTTCAGCCAAGCGTCAACAGGCTGTGCTGAAGGTAATATGCTTAAGTGACAAATTGCACAATGCTGAAGAGTAGTGGACAGCTCTGAAAGAGCAGGCAGATCTGTGGCTGACACTGCTGAACCTTCAGCCAGGCATGGTCGTGTGTGACAATGGCTGGAACCTGGTGGCAGCTCTGAGGCGAGGCAAGCTCACACATGTTTCATGCCTGGCCCATGTGCTTAACCCCATGGTCAGCAGTTTCTCAAAAGCTACCCGGAGCTGCCGGATCTGCTTGTGAAAGTACGCCATTTTAGAAAGTTAGATAGAGCTTCCACTACCCTTGCTGTGCTTCAGCAGCGTTTGAATCACAATGAAAGAGGATGCATTGAAGGTGGAGCACAATGAGATGGAGCAAGGAACCATACAGGGTGATAACACACAGCACAGCCTCATGTCACCCCAATGTGGATTGGTTGACAATGAGGAAGAGAGGAGAAGGAGGAAGAACAGGAGTTACTTTCATGCACTATAGACTGTACTACAAGCACAACTGTCATACCGTCTATTCAGCATGGATGTCCTGAGGACAGGGAGGAGGAGGAGAGCATGGCCAGTTGCCCTCTTGGTGAGGACATGGAAGTCTTGCCTGTTAGCAGTCTGGCACGCATGGCTGACTTTATATAGTGCTGCCTTTTCTGTGACCCTGGTATTCTCCACATTTTGGGTGACAGTAATTACTGGTTGGTGACACTTCTAGACCCAAGCTACAAGGAGAACTTTCAATCTCTTCTTCCAGAGGCAGACAGGTGTACTAAAATGTTTCAGTACTAGAAGGCCATTGTTGCAGAATTATTTAAAAAATTCCCATCTGAAAACACTGGTGGCAGAGGTCACAGTTCGTTGAACGACAAAGGAGTACAGGTGAGAGAGACACAACTCCAATCCAACAGAGGCAGGGAAATACTGGCAAAGTTCTGGGAGAGTTTTCTCAGACCCTCCCATCGCACTGGCCCTGAGGCACGGGGTACTCTCACAAGGAGTTCAAAGTTTTGGAAGATGCTGAGGGAGTACCTTGTTGACCGTACCAATGTCTTCCATGATTCTTCTGTGCCTTTTAATTATTGGGTATCCAAGCTGGGCACGTGGCATGACCTGGCTCTCTACGCCTTGGAGGTCCTGGCCTGCCCTGCTGCTAGCATTTTGCCAGAGCGGGTTTTTAGTGCCACAGGTGGAATTATAACTGATAAGCGCATTCGCCTGTCAACTGAAAATGCTGACAGGCTGACTCTTATAAAAATGAACAAGGGCTGGATTGGGCCAGACTTCTCTACACCACCGAATGATGACAGCAAAACATAACCTAAAATCCAGTGTCATTTTTTGGGAGGTATATTCCCATACACCTTTCACACCAACACATTGGTATATGCTTTGCCTATTTGCTGCTGTCCTCCTCCTTCTCCTCATCCTCATCAGCCACCACCAATAGATCACCATGGTGACCGTGGTCCGTGATGCAACAGCCACATTATTGTGTTAAAGGGCGTTTTTGATGGCCGTAAAAAATTTTTTTTTACACATTATGTTGATTTTTATCCCTCAGGGGGAATTGTTTCTCAGCCCATACACTTAGTGTATGGGCATTACAACCATAGGAGACCCGCTCCTTTAAATTGGGAAAAGATTTTCAGTAGGCCATCCTCTACGTCTCTTCCGATACAACCACTAGATCATCAGGGTGAACGTGTTCCATGATGCAACAGCCAAATTATTTTTTTCAAGGGTGTTTACGATGCCCGTACAATAAATGTTTACACAGTATGTTGATGTGTACCCTCCAAGGAGGAAATGTTGGGCAACCCATACACTTAGTATATGGGCGTTACAAACATGGGAGACCCTCCCCAATAAATTGGGAAAAGATTTTTAGTAGGCCATCCTCTACGTCTCTTCCGATACCACCACTAGATCATCAGGGTGAATGTGTTCCGTGATGCAACAGCCAAGTTATTTTTATCAAGGGTGTTTATGATGCCCATACAAAAAATGTTTACACAGTATGTTGAGGTGCACCCCCCCAAGGAGAAATGTTTGGCAGCCCATACACTTAGTGTATTTAGTGTATGGGCATTACAACCATAGGAGACCCGCTCCTTTAAATTGGGAAAAGATATTTAGTAGGCCATCCTCTACGTCTCTTCCGACACCACCACTGGATCACCAGGGTGAGCGTGTGTTCCATGATGCAACAGCCAAGTTATTTTTTTAAGTGTGTTTATGATGCCCGCACAAAAAATGTTTACAGTTTGTTGAGGTGTACCCCCCCAGGGGGAAATGTTTGTCAGCCCATACACTTAGTGTATGGGCATTTTAATCATAGGAGACCCACTCCTTTAAATTGGGAAAATATTTTTAGTAGGCCATCCTCCACGTCTCTTCCGACACCACCACTAGGTCACCAGGGTGAACGTGTTCCGAGATGCAACAGCCACGTAATTGTTTTCAAAGGGGTGTTTTCAGTGTGAGCAGAGTTCATCTATCATTTCTTGCGGAACCCCTCTCCCAATGAGGATTCCAAGTAAGTATCATTTAAAAAAAATTATAGGGTTGTACAGGAAGAGCAAATAGATAGTGGTGGTATGGCACTGCGCCATGCCTACACTCAAGTATTTTTTTTTTTATTACCAGCATTAAATACAAATTTTTAAATGCAGTTGAAGTTGATAGAAAACCACAATCTGTGTCCTCCCAGCAGCATTCCTCTGTACACATTTCTGTATTTAGATCACTATTAGCATGATCTATTTCCCTTTAGCTTTTCTCTGTATTCCGATCACAGATAGCACAACATGCTTCAGCCGCAGGGCAATATGTATTGCCTACGATTGTACAGTTCTGGATGACATTTTCACAGTGTGAGACATTAATTAGGCATAAAAACTTTATAGGCCTAGAACACAGTCGGTGGACACTTAGCAATTCCCCCCCCCCATTTACTGGAATATGCAGGTCTTCATATCCATTAGTAGGAATCCAGATATTAAAATTACAAAGCAACAAAGATTATTTTTTAAGTAGAAACAGATTATTGAAGAAAGTTAAACAAGTTATTCAACATGTAGTCTCCCTTGACATAACAGTCAAACCATAATCGTGCTGTGTCAGAATAATAGAGCAAGGGGAACATGGAAATTCTTTATGCAATAATGCAACTGCCCCACAACGAAGGTGAACTGTACTAAAATGATATGAACAGGATTGATTGTCCAATGTCTGATGCCAGACTACTTCAAACATCAACTACCTGGTGGTAATCAGTGCTAAACAAAACCCAAGAAACAAAATGAAGATTTTTTTTTAAGGAGTCTCTGGGCCCATATACGTTTATTCGCATTCCTTTAACATTGTTCTTTACACTGGAAGAAATTGTTTTCGCCTGTGAAATTTAGATGGTCTTGGTAATATATATGGATGAATATGAACGACCTTGTGCCACGGGTGAGTTGATAGTTACGGCAAGTGCACGCCTCTTTTAACTTTGTTTTTCACGAGCATCAATCAGTTTGGCTAGTTTTCCTCCAACACTGATCTTCTGCTTTCTAGAATTCAGCATCTCACTAGCATCTTGCACTTTATCATCTATACGGAAACGTGCGTCTTTGCATTCACTTCATGAGCAAACTTTATGGGAGTACCAAAAGACTGACAATGGGAACTTTGTTTTCTTGTGGCCATTCAAGACATCGGTTCAAAGGGTTATTGGGGTGTGTGTAACTTTGGTGCAGGGAAGACCTTGCATTCAATGCATAGGCAAACAGTATGGGAGGAGCAAATTAATATTGGGAACTTTGTTTTCATGTGGCCATCCAGGACGTCTGTTCAATGGGTTATTGGAGTGCATCTAAATTTGGAGCAGGCTTTGCATTCACTTCATGAACAAATGTCTCGCCCAGAGCGGGGTACTCAGGTTGCCGGGCAGTGTTAGATTCAGGAGGTCAGGGGGGCGGCAGCCGTGCCCGGTGCCTGTGCTCCAGGGACAGTGAAATGAGGGTTGAAAAATGAAGTGAAAATAAAAGAAATTTGAAAAATAGTACTTGACGCCAGTTGGAGTGTTCGACTGTAGGATAGCCGGCACTGCAGATGATCCCTGGGGGTAGATGGTGATGACTGTGCAGATGTTTAGCACCCTCCAACCAGGGCTGATCCCCAGAGACTGTGATGGAAGTAGATGGCACGGAGTAATAAGGCAGGAGACAAGGAAAGTCACTTTATCATTTACTGTAGTTCAGATGCAGCTCAGAGGAGAAATTACAACTCTCACCAGGTTTACAGTCTGCTCTGTACGATGGGAGTTATCCTTCTCTCTGCTAAGACTCAGTGTAAACTTCATGCTGTTCTAATCACTCCAGGGACCAAGGCTTCCCGGAGTTTGAAAGTTTCAGTACAGTCACTTACTCACTATGTTTTCTCCCCTTGGCAACTTGCAGCTCGGATCCTGTGTGAAGCACAAGTTTCTTCTTGCACAATCTTTCATTGATCCTCGGTTGCTGTAGTCTTCCTGGGAGAAAACCCTCTGCTGTTGGTTGTATAAACCAACACAGTCTCTCAGCATACCACCCGGCTCTAAAAGCATGGATGGCCTAGGGGCTGATTCCCTGATTCTTCTTAGCATTGCTCCTGGAGGGAGCACTGTTGTGAATTCCCTTTCTGGCCTCCCTCTGGTTATTACTGAAGGTAGTGGAGCTGGTCAGATCGACAGAGCGGTTGCGAGTTCTCTTTCTGGGCTCCCTCTGGTGGTTACTGGAGGTAATGGAGCTGATCTGATTTACAGAGGCTTGCCACCTGATAATAATGATGATGATGATTGGAGATCTGGGGTTTCAGATTGGGATTTAAGACAGCCGACTCCCTCTATCCCTGCTGGTGTTTTGCTTCCTGTTCCTCCTGAGGTCTCTGTCCCTGCATGTTCAGCTAAGTGGTTTATTTGCTATTCTGTTTGCATTTGATCTGGTTTTGTCTATCTCTTCTTGGTGCAGGTCAGCCAGCTCCGGCTGGGGCTGTGCTGAATCACCGCCCATATGTTACTGCTTGTGCCAGTTTGTTTTATCCCCTGTTAGATTGGTCTCTTTTTGCTCTGCTTTCAGAATATACCAGAGTGCTGATATAGGGGGGGGCAAAGTCGTGTAACTTCAGTGTTTTTTGCATCAGACGTGTTGGACTTTTTGCAGGGTTTTTTGCGTGATTGCAGACAGTGTCTTTCCTTTCCTGTCCTGTCTGTGACGTCCGTCCGTGGATCTGGACTGCAGTAGGGACAGCACCCTGAGAAACCCTGAGACCCTTAACCCCTATAAAGGGATTTGGAATTGTAGCAAGGCCCAGGGGGAAGCTGTCTAGCGGAGCAGTGGACCAGAGCAGGACGGTCGTCAATAGGGAAGAAGGCAGGAAACTAAAAACGTAGTCAGAAACCGGGAGAGCGGCAGAGGTACAGGAACGGCAGGCAGTGGCAGAGTCGATAGTCCAGGCCAATGTCACAAACCGGGAGAGTAGCAGAGGTACAAAATCGTCAGGCAGTAGAGGAGTCAGGAATCCAGGCCGAGGTCAGTGTCAAAAAGCGGAGAGAGGCGGAGGTACAAAAATGGCAGGCAGTAGATAGGTCAGAAATCCAGGCTGAGGTCAGAGTCAAACAATAGCAAATCACACAGAAGCACATGGGGAACCAAGAATATATCCGGCGGCTTGCAAGACCAGTCCCAAGGTATTTGAGGGATCAGGTCATCCCTCACAGGCTCCCGGACTGATGATGTCATCAGGACCACCCCCAGGACCAGGCCAGATGGTGATGCACCAACCCCTTCATGACTGACAGAGGAGCGGAGCCTGCGTCCACCAGATGCCTGCGCAGGAGCCCCTTCTCTGTCGCCGCCATCACTCGGGGGTGAACCACGGCGCCTCCCAGTGGCCGAGGCAGGAACAGCAGGCCCCGAGTCTGATGGCGATGTGACACTCCGGCGCCTCCTAGTGGCCAAGGCCGGGACAGCAGGCCCCGAGTCTGACGGTGACGTGACACTCCCGCGCCTCCTAGTGGCCAAGGCCGGGACAGCAGGCCCCAAGTCTGACGGCGACGTGATACTCCGGCGCCTCCTAGTGGCCGAGGCCGGGACAGCAGGCCCCGGGTCTGACGTGGACGTGACAGTACCCCCCCTCCAAGAGGGGCCTCCAGACCCTCAAAACCCGGCCTGTCAGGGTGAAGGAGATGAAATCTCCTAATTAATGCTTTGGCATGGATATTGCCCGCGTGGACCCAGGACCTTTCCTCCGAGCCGTAGCCCTTCCAGTGTACAGGATACTGTATGGAGCCTCTCACAAGGCGGGAGTCAAGGAGACCCTGGACTTCATACTCCCAGATACCCCTGACCGAAACGGGAGGAGGAGGGGACTGGACAGGGTGAATCGGGGAGCGATACAGCTTGAGGAGAGACTTGTGGAACACGTTGGGCAATTTAAATGACTGAGGAAGTTTTAAACGGAAGGCTACCGGGTTAATCACCTCTATAATTTCGTAGAGGCCAATAAATCTGGGACCCAGTTTGGCAGACGGCACTTTAAGCTTGATGTTTTTGGTAGAGAGCCAAACCTTGTCTCCAACTCCCAGGTGCGGCCCCTTGGATCGCCGTCTGTTCGCAGCCGAAGCCGGTCTAACCTGGTGTTAGGAGTGGCGGAAGACACTAAATAAAAAATAAATAAAGTGCCTTCGCTACTCAGGGTCCACCGTGCGGTGGATGGAAAAACCGCAGCTAGTAGAGGCAGAACACTATGGCGGTAATATGCACAGGGTTTGACTGCACCCAAAGTGCACTAACGCAAACTCTGTTATACTCACAGAGCTGCAGGCATAGAGCATAAACTAAACGCTGAGTCTGTTCAGGGTCACAGATTCTCAGCGATACAGACACGGTATTAAAGGTCACAGGAGTAGCCTTAAACAACAGGACTCCTCCTTCTAGACCTACCGTAAAGTAAGGCGCGTGGCGTCGCAACTGCGAATGCCCAGCAGAACTGCAACCGCAGCGTGAACTGAGCCGCAGAGAAGGCACCGCTATGTCGCAAGCGCGATGCAGGACGCTAGCTGCTGAAGTAGATGGAGCATAAGCGCGCTGGCGCTAGCACTGCTACTGGCCGATACCCAAACACTCACCCACGACGTATTATCAGAGGGAAGGGGTTTCTTAATAAGTCAGTCACCAGTCCAAGCATCCAGCACCATACACACAGCAGCAAGTATGAAAATACTAGCGCATGGCGGAATAGCCATGCGCACTTTTTATAGTCAACGGGACCTTCTGGAAATCTCCAGAGCCCTGGGCTGAACCAATGGAATCAGGAGCAGGACCTGAGCACCTGACTCCTGAACTCCAGTGGGAGCTCATCCCATGAGCATGCTCAGAAGAAGGAACGAAGGACTTAGCCTCCGGAGAGAGTTGCTGTAAAGCAATCTCTTCTGCAATCTTCTTTGCATTAAACACAGAGCAGGAGACTGCAGCATGTGGGGGTCTAGATTCCTGCCTAGCAATGGCCGAAATCTGACTCCTAACACCTGGGGCCCTTTCAAGTTCGAGTTTACCTCAGAACAAATCGTTTTTAAGCGATGTATATTTTTCTCTACCCCAGGGAGCTCCGACAACCTGGCCGAGAACGAACAAAAGCACGGATGCAGTCCATGGTTGCAGAAAAAGGGGGTAGTCTTAATGGAGTCCTGGTATCGATTATTTAGGGCAAACTCAGCTAATGGCAGATGTTCCACCTAATTGGACTGATGTTCTGACACATAATATATGAATCGCCAAGTACATATTACATATATGTAATATGTACTTGGCGATAATAAATTTGATTGATTGATTGATAACAGCGGAGGTATTGCTCCAGAGCCTGGTTGGTATGCTCGGTTTGACCATTGGTTTCGGGGTGGTAGGCAGAGGAGAAGGACAACTCAATACCAATGCGTTTGCATAACGCCCTCCAGAATTTCGAGACGAACTGGGTACCCCTGTCTGACACAATATTCACCGGAGCACCGTGAAGACGTACCACATGTATAATGTACAGTTTACTCAAAATTTCGGAGTTAGGTAACCCAGACAGGGGAACAAAATGACACTGTTTGCTGAACCTGTCCACCACCACCCAGATACACGTTTTCCCATCTGAGGGGGGCAGGTCTGTAATGAAGTCCTTGGAGATGTGGGTCCATGGACTTTCAGGGGTGGGCAAGGACTGGAGCCAGCCGGCAGGGCGATTATGGGGGGACTTGGTGCGGGCACAGACTTCACACGCTAAAACATAGTCTTTACAGTCCTTAACCACCGTCGGCCACCAAAAGTTCCTAGTTACCAGTCTGGTGGTATTATTGAGACCAGGATGGCCTGCCAGAACAGAGTCATGCGATTCTTTAAGAACTTGTAAGCGAAATGTAGCTGGGACAAACAATTTTTTGGGGGGCGTAGTGTCAGGAGCTTGTTCTGGGGACCTACGGATCTCTTCCAGAAGGTCCAAAGACACTGCCGACACAACGATCCCATTGGCCAATATCGGGACTGGTTCACAGTCCTTGGCTTGTGAGGGGCAAAAACTGCGAGAGAGGGCATGGGCCCTCGCATTTTTAGTACCAGGGCGAAAGGTGATTAAAAAATCAAACCTAGAAAAGAACAAGGCCCACCTTGCCTGTCTAGGATTTAGCCTTTTATCTTACTCCAGGTAGGTCAGATTCTTGTGATCAGTAATTACAGTGATCTTATGTTTGGCGCCTTCGAGGAAGTGGTGCCATTCCTCGAAGGCCCATTTAATTGCCAATAATTCCCGATTACCTATATCATAGTTTCTCTCAGTGGCAGAGAATTTGCGGGAAAAAAAAGCACATGGGCGAAGCTGAGTGAGGGATGCAGTGCCTTGCGATAGCACTGCTCCCACTCCGACTTCAGAGGCATCTACTTCTACAATAAATGGGCGGTCCAGATCAGGCTGGACCAAAACCGGATTGGTCACAAAGCACTCCTTTAGAGTAGAAAATGCCTGAATTGCCTCAGGGTTCCAATGGACCACGTCAGCCACTTTCCGGGTCAAGTCTGTGAGTGGGTTGGCAATTTCTGAGAAACCCCTGATGAACTTGCGGTAGTAATTAGCAAACCCCAAAAATCGCTGCAGCGCTTTTAGCGATTTGGGTTGCACCCAAGCTTTAATAGGTTGGATCTTGGCAGAATCCATGTGGAACCCTTTGCCTGAGACCATGTACCCCAAAAACTGTACCTCCTCAGCAAAAAAAACACATTTCTCCAGTTTAGCAAACAAGGAGCGTTCTCGCAGTCTCTGCAGCACAGAACAGACATGTTGAGCGTGTGTCACAGGGTCAGCAGAGTAAATCAGAATGTCATCCAAATACACAACGACATACACCCCACAAATATCTCTGAAAATATCATTAACAAAGTTTTGAAACACGGCCGATGCGTTACTGACTCCGAACGGCATTACAAGGTACTCAAAGTGGCCAAGGGGTGTATTAAACGCGGTTTTCCACTCATCGCCATCTCTTATGCGGACCAGATTATATGCCCCCCGGAGGTCAAGTTTAGGAAACCAACGGGCTCCCATTAGCTGATTTAAAAGATCAGGGATGAGTGGAAGCGGATACTGGTTCTTTATAGTGATTGCGTTTAATTCCCGGTAATCAATGCAGGGTCAGAGACCCCCATCTTTCTTCTCCACAAAGAAGAACCCAGCCTCAACTGGTGAAATGGATGGTCTAATAAACCCTTTTTTTAAGCTGTCTGCAATATAGTCATTCATGGCCTGACGCTCTGGAGCGGAGAGATTAAATATTCTCCCTTTAGGGAGACGGGCATCCGGAATCAGATATATAGGGCAATCATACTCTCTGTGAGGGGGAAGCTTCTCAGATTCTACAATAGAAAAGACAACTTCTTAGTCCCTGAGAGCAAACAGTATGAAGGGGGTTTTAACCTTAACTTGGTTTACTGCTAAGGTTATGCAATTATCCTGACACTGCGAACTCCAGCGTACAACGTCACCCAATTGCCAGTCAATGACCGGATCGTGCTGGCGTAACCATGGCATACCCAGAATAACTGCAGAGGATAAATTGTCCATCGCAAAAAATGACACAAGCTCAGTATGTAATGCTCCCACAGACATAGAAATTTTGGCAGTAACAAATTTAACCCCCTCCTGAATAATAGATGTGCCATTAATAGCCGTGGTTTTAGTAGGGGCATTAAGTTTTAGTAGTGGTACACCAAGATTCCTAGCAGTCAAAGAATCCATAAAATTTCCGTCAGATCCACTATCCACATAAGCTTTTAAACACAGAGTTTTCTGACCAAATGAAAAAGAGATAGGTAATAAAACTTTAGCCGCATCTGCGGGCAGTACCTGAGACCCTGGGCAACCATGGCCAGAGCTGCCCAGAGGCCGATATCTCAGGAGTATGGATCTCTGACGTTCAGCTTTCTCCCTGAAGACTCCAGACTGCAGCATGCTGGTGCAGGAAGATGAAAGTGATCCTCCAGGCTGTGCACTGAAGCAAGTAACAGGTGTTTAGGCCAAAAATCAGCTCAGGCAGGAGAAGGAAAGGAAAAAAAAAAGTTCAGGGAGACTGCTTTTGTATATGATGGATATACACAAGAAGCAGTTTTTGTGGCCAGGTATAATGTGACGTCCGTCCGCGGATCTGGACTGCAGTAGGGACAGCACCCCGAGAAACCCCGAGACCCTTAACCCCTATACAGGGATCTGGAATTGCAGCAGGGCCCAGGGGTAGCTGTCTAGCGGAGCAGTGGACCAGAGCAGGACGGTCGCCAAGAGGGAAGAAGGCAGGAATCCAAAAACGTAGTCAGAAATCGGGAGAGCGGCGGAGGTACAGGAACAGCAGGCAGTGGCAGAGTCGATAGTCCAGGCCAAGGTCACAAACCAGGAGAGTAGCAGAGGTACAAAATCGTCAGGCAGTAGAGGGGTCAGGAATCCAGGCCGAGGTCAGTTTCGAAAAGCGGAGAGAGGCGGAGGTACAAAAACGGCAGGCAGTAGATAGGCCAGAAATCCAGGCTGAGGCCAGAGTCAAACAATAGCAAATCACACAGAAGCACATGGGGAACCAAGAATATATCCGGCGGCTTGCAAGACCAGTCCCAAGGTATTTGAAGGATCAAGTCATCCCTCACAGGCTACCGGACTGATGATGTAATCAGGACCGCCACAGGACCAGGCCAGATGGTGATGCACCAACCCCTTCATGACTGACAGAGGAGTGGAGCCTGCGTCCACCAGATGCCTGTGCAGGAGCCCCTTCTCTGTCGCCGCCATCACTTGGGGCGAACCACGGCGCCTCCCAATGGCAGAGGCAGGAACAGCAGGCCCTGAGTCTGACGGCGATGTGACAGTCCGGCGCCTCCTGGTGGCCGAGGCTGGGGCAGCAGGCCCCGAGTCTGACGGCGATGTGACACTCCGGCGCCTCCTAGTGGCCGAGGCCGAGACAGCAGGCCCCGAGTCTGACGGCGATGTGACACTCCGGCGCCTCCTAGTGGCCGAGGCCGAGACAGCAGGCCCCGAGTCTGATGGCGACGTGACACTCTGGAGCCTCCTAGTGGCCGAGGCCGGGACAGCAGGCCCCGGGTCTGACGGGGACGTGACACTCTGGTGCCTCCTAGTGGCCGAGGCTGGGACAGCAGGCCCCGGGTCTGACGGGGACGTGACACTGTCTAGTCAGTGTGGGCCCCATCATTTACTCAGTCTATTTTCCTGCCTGTGTTTGTGTTTTCATCTTGTCTCACCGACAATATATGTTTGGGGGCTATCTATTCCTTTGGGGTCTGCTCTGGGACAGATTAGATTTCGCCTTTCTTGCTTTAGGCTTAGTTAGCTCTCCGGCTGTGCCGAGGCGTCTAGGATGATCGTAGGTACGCTCCATGGCTACTGTTAGTTGTGTGGATAGGATCGGGGTGTGCAATCCGTTTAGGGGTCAGTCACACATGGTGACTCACCAGCGATCCCGACCACGATATCAACTTGTCAGGATCACTGGTGAGTCGCTACATGATCGCTGATGAGCTGTCAAACAGACAGCTTCAACAGTGATCAGCACCAGTGACACCGGGCGGTGCTTAGAAACCTGATGTGTACTTTAGTTACCAGCGCGCTGATGCAGGGAGCTGGTAACTAAGGTACACATTGGGTTTCTAAGGGGCATGCGTCACTTAGAAACCCAATGTATACCTTGGTTACCAGCTCCCTGCATCAGCGCGCTGGTAACTAAGGTACACATCGGGTTTCTAAGCTCCGCCCGGTGCTTTGAAACCCTGCGTTTACCTTAGTTACCAGCGCGCTGATCGCTGGTCTCCCACCTGTCACACGCAGCGATGCGTGCTGGCCAGCGGGAGACCAACGGCCCAAAAACTTTCCAGGGCTTTCCATCAACGATAAGCGATACCGGCAGGGGGGCCGGTGGCTGATAGGTGTCACACACAGCGATCTCGCTGGTGAGATCGCTGTTGCGTCACAAAACTTGTGACTCAGCAGCGATCTCGCTAGCGAGATCGCTATGTGTGACGGGGGCTTTAGGTACCAACCTCTCTGGTTTTCTGTGGCTTAGCCTGGACCTGCTCTCTTCGGTGACCCATTCATAACAGAATCACCAGCCTAACTGTAGATTCTAGGGTACTCCAAAGAAGGAAAGAATTTAAAGTATGAGGATTTTTATATATATATATATATAATTTCCTGCTTTTTTTTTCTGGGGCTGCAGGAGGAGTTTTTTTTTCTCTAAATGGAGACTAAGCAATTGTCTGATCGTGTTGAGCAGATCGCTGCTGAGGTGCGGGGAATTTCTGCCTATCTCGCTCAATCATCTGCTGTTGAACCAAAAATCCCTACTCCTGATGTGTTTTTTGCGGATCGGTCTAAATTTTTGAATTTTAAGAATAATTGTAAACTATTTTTTGCTTTGAAACCGAACTCATCGGGGAGCTCTGTGCAGCAGGTTAAAATTGTCATCTCCCTGCTGCGTGGCGATCCCCAGGATTGGGCCTTTTCTTTGACACCTGGAGATCCTATTCTGGCTAAAGTGGATGCGTTTTTTCAAGTCTTGGGGTTGTTGTATGATGAACCTAATGCTATTGATCAAGCTGAGAAAACCTTATTGGCATTGAACCAGGGTCAGGATTCTGCAGGGTTATATTGTCAAAAATTCCGAAAGTGGGTGGTCCTTACTAAATGGAATGACAATGCCCTAGCAGCTCTCTTTCCGAAGGGTTTGGCAGAAACCGTAAAAGATGTTATGGTGGGATTTCCTGTTCCCTCTGGTCTAGATGATTCTATGTCATTGGCCATTCAAATTGATCGGCATTTACGTGAACGTAAAACTACACGAGAGGCGTTGCGACCTTTTGAACGAACGTCTGAACCCATGCAATGTGATAGGGTTTTGTCTAGGGCGCAATGTCAGGAGTTTAGAAGGCGTAATAAGCTGTGTTTTTTCTGTGGAGACGCCTCTCATACTATTTCTGTCTGCCCTAAATGAGAAAAGCATTTTGCTCACACATTTGCTGTGGGCAGTGTACAGCCTAAGTTTCTTTTGGTAATTACCCTGATCTGCTCCTTGTCTACATTTTCCGCTAAGGCTTTTGAAGATTCAGGAACAGCTTTGAATCTGATGAATTTGGACTTTGCTAAACGTTGTGGTTTTCCCATGATACCCCTGCGGACTCCTATCCTTTTGAGAGGTATTGATGCTACTCCTTTGGCGGAGAATAAACCCCAGTTTTGGACCCAGGTGATAATGCGGGTTGCCCCGGAACACCAAGAAAATTGTACATTTTTGGTGTTGCACAATTTGCATGATACTATTGTTCTTGGTTGCAAACTCATAATCCTGTTTTGGATTGGAAATCTGTGTCTGTGGTGAGTTGGAGTTGTCAATGTGCTCTTAGTGACACTCCTGTTTTCTCCACCTCTCCACAGTCCATGATATTCCTGACTATTTGGCTGATTTTTCTGATGTATTTAGTGAGAGTAAGTCTGTGTCTTTGCCTCCTCATAGGAGTTATGACTGTGCAATTGAGTTAATGCCCGGGTGTAAATTTCCCAAGGATCGGCTTTTTGATTTATCGGTACCCGAACATGATGCTATGCGATCTTATATCAAGGAGTTGTTGGAGAAGGGTTATATTACACCTTCCTCTTCACCTTTACTGTAGGTGCTGGGTTTTTTTTTGTGGCCAAGAAAGATGGTTCATTATGGCCATGTATTGACTTTTGTTCCCTTAACAAAATCACTGTTAATTATCAGTACCCGTTACCGCTGATTTCTGATTTATTTTCCAGAGTTAAAAGTGTCTGTTGGTTTACCAAGCTTGACCTCAGGGGGGTGTATAATCTTATTCGCATCAAGCACGGGGATGAATGGAAGACGGCGTTTAATACTCCGGAGGGACATTTTGAGTACCTGGTGATGCCTTTTCGGCTCATTAATGCCCCTTCTGTCTTCCAATCTTTTATGAACAATATTTTCCGGGACTTTGTGGATAAGCTTTTGATAATTTATCTTGATGATATTTTGATCTTTTCAAGTGATTGGGATCCTTATGTGGAACATGTCCGGAGTGTGTTCCGGATTTTGAGGGAAAATTCTTTGTCTGTTAAGGAATCGAAGTGCCTTTTTGTGGTGTACAGAGGATTTCATTTTTGGGATTCATTTTGTCCCCGTCTGCTATTGAAATGGACCCGGCCAAGATACAGGCCATTTATGATTGGGTTCAGTCCACTTCTTTGAAGGCCCTCCAGAAGTTTTTGGGTTTTGCTAATTTCTACCATAAATTTATAAGTATTTTTTCTGGTATTGTTAAACCACTAACTGATTTGACCAAAAAGGGCGCTGATGTGGTGAATTGGTCTCCAGAGGCAGTCTCAGCATTTCAGGAGCTTAAGCGGAGATTCTCTTCTGCTCCGGTTCTACGGCAACCTGATGTCTCACTCCCATTTCAGGTGGAGCTAGATGCTTATGAGATTGGTGCAGGAGCCGTTTTATCCCAAAAAGATCCGGTGACTTCTAAGATGAATCCCTGTGCATTCTTTTCTCGAAAATTCTCCCCATCTGCACGCAACTATGACGTGGGGAATCGGGAATTGTTGGCCATGAAATGGGCATTTGAAAAGTGGAGATATTGGTTGGAGGGAGCTAGACATCAAGTTGTGGTCCTCAGCGACCACAAGAATTTGATTTATCTTGAATCAGCCAAACGCTTGAATCCTAGACAGGCTAGGTGGGCCTTGTTTTTCATGCGTTTTAATTTTGTGGTCTCTTTTCTTCCGGGTACTAAGAATGTTAAGGCGGACACCCTTTCTAGGAGTTTCTTTGCGGATTCTCTTGATGTGACCGAGCCTACTACCATTCTAAATGAGGGTGTAGTTCTTTCCGCTATTTCACCTGATTTGAGACGTGCCCTGGAGGAATTTCAGGAGGACAAACCTGAACATTGCCCTATGGGAAAATTGTATGTTCCTGACCAGTGGAGGAAAATAGTAATGTCTGAAATTCATTGCTCCGTGTTGGCTGGTCATCCAGGTATTTTTGGTACCAGAGATTTGGTGAGTTGGTCTTTTTGATGGCCTGCCTTATCTCGTGATGTCAGGAATTTTGTGCAGTCCTGTGGGACTTGTTCTCGGTCCAAGCCCTGTCCTCATTCTAGTGGGTTGTTGATGCCCCTGTCGGTGCCCAGGAGACCATGGTTCCATATCTCAATGGATTTTATTTCCGATCTTCCTGTCTCTCAGAGAATGACTGTTATCTGGGTGATTTCTGATAGATTTTCTAAGATGGTCCATCTTGTACCACTCCCAAAGTTGCCATCTTCTTCTGAGTTGGTGCCCTTGTTTTTACAACAGGTGGTTCGGTTGCACGGGATTCCTGAGAATATTGTGTCGGACAGAGCAGTCCAGTTTGTTTCCAGATTTTTGAGAGCTTTTTGTTCCAAACTGGGAATTCAGTTATCTTTCTCCTCTGCATTTCATCCTCAGACCAATGGGCAGACTGAGAGAACAAACCAGACTTTGGTGTCCTATTTGAGATGTTTCATATCTGCTGACCAGGATGACTGGGTCTCATTTTTGCCCTTGGCCGAATTCGCGCTAAACAATAGAGCTAGTTCTGCCACTTTGATGTCGCCCTTTTTCTGTAACTTTGGGTTTCATCCTCGATTTTCTTCAGAGCAAGTGGATTTTTCGACCTGCCCAAGTGTGGACTCTGCGGTAGAGAGAATGGGACCAAGTGGTGGATAAGTTGTCCCACTCTCAGGAAAAAGCCCAATGGTTTTCCAACTGGCATAGGACCATTGGTCCCCGGTTTAAAGTGGGTGATATGGTTTGGTTGTCTTTAAAGAATATTTCTATGAAGGTTGCATCTCCAAAATTCAAGCCAAGATTCATTGGACCTTATAAGATTTTGGAGATCCTTAATCCCGTTTCTTTCCGATTGGCTCTTCCAGTTATGTTTAAGATCCATAACGTGTTTCATAAATCTTTGTTGAAGAGGTTTGTGGAGCCAGTAGTTCCTATGGTGGCGCCTCTTGACCCTGTATTGGTTAAAGGCAATTTGGAGTATGAGGTAGAGATAAAATTGGATTCACGTTTGTCTAGACGGAGACTCCAGTACTTGGTCAAATGGAAGGGTTATGGCCAGGAGGATAATTCTTGGGTCTCTGCTTCTGACATTCATGCCGAAAGACTGGTTCGTGCTTTTCACCGGGCCCATCCTGATCGGCCTGGTGGCGTGGATGAGGGTTCGGTGACCCCTCCTCAAGGGGGGGTACTGTTGTGAATTCGCTTTTTGGCCTCCCTCTGGTTATTACTGAAGGTAGTGGAGCTGGTCAGATCGACAGAGGGGTTGAGAGTTCTCTTTCTGTGCTCCCTCTGGTGGATACTGAAAGTAATGGAGCTGATCTGATTGACAGAGGCTTGCCACCTGAAAATGATGATGATGATTGGAGATCTGGGGTTTCAGATTGGGATTTAAGACAGCCGACTCCCTCTATCCCTGCTGGTGTTTTGCTTCCTGTTCCTCCTGAGGTCTGATTTCTCCAGCTCTGTCCCTGCTTGTTCAGCTAAGTGGTTTATTTGCTATTCTGTTTCCATTTGAACTGGTTTTGTCTATCTCTTCTTGGTGTAGGTCAGCCAGCTCCGGCTGGGGCTGTGCTGAATCACCACTCATATGTTACTGCTTGTGCCAGTTTGTTTTATCCCCTGTTAGATTGGTCTCTTTTTGTTCTGCTTTTAGAATATACCAGAGTGCTGATATAGTGGGGGGAAGTCATGTGACTACATTGTTTTTTGCGTCAGACGTGTTGGGCTTTTTGCAGGGTTTTTTGCGTGATTGCAGACAGTGTCTTTCCTTTCCTGTCCTGTCTAGTCAGTGTGGGCCCCATTATTTGCTCAGTCTATTTTCCTGCCTGTGTTTGTGTTTTCATCTTGTCTCACCGACAATATATGTTTGGGGGCTATCTATTCCTTTGGGATCTGCTCTGGGGCAGTTTAGATTTCCCCTTTCTTGCTTTAGGCTTAGTTAGCTCTTCGGCTGAGCCGAGGCATCTAGGATCATTGTACACTCCACGGCTACTGCTAGTTGTGTGGATAGGATCAGGGGTCTGCAATCCACTTAGGTACCAACCTCTCTGGTTTTCTGTGGCTTAGCCTGGACCTGCTCTCTTACTCTGTGACCCATTCATAACAGAGCACATGTTATGGCTTCCAGGAGCATTCTCCATTTCCTCTCCACTGTCTCCCTCACAGAACTACAACTCGACTCCTCCCCCTCCCAGTTAGGGTACATCTCCAAAGCTCTAAGCTTCAGGGAAGTAAGGGAGTGAGGTAAAATTGTGTGTGTAGTGGTCTCTAGCAGAGAAAACATAACTCTCATTGCTTACAAAACAATACATATTTAACCATTTTGTGGCGGCAAAGACACAGGGCGCCACATTCCCCCCTAGTTAAAGGTAGCACATCCTCGGGCTACACCACGGAACATAAGCGTATAACAAAATGACATAACATTTATCCTGAGTATAGGTGAACAGTCACATTAACTGAGTCATGGATTACAGCCCAAAACCACTTCTGATTGGTTGGATTGTCCCTGAGTGCAGCTGCAGGACACACAGACCATAATATGAAATTCAATGCACTGGCTGTTTTAGATGGCTTCCTGCCAAGGCACAATGAACGGGTTTTTCCTCTCAAGTTTACGAGTCTTTACAAGAGTTCTTGTAGTAGAATAAAGCGTATTAACTACTGAAATCTCACATTAGTACATGTGGGCACAACTTCTTCAACATTTTTAATAACGTTACATAAGGCAAAGTTCAATATAAGTACAACTTCAAAACAAACTTATTAATCTTAATACTCTATGAGAATATTTTACAAATCATTTCTATAGTGAGAAGGGGTTCGGCCCTGTGTGCTACGCTGTGATCTGCGCAAGATAGGAATGCTAGGCAACTTCCTACGACTCTTTGAACCCACCATGGGTACAACAGGTTCACTGCTGACTTCGGGCAAGTTTTCTGATTCTTCTGCATGCAAAGTGTTGGTAGTTGGCATTAGCGATTCGTCGCTTCCAGAACAATTTGGTGTCTCAGGTAAAGACCTTTGTGGGAACACAATCACTGGAACTACCACTGCGTTGTTAACTTGTAGCCAAGAACTAGGGAATTCACCTAGAACAGTGCCAATCTTTGTGTCAGTATTTTCCATCAGCTGAGGATCTTCCTTAGTCTCAACTCTTTCACGCAATTGTGCTGGACATACTTTCAGATTGTCTCTGGATACGGTAGTACACATTTTTCCGCTGTCTTTGGAGATAGTACACACTTTGCTGTTGTCATAACTAGATGGTTGAATAGTGTAAGGCCCGGGCCTCCCATTGGTCACCTAACTTGTGGTTTCTTCTCTTTTTCTTTAGCACTTGTTCACCAGTTGGTAAGGGGGTTGCCACAGCATGTCTACTAAAGTTCCTTTCCCGTTTTTGCCTAGATTGAGCAAGACTTTCCTCGACACATTGTTGAACTTTTTGATATTGCAATTGTCTGTGTTCCAATCAGTGTCCAATTGGCTGGATATGGTTTCAGGAGTTAGGACTCCCATTTCTAGGTCGATAGGGAGTTTACCTGGCCGTGCACGCATCAAGTAAGCTGGGGCATATCCTGTTGAGCTGGTTGGGATATAATTGTACATTTCGATCAAATCAGGTAATTTTTCAGGCCATTGGTTCCTTTCCTCTAGTGGTAGGATCTGCAATAAATTGATTACCAGATGATTCAGTTTTTCGCAAAGACCATTGCCTTGTGGGTGGTATGGTGTAGTTCAGATCTTTTTACATCCATAGAGGGAGCGAAATTCTTGGAAGACCTCTGCTTTGAAGGCTGGACCTCTGTCTGTCAGCACTTGATCTGGGTAGCCATGGGGTCTGCAGAAATATTCTTGGAATGGCTTTGCAGCTGTTCTTGCTGTTTGGTCTTTCATGGGAACAACCACTAGGAAATGGGAATAGTGATTCACAATTGTTAAGGCATAGGTATACCCTGATCAGCTTGGGGAAAGTTGCACGTGGTCTAGGGCCACCAGTTCCAAAGGTTGTTTAGTGATGATGGGCTGCAAAGGGGCCCTTTCATTGGCAGAATTCTTTCTTCTGACATTACAAGGGCCGCATTCCCTACACCACTGTTCAATAGATCGTCTCATACCTGTCCAGAAGAAGCGGTCGCGGATGACTACTTCCAGCTTTTTCCAACCAAAGTGTCCCGCTTGAGTGTGGTAAGCTTCCAAGACCATGGGCACGTCCTTTTTGGGGACCACGATCTGCCATACCAGTTCATGCGTACATGGGTTAATAGCTCTTCGGATCAACTTGCATTCAAAAAGGAACAGCTTCTTTCTCTCTTTCCACAACTGTTGGACATCTGCTGGAGCATCAGGAGCTGGAGACAAATCTGCTTTACCAAGGAGTTTTTTGACCATACATATAGCTGGGTCACTGCTCTGCGTCTCTGCCCAACCATGGTGGGGTAGTGGATTAAGGGAAGCTTCGTGAACGGCAAGACTTCTCCCTGTCACGTGGTTAGAGTCTTGGGAGGCACCGTGGTGGTGGAATGCTGGCATCTCTATTTCTTCCAGGTCTTCTAGATCTTCTCCTGGATCAGGAGCATTTGGCATATGGGACAAAGCATCAGCATTAGTGTTTTTAGTGCCAGCTCGGTATTTAATGACAAACTCATATTTGGACAACCGAGTCATCCATCTTTGTTCCAAGGCGCCGAGCCTGGCGGTCTCCAGATGGGTCAACGGATTGCTATCCGTATAGATGGTAAATTTAGATGAGGCCAAATAGTGCTTGAACCTCTCGGTTACTGCCCAAACGATAGCCAAGAATTCTAACTTGAAGGAGCTATAGCTGGTAGAGTTCCTCTCAGTAGGACGAAGCTTCCGACTGGCATAAGCAATAACTTTCTCCTTACCCTGCTGTTCTTGAGACAGGACAGCTCCTAACCGAACATTGCTGGCATCGGTGTGCAGGATAAACGGCTGATCATAGGCTGGACACGCTAAGATCTCTTCTCCAGTAAGTGCTTGCTTAAGGCTGTTGAATGACTCCTCCAACCTAGCATTCCACTCTATCGGGGGACTCTTGCCTCTGGCTTTTTTGGGTTGGCCAACTAGGAGGTCTTGAAGGGGCTGCCAATTTAGTAAAGTCTTTAATAAAGCGTCTGTAGTATCCCACTAGGTCTAGGAATTGTCTGACCTCTTGGATGTTGGTGGGTACTTGCCAGTCTCTTATGACAGTCACTTTGTCTGGGTCGGGTGCTACTCCTTATGCACTCACGACATGACCTAAATACTGCACTTTGGGCTTTAGGAGATGACATTTAGATGATTTTACCTTTAAGCCGAAGTTCGACAATGCCTCAAAAACCTCTGCCAGGTGTTGCAGATGTTCCTCATAGGTCCTGGAAATTACGATCACATCGTCCAAGTACAATAGCACAGTCTCAAAGTTCATATGTCCCAGGCAACATTCCATAATTCTCTGAAAGGTACCAGGAGCACTGCTCAATCCGAATGGCATGTAATTAAACTCACATAGCCCCATAGGAGTAGTGAACGCAGATTTTTCTTTGTCTGCCTCAGCAACAGGAACCTGCCAGTACCCGCTGGATAAGTCGAGAGTGGAGCAGTACCTAGCTGATTTTAACGCTGCTAGAGACTCCTCTATGCACGGTAGGGGGATGCATCTTTGTGAGTAATTTTGTTAAGTTGTCTGTAATCTACACACATGCGCATGGTACCATCTTTCTTTTTGACTAACACCAGGGGAGCTGCCCAAGGACTGTAGCTATCCCTGATTACCCCTGCTTATTTCATTTCCTTTAGCATACCTTTTGCACACTGATAATGAGCTGGAGGTACGGGACGATACCTCTTTGATAGGTGGGTGATCGCCGGTGGGGATGTTTTGTTGAAACCCTTTTACCTGCCCAAAATCCAAGGGATGCTTACTGAAAACCCTCTTGTATTCTTGTACCATCCACTGCACTCCATTTTTCTGATGTACAGGAGTGGAGTCGGTGCCAACATGTATCTTTTGGAACCATTCCTCCGTCTGAACAGAAGAGCCATTGCCCTCCGTCGCTTCTGATGGATCCAAGGGTTCTACAGCCTGAATATCGTCGTTGCTGACTGTGAACAGTTTGGCTATGGTTGCATAATGGGGCAAGCGTGCTTCCTCCTCCCCACAGTTCAGAACACGTACCGGGACTCTGCCCTTTTTAACATCAAAAATTCCCCTGGCCCTCAGCACAGTAGGTCTGCTATCTGAATAGACTGGCTCAAGGAGGGCTTGGTAGTCCCCTCCTCTGATGCCTATGGCTGCTCTGCACCAGATGAGAGTCTCACTCCTGGGGGAAAGCATAATGGAGTTGGGATCACTCACCCTTATGCTACCAATTTCAAGGGCCTTGATTTCTTTATTGAGGGCATGCTGTTCTTTGTACAGGGTCGACTCGGCTATGTCTTGCAAAATGGTGATGACCTCACTTAAACAATTTTCAATCAAATTTGTGCCCAATGTTATGATAGGTTGACACTCTCCTCTTTCCACCTCTACCACCACGAGACCTTGAGCTTTGAGCTCCACCTTTCCCACTTTAATGACAACCTCCTTGCACCCCACCTGTGTCCCATTACTTGCTATTAATGACAAGGCACCATCAGGAAGTGGGGTGAAATCAGCATCAGTCCAATACCTCTGTTACTGTGTGTGAGGGATTGTGGTTACCTGTGATCCAGTGTCCATGAGGGCGTTGAAGGGGAGACCATCCACTACCACAGGTATAAGTGGACATCCTCCAACATACCTTTTTCTCCAGTTAATTGGACCAGAGTGTTTTACTCCTGGGGGTTGGTCCTTGGCCCCAGGGGTCGCCCATTGAAAGGACACTCTCTTTCATTATGATCAACCTTATGGCACCGTCAGCAGATGGGTCTTCCAGAAGGGTCAAATCGGTCTGTTGGTCTCCTGCCGGTGTGGGTCAGTCGTTGCTGCTGTTGTGACATCCTCTTTGGCCATGGGAGATCATCCGGGCTCGATGCTAATTGGATCCTCTCTGTGGGGGAACAAGTCTGGAGAGTCTGAACAGTTCTACATAGAGCAGCTACATTCTTAGTCAGTTTCTGTACTTGCAGCCGTAAATCTGCAGTAGAATCATCAACTGCAGTCTGCACATGCTGCACTGCAGGCACCTGGGGTGAGGATACTGCCCCCTGGTGGTATGTAACTGCTGGATGTTTAACTGGCTCAGTGCAGACATAGGTAGATTCTCTTAAGATACGGATGGATCTGTCCTTTAACTTAACAAAGTCCATGTCAGGGTTCTGCAATGACATCATGCGCAGTTGAGCCTTACTGGAATCAGACAAAAGACCCTCAATGAACTGCTCTTTCAGCATTTTGTTCTCATCTCTAACACTGTCTGGATCAGTTTGTTTAATGGCCCACAGCTTCTCCTGCAGGTTAAGGGCATAGTCTCTGACAGTGTCCTGTGATTTCTGTCTGCAGCTGAAAAATCGCATCTTTATTTCTGAAGCAGTACAGGTGTCAAAAGTATCCTTTAGTTTAGAAAAAAGTCTTTTACAGTCTTTTTATCAGTCGCTGGCCAAGATTTAACTTCTCTCTGAGCAGCGCCACTGAGGTGTCTTGTAAGTATACTGACTTTCTGCTCCTCTGACATAGGGTAAATTTCAAACATGCTGCGCAGCTTCTCCTTGAAGTCACTTAAGGTGTGGGATACGCCAGTGTACTGTGGCAGCCATGCCGCACCCGGTATATAAGGTACGTCTCCAAAGCTCTAAGCTTCAGGGAAGTAAGGGAGTGAGGTAAAATTGTGTGTGTGTAGTGGTATCTAGCAGAGAAAGCATAACTCCCATTGCTTACAAAACACATGCAAAACAGTACATATTTAACCATTTTGAGGTGGAAAAGACACAGGGCGCCACATAAACAAAGGAAATACCAAATGACTAATAATGGGAACTTTGGTTTCATGTGGCCATCCAGGACGTCTGTTCAATGGGTTATTGGGGTGCGTCCAAATTTTGAGCAGCCCTGCCACTCACTGCATACGCAATAACAGTATAAGAGACCCACTGTTTAATCATGGGAACAGCAAAGCGTAGCCGGCTGATGGCTCTCTAAGAAAACAGAGGGCCGACTGCTGGCCCTATAAAAATAGGCTTTGTTACTTTCAGAGTCCCTCTTTCATAAATGAAACAGGATGTGTCTGATGATGTGTCACACACCACATGGCCAGATAAGGTTGTAAAATGTTCAAAGGACATTTCCCAGTGAATGCATTTCTCTTGGTTGAAAGCAATGCTAAAGTTGAAAAACGCATCAAAAATGCTACAGGTGAACATAGCCCAAGTGGTGAAGGAACATTTTTGTTTTGGGTTAATTATTTTGCCTTACATACAAATCATTACCCTGGAAAGGATGTTCCTTAACATACTTCCCAGGAAAATCCATTTTGGTTTCATTTTTGTAAGTTTTATTGTGCGCCTGTAAAAGTGGCGTAAGACTCTGACAACATTGTTCACAGCTGTGACTTGGGAGTCAGAAATGCTTCCAAAGGTCTTCCCCATGATGTTCCCATGTTGTTTGAGCACTGTTCTCATCTATTTCAGATGTTTTTAGACCCTAAAAGGACCTCCTGGGGGAAGGGGGGGGCGCCGCAAGAATGCTCAGTTTTCCCATAGACTTACATTAGGCTTGTTTCTCGGGTCGAGCACCCGAGCATTCCAATTTGCTCGACCCGAGCAAGGAGCACATGAGCATTTTAGTGCTCGCTCATCACTATTAGAGAGAGCTTGACTAAAGGTTGGAGGCTCAATAATCTCACAAGCAAGGAAGTACAAGGCCAGGTTTAAATATGGTGTCTAATCAGGAATTTACAGGATGAGTCAATCAGGAACAACACAAAGTGGAGGTGATCTGAACAGCAGGTAGTGGTATCTGAAGTTCATGTCCTGACACCATGCAAAGGGGCAATGGGCCATCCAACTGTGTATAGAGGGCTATGGGCATCATACTATGATTAAGGGAGTTATGGGGGGCATCCAGGCCCGGATTGGCAATATAACCAACCGGGCATTTTCCAGCTGGGCCGCTGTCACGTGGGCCGCAGCGGCAGCGACCGATCAGCTGGCCGCTTGCCAGCTGCTGCGGCCACTGTTGCTCCTGCCGCCGGCCCTCTGCAGCACGGCGGTGATAGTTTCAAGTTCCTCCCGCACTGCAGGGAGATAAGCCGCCACGCCCCTCCCACGCACCCCATCCTCGCCTTAGCATGAGACTCCCTCCCCCCCGCAGCCACTCACAGCGTCGCACTCGCTTGCCTGCTCGCTCTGTTCGCAGGACCTGTGATGAGGTCACAGGAGGGGAGGAGTCAGGGGGGTCACATGATCAGGAGCCTTTGTCCAGACCCCCGATCATGTCACCCCTGACTCCGCCCCTCCTGTGACCTCATCACAGGTCCTGTGCGCTCAGCCTTGCCTCTACCGTCTGTAAGACTCTGCTTTGCTGTTGTCATGGTGCTGGTTGAGGTAAGTATGTGTGGGGTCAGGATTTACAGTGTGGATGTAGCAGAGCTGTGTGTGCACGAGGTGTACGGAGCGGAGCCGTGTGTACGAGGTGTACGGAGAGGAGCCGCGCGTGTACGAGGTGTACGGAGCGGAGCCGCGTGTGTATGAGGTGTACGGAGAGGAGCCACGCATGTACGAGGTGTACGGAGAGGAGCCGCGCATGTACGAGGTGTACGGAGCGGAGCAGTGTGTACGAGGTGTACAGAGCGGAGCCCTGTGTGTACGAGGTGTACGGTGCGGAGCCGTGTGTGTACGAGGTGTACGGAGAGGAGCCACGCGTGTACGAGGTGTACGGAGTGGAGCAGTGTGTACGAGGTGTACGGAGCGGAGCCGCGTGTGTACGAGGTGTACGGTGCGGAGCCGTGTGTGTACGAGGTGTACGGTGCGGAGCCGTGTGTGTACGAGGTGTATGGAGCACAGCCGCGTGTGTACGAGGTGTACGGAGAGGAGCCACGCGTGTACGAGGTGGACAGAGTGGAGCCGTGTGTGTATGGAGTGGAGCCATATGTGTACGGGATGTACGGAGCGGAGCCAAGTGTGTACAAAGCATACAAAGCAGGCTTTTCCCACGGACACAGGAGTACACGGCGGAGCCCCGAGGAGCATTTTAAAACACACACATGACGTTCCACCTGAAGTGATGTGCTGGAAGCTGACCGGAAATGAGATAATTTCTTGAGGCGATTGTGACGGAACCAGGAATGCTTCAGATCCATCACCGTGTCCTCCTCCGACAGCGCAGACAGCAGGATCGCCTTGGAATCGGGGATGCCGGCCATGTGAGCGGATCATGATAGGTCCTGCACCGGGAGGCTCAGGTGGGCACTACAATGGGAGCCAGGCTGCTATAGTATCTTTGTAGAATCTTTCTTTATTTCTTTCTCTCTTTTTCTTTCTTTCTCTGTTCTTTCATTCTCTGTTCTGTCTTTCCCTCATTTTCTTTCTCTTTCTGTTCTTTCTTTCTCTCTCTAATCTTTCTTTTTTCTCTCTCTGTTCTTTCTTTCTTTTTCTTTCCTCTCTTTCTCTCTGTTCTTTCTTTCTTTTCTTTACTTCTTTCTTTCTCTCTCTGTTCTCTGTCTCTCTCTGTTCTTTCTTTCTTTCCCCTCTTTCTTTCTCTCTCTGTTCTTTCTCTGGTCTCTCATTGTTCTTTCTTTGTCTCTCACTGTTCTTTCTTTCTTTCCCCTTTCTTTCTCTCTGTTCTTTCTTCTTTCTCTCTGTGTTCTTTCTTTCTCGCTCTCTCTGTTTTCTTTTTTCTCTCTCTCTCTGTTTTCTCTCTTCCTTAGTGCCAGTCAGTGTGCCCATAATGCCAGCCACTGTGCCCTCAGTACCAGTCAGTGTGATCAGCAGTGCTGAATGGGTGCGATTAGGTGTGGACATGGGTGTGACTAGTTGTGAAATGGGTGTGGCTGGGCGTGGCCAAAATTTGCAGTCTTTGTCCATCTTTCTCTTCTTCAAAAGATGGGAGGTATGATAGGGGCGGCTATGACCAGGGGGTCTGGTTGCCCAATAGAGAGCAGTTCTGCCAGGAATTCTGTAATCATGCATACAAAAGGGGACAGAAATTTGGGAGGAGTACTGTACCTAAAAGCAATAAATAGGACTGAGCTGAAATACTGGGCACAGCTGTGACTACATGTTATATAGTCGTGTTAATCTCCTCTCACTTCTTGTAAACTACAAGTGTACAAAGATATTATATAGTCACCATGTGACTAGTGGACCTGTGTAACTTCAAATGCCAGGGCTGAATTTTAGTCCCAGTCTGGCCCTGGGGGCATCATACTGTATATTGGGGTAATGGGCCATCATACTGTGTATGGAGAGCTATGGGGAATCATACTATATTAAGGGGGATAAAGAGAATCACATTGTGTAAAGTGGGTTACAGGCCATCATACTTTGTATAGATGGTCGTGAGTCAATGGGCCATCATTCTGTGTAAAATGGGGGCAATGGACTATCATAGTGTGTATAGGAGACTATGAGTCATCATACTATGTATAGGGGGCTAGAGAACATCATGCGTATAGGGGCTGTGGGAAATCATACTGTATATAGAGGGCTGTTGGAAGATATGCCGTGTATTTGAGCTAAGGACCATTATATTATGTAAACAGGGGGCTATGAGGTAGCATGCTGTCTACATAATGAGTATGTGGCATAATACTTGGTATAAAGGGCTGTGGTGGCATTACACTGTGTATAGGGAGCTGTATGGCCTCTGTTTAAAAGAGAATTTACAGGGTGGGCATTATACTGTGTATAGGGGTATTTTGGAGCAATATATTGTGTATGGGGACTGTGGTGACCATCATTGGTAGTGGGAGATCATTATCATTTTAGGGAAGTACAGAGGTATTATTATTACTAATTGGCCCGTGCAAAATTTTCACACATTGGTCGTCGGGGGCGCAAGCAATTTCAGAAAAACCAAGCTGGTCAAATGTAAATGAATATCATGAGATGATAAACACAGACAAGCATTTATACATGAAGATTGGTAATACATTAAATTGGTTGAGGTGCCACCTGCAGGTCATTGTTTCTTTCTGCAGGTTTATGAAAATGAATGTGTAAACTATATTTAGTGATAAAATCGAGAATGTGTGGTTTGTTTGGCTCTTTTCTTGCTGAAGAGGGCAAGTTTACCTTTCAAATGGTGTGCCATTTGTGTGTGTGGGGTGAAGTAATCAGCGAAAAAGCAGTGCATGCTTACAAATGTGTTTGCATATTTGACTCACCATGTGTGTGTGGGGTGAAGTATTCACTGAAAAAGCAGTGCATGTACACAAATGTGTTTGCATATGTGACTCACCTGCAGTGAAGGGTGCAATCCTCCAATGTACATGAAATAGGCTGGGCAAGCACTTGGGAAAGCTGGAAAAACCCCAAGGCAAATGTTTGGATTTGTTTGTGATGTCTGTAAGCAGCTTTGTAGTAGTATGCTGCCACTTGCAGGTAATTTGACCTTTGAAATTGTGTATCATTTGTTTGTGTGGGTGGAGTATGAATGGAGCAAGTGTGCAATTGAATAGGCAGTGCATGTTTACAAATGTGTTTGCATATGTGACTCAGCTACAGTGAAGTGTGCAATCCTTCAATTTGGCTGAAGTAGGCTGGGCAAGCAGTTCTGCAAGCTGGAAAGCCCCCAAGGCAAATGTTTGGATTTGTTTGTGATGTCTGTAAGCAGCTTTGTGGTAGTGTGCTTTGGGGTAGTGTGGTGCCACCTGCAGGTCATTTTTCCTTACTGCAGTTTTATGAAAATTAATGTTTAAACTGTATTTTGTGATGAAATTGTGGATGTGTGGTTTGTTTGGCTATTTTCTTGCTGAAGGGGGCAAGTTTACCTTTCAAATAGTGTATTATTTGTGTGTGTGGGTCGAGTATGATACAAAGTAATCACCGAAGAAGAGTGTTTAGAAATAATAGAATAGATTATAAGAGAGCTTGAGAGTGGGTGTTTTAATGATAATAATAATTATGACCCTGTACCTCCTTTAAATAAGTAATACAAGGAAGTACAGCATCATTATTATTGCTATTATTATCATCATCATTATTATAAGAAAACACATGGTGATTATTATTATTATTATTGTTATTATTATTATTATTATTATTAGTAGTATTAATAAAGGATGCACAAGAGGAACTTATTGCTGCAATGAGGCACAGGGTGACATTATTACTATAGGTTGCTGTATAACTCTAAGGAGGCACAGGTGAGCATTTTTACTATAAGGAAGTGAAGAGTGAACATTATTACTGAGGGGGCACTTTTAATGTGTGGAACACAAAATGAGCATACTATTACTGTACAGGGCACAAAGGAGGCATTATTATTGTCTAGGGCACTGGTTATAACACTATATGTGTCATGATGGGGGAACGTGAGAAAGGGACTGGAAAAGCAAATAGCAAAAGATGTGTCTTTGTTACATTTTGCAGGGACGAGATGTGGATGAACAAGTATAGGAAGGTCATGGTGTTCTGGGCCAGATGGAAAAGAAAAGAGAAAATTATTGACTACAATCATCGAAAACGTCACTTTTCAGTATATGTACCGGAAACACTGTAAGAAAGCCAGGGAGGACTGGGTTAAATCCTACCACTGCAGGTCTTGATTTGATGCACCCGGCTTGTTTTGACTAAGTACCAGGGCATGTGTTCACCTAGGAGCTCTCAGTCTGCTGGGGATATTGAGCAGAGTGAAATGTGTTGAAGCTGGTGGGTGACCAGCAAAAATGTGAGCTGCAACTGGGAAAGAGACAAGCCAGAGTCTTAGTGCTGTCAGTGCTGGTTTGGCTAAGGGGAGTGCTGAGAGCTGGAAGACGTCTCTTTAAGTGGAGTTGTGCGGAGGAGAGCTGGGGTCCAAAATGCCCGGGGGGGTGAGGTTAATATAACACCTCAGTACAGAGAGATGGTGGAACTGACCAAGTCCCAGAATCAATGGACTGCAGCATTGGCAGGCACAATACCTACTTCACCTACCCAGCCTCGAGTGCTGCTCCTCATCCTGGCAAGGGGCCTAAGGCATGCCAGTTGACCGTGAACATGTGTCCAAGAGATGGAACTTCAGGACTCAATTTGTTTGTTGATCCTGGAAAGGGCCACACTTCTAAATGTGCTAGACCCTGGTAAGTGGGTTAGGCTAAGGTGTATCCATAGAGACACGAAGAAATATCCCAGGGCCCAGTTCAACATAAGACATGCAACTGTGGTTCTGTGTCCCACAAAGTGGGAGTGATAAAGGACTTTTTGCATGCTGTTGTTATTGGTTGAGATTTTCAGTTATTCTGGGACTTATGGACTAAAGATTTAGGAAATTCAGCAAACTCGTCTGACCTTAACCCCATGTTATTTTCAAGAGGAAAATGAGAGACACCTGACCAGACCCAACAATGCAGACGAGCTGAAGGCTGCTATCAAAGCAACCTGGGATTCCATAACACCTCAGCAGTGCCACAGGCTGATTGCCTCCATGCCATGCCGCATTGATGCAGTAATTGATGCAAAAGGAGCCCCGACCAAGTATTGAGTGCATTTACTGAACATACATTTCGGTAGGCCAACATTTTAAAATCTTTTTTCTAGCTGGTGTTATAAAGTATTTTAATTTAGTGAGATAAGTTTTGGGTTTTCGTTGGCTGTAAGCCATAATCATCAACATTAACAGAAATAAACACTTGAAATAGATCACTCAGTTTGCAAAATGGTAGGGACGGCGGAACGCACTAAATATAAAATAACGTAAAGTGCGTTTGCTGCCCGGGGTCCACCGTGCGGAAGGTGTTAACACTGCTGCTAGCTAATGGCGGACGTACAATATGGTGGTATTACGAACGCGGGTTGAAAGTCACCCAGGTGCGCGGCGCGATCTCTGTTTATTCACAGAGATGCCTTAAGTGAAAAACACAAAAAGGCTGAGCCTGTTAGCGTCACAGGTCTCAGAGAAGTGCACGCACGGTATATGGTCACAGGAGCTGGGCTGCGTCCATCTAGACCTACCGTGTGTGCGGCGTCACAACTGCGGACGCCAAGAGGAGCTGCAGACTGCAACGCGGCGACAGACACTGCCGCTAGTCGACAATGCCTGGAAGCAAGCGCACTGTCGGACGCTAGCACTGTGGAGGATGCTGTAGTGGCTTGTAGCTTGCCACTGGCTGGCGCTGACTCTATAGCTAAGTCCCTATACACACTCGTAATATCAGAGGGAGGGGATCTTAATGAGTCATTCGCAGGTTCATGCATCCATCACCATTCACAGAGTAGCAACTAGAGACTATACTAGCGCATGGCCGAGCGGCCATGTGAACTTTTTATAGCCAGAACCTTCTGGAAGCTTCCAGATCCCTGAGATGGACCAATCAGATCTGGAGAAGGACCTGGACAGGTGGCTCCCGATCTTCAATGGGAGATCGTCTCGTGAACATGCTCAGTGTAGCGACAGAAGGGCTTAGCCTCTGGAGCAATTTGCTGCTGAGCAGTCTGCATTGCTATTGCTGACCCAAAGGTGGCAGCAATAGCCAGCCCCACAGAGCAGGTCTGGGCAGAGTGTCTGGGAAGCTGGGATTGCTGAGCAATCTCCTCTGCGGTCGAAAGACAATGGGAGACTGCAGAATGTGAGGCTCTGGATTCCTGTTGAACCGCTGCAGGAACCCGATGCCTAACATTGCCCCCAATAGGGCCACCTCCCTCCTGAGCCTTCCAATCCACCAAATAAAGTTTTTTGCTACGTACCACCTTGTATCCCACAGAGGCATAGGCCTCAGGCTCGTCCGAAGACAAGTCTGATGTCCCGGCAGATGACTCGGAAAACCGGGACATGTGAACAGGTTTGAGAAGGGACACGTGGAAGGCGTCAGGGATGGCTAAGTCGCTAGGAGCAGAAGTTGGAGCCGGGCGCCGATGTGTGTTGGCCTGCATCTTCAGTCTCACTTTAGAGGATAGAGTGACATGCGGGGTGCGACCCAGACTGTCACGAACCTTCATTGCCTGGTCTGCCACCGGCAAGGGATAAAGTAACCCAGCCGGCCTCTGTTTAGAGGAGCTGCTCCGAGCACAAGAGGCACATGCCTGAATGTATTTGTGATGTCACGGGTGACTGGATACTCCACCTCCAGCAGGGCGAATTTCTATGACACCCGTGACCCTGGATACACCGCCTCCAGCAGGGTGAATTTAAACAATGAAATGTGCAGCCGGATACACCGCCTCCAGCAGGCGAATTTCAATAGTTACACGTGTATCTGGATACACCGCCTCCAGCAGGGCGAATTTACAGAGATAAGGGAAACACCAGGGAAACTGATACAATGGAGGTCTCTGCAATAGGGAACGGGGACGTGGAGACCTCCTGCACTCCCCTGAGTCAGTGTCTCTACACTCCTGATGGTCCCTAGGCAGGTTCCGCACCCGGTGACGAGCAGGATACCTAAAATCCCTAGCTCGCCCTGCACCTATCCCTTTCTAATGAATTGGATGGTGCAGAAACTAATCCCACCACTGCCCTAAAATACACATAAGGAAAGTTACAAACAGGGAAAAACCACTTAGCTTTGCTCTGTTTCTATTGCTCCCAGCAACAGAGTCCAGCACCTGAGTGCAGCTTTCCTCCTGAATAGCTGCTACTTCACCAAAGCTTTGTCAGAGCTGCAAGGAACTCCTAACTGTTGCTTCTTCCACACCAGGACTCTGACTGAGCTGCAAAGAACTTCTCTAGCTCCTTCCTCCACCAAGGATGGTTGGAAATGACCAATATCACCAACAGTGAGTGAGACCACCTGACTCTCCTTTATAGGCAAGAGCCAGAGCCATCACAAATCACATCATGCTAGTGATTCCCATGTAATAATACTAGTCACCACGGGGGCAAAACTAGAACTAAAGACACACTGGGTAATGACCCTAATGGCCACCGGGGCAAAACTAACTTTAAGCAAACAGCTTAAAGGAAAAAAAAAAGGTTACATGTGCTTTTATCTGTCACAATCCAGCATGGATCGTGACAATATTTTTTAGTGTCCCGAGCCCTGTGCAGCCACCAATAAGAGCTTGCCAGGAGTTTTGTGGTCTGCTTGTAGCCAAAGTGACCATCCACCCTGGACGCGTGTGCCCACGCGAGAACCTTGGACCGCAGGTGAGGCGGGACAAAGGTCTTGCCTGGCGGCACTGACTCGAGGACGACCGGAGCCATGGTCTTCAGATTCCCAGTAGGGGGCGCGGAAAGATCCGCAGGCACCTCCGCAAAGGCTACTTTGATGCCTCCCCCCATGCACCATCCCACACAGTCTTTGCTCCATCCCAGTATTCTCCCCGAGGACCAGTCTATATAAGGGGAATGGCAACGGAGCCAGGGAACCCCGAGGAGCACCTGATCGATGCACTCTGGCTTAATGAGCAGGGAAAGCGTCTCCTGGTGAGATGGTGAAATTGAGAGCCTAAGGGGTGCTGTTTGGTGGGTAATCTGGGATGATAAGGTCACCCCATTTACCACACTGATGGGCACTGGGTGAGGAAGTGGTACCAATGGAATAGCGTGCTGTTGGGCGAAAGATGAAGACATAAAGTTCCCTTCTGCCCCGGAGTCCACCGTAACCTGTACCTCCCAGGAGGAAGCACTGCTATCTATTGTCCCTTGGAGCGCTGGTTTGGGGGAGAAGGTCTCCACAGCAAATAGTCCCCCACCAATTACCAGTAGACGCAAACGTTCTTTCGGCTGCTGTGGACACCTGTTAGCCAGGTGACCAGACTGTCGACACTGGTAACAGTGTGTGGAGCTTTGTGCCGGACGCGTCTTGAGACCGTCGCGGGACACCTCCATGGGCTCTGGAGGTAAACTCTCCAGCTCAGGTGGTTCTAGAGGTTCACAGAGGTTGGGAGCCAAGATAACCTTCCGCCTGGATTGAGCACGTTCCAGCCCGCGCTCCAAAAAACGGAGATCGATGCTGGTGGAAATGGCAGTCAGCTCCTCCAGACTTACGGGAACCTCCCTGGTAGCTAGAGCATCCTAAACATGCTCCGCCAAACCTCTCCAGAACACAGGGATGAGGGTTTCATCAGGCTATTCCAGCTCAGAAGCCAGTGTCCAGAAACAGACGGCGTACTGGCTGACCGAGAGGGATCCCTGTGTTAATGCTAGTAGCTGGAGAGAGGTGTCGTGAGTGACTCATGGCCCCAAAAAGACCTGCTTCAGAGATGTTAGGAACTGGGCAGTGGTCCGAACCACAGGGTCACCATGCTCCCACAGTGGCGTGGCCCACTCCAACGCCCTGCCCGACAGAAGGGAAACGATAAACCCTACCTTAGCCCGCTCTGTAGGGAATCGCGCGGCCAGTAACTCAAGTTGGATAGAGCACTGGCTCACGAAACCCCTACAGGAGGTGCTGTCACCAGAAAATTTATCGGGCAACGGGAGGTGGGATACTGTCGGCGCAGGCGTGGACACATGCAAGACACTGCCTGCGCAGCAGCCTCAGTAACCTTCGCAGCTGAGGCGGAACTCTCGAGATTCGCCAACCTGCCCTCCAGCTGGTGAATGTACTGCAATAGCTGCTGCTGGTCCGCCATTACTAGCCAGACCCTGGCGCTAGTATAATGTTAGGGACCGCGGAATGCACTAAATATAAGATAACGTAAAGTGCGTTCGCCACCCGGAGTCCACCGTGCAGAAGGAGTTAACACTGCTGCTAGCTAATGGCGGACGTACAATATGGTGGTATTACGCACGCTGGTTGAACGTCACCCAGGTGCACTGAGCGATCTCTGTTTACTCACAGAGATGCCTTAAGTGAAAAACACAAAAAGACTGAGCCTGTTAACGTCACAGGTCTCAGAGAAGTGCACGCACGTTATATGGTCACAGGAGCTGGGCCCTAGGCAGAGGGTCTGCGTCCATCTAGACCTACCGTGCGTGCGGCATCGCAACTGCGGACGCCAAGAGGAGCTGCAGACTGCAGCGTGGCGACAGACACTGCGGCTAGTCGACAATGCCCGGAAGCAGGCGCACTGTTGGACGCTAGCACTGTGGAGGATGCTGTAGTGGCTTGTAGCTTGACACTGGCTGGCACTGACTCTATAGCTAAGTCCCTATACACACTCGTAATATCAGTGGGAGGGGATCTTAATGAGTCATTCGCAGGTTCATGCATCCATCACCATTCACACAGTAGCAACTAGAGACTATACTAGCGCATGGCCGAGCGGCCATGTGAACTTTTTATAGCCAGGACCTTCTGGAAGCTTCCAGATCCCTGAGATGGACCAATCAGATCTGGAGAAGGACATGGACATGTGGCTCCCGATCTCCAATGGGAGATCGTCTCGTGAGCATGCTCAGTGGAGCAACAGAAGGGCTTAGCCGCTGGAGCAATTTGCTGCTGAGCAGTCTGCATTCCATTGCTGACCCAAAGGTGGCAGCAATAGCCAGCCCCACAGAGCAGGTCTGAGCATAGCGTCTGGGAAGCTGGGATTGCTGAGCAATCTCCTCTGCGGTCGAAAGACAATGGGAGAATGCAGAATGTGAGGCTCTGGAGTCCTGTTGAACCGCTGCAGGAACCTAACACAATGACTCTATATAATATATGAATTTCACTTTTTGTATTGAAGAACTGAAATAAATTAACTTTTTGATGATATTCTAATTTTGTGAGAAGCACTTGAATATATGTACATATATATATATATATATATATATATATATATATATAAATACAGCTCTGACAAAAAATAAGAAACCACCACATCAAAATCCTGTCATGGGCAGCCCAATCTCCAGACCTGAATCCCATTGAAAACCTCTGGAATGTAATCAAGAGGATGATGGATAGTCACAAGCCATCAAACAAAGAACTGCTTTAATTTTTGCGCCAGGAGCAATGTGAAAGACTGGTGGCAAGCATGCCAAAATGCATGAAAGCTGTTTTTAAAAAGCTTGGTTATTTCACAAAATATTAATTTCTGAACTCTTCCTGAGTTAAAAAATTAGTATTATTGCTTCAAAATGATTATGAACTTGTTTTCTTTGCATTATTTGAGGCCTGAAAGCACTGGTGCTTTTATTTAATTTTGACCATTTCTCATTTTTAGAAAAAAAATGCGAAACTTATTGCTTGGAAATTCGGCGACAAATTGTCAGTAGTTTAAAGAATAAAAGAGCAATTTACATTTTACTCAAGAATATACCTATAAGGAGAAAAATCAAATAAACTGAAAATTCTGCAGTGGTCTCTTAATTTTTGCCAGAGCTGTATATATATATATATATATATATATATATATATATATATATATACGCATATATATATTCAATAGGCTTAAAGAGGATTTCTCACAGGCATTTTGCTACCTCCTCTGAGAGCATCATAATGTAGGAAAAGAGACCCTTATTCCAGCGATGCATCACAACTTACTTTACTGGATGGCAGTAGTTTAGATGCAATCAGAATTTTTAGATGTAGCATGTAGCAGAGCTCACATAGCTAGCTAGGTACATTATCTATTGACAGTAAGCTTCTTATCAGAGATGAGAACACGGTCGAACCAGGGCTTGAGTAACCTGTGTAGTCCAGGAAGTGATAATCTCCTAATGATAAAACTTCCATTGTCTGGAAACAACAGCACACAAACTAATAAGTGACATATCCTTGAAATCCGTGTCTCATCTGCTACATTATGCTGTCCTCAAATTACATAGCAAAAACCTGGTGACAGATTTCCTTTAATTCCACCGTGCTTTACAGACATCTTCATCACTGTCCACATTGGGTCTCAAAATCTAAATTACCTTATCTTTGACGTGAGGGAGGAAATCAGAGTATCCAGAAGAAACCCATGCAAACACGAGGAGAACAGGCAAACTTCTAGGCAATGTTGGTGGGATGTGGACACATGACCCAATGCTCTAAGTCTACAGTTCGAACAACTGAATCACGGTGCTGCCTAGTGGCATTATCATCCACAACATCTGCAGAAAACCTCAACATTGGAGGAGGCAACAAAAGCAGCGGTGGAGTTCTGAACAATAGCTCCACGCATCTATTTTTCACTAGCAGTTTGTTGGGTACAATATAGATAAAGAAATCAGATTATACATTGCTTCATTATATGAATAAGTGCGGCATGAATAAGGATAATATTTATTGTAATCCATGCTACAGGAGGTAAGCCATATTACATTTTGAATCACATTTCAAGAAAGGACAATTTTTAAACAGCTTTGCGGAAGGAGCAAAGGTCTCCGTGTGCGTCCCTCATAGAGCACTTAATCACGGCCTGATATATTTATGGGGTGATCTCTCCATGAAGATTCTCCAGTTCAAGGCTACCGTCCTTTACAAGTGATATAAATTTCGGATACTTAAACCGTGGTCTCTGCTCTAAGATTGCAGCGGACATGTATTAAAGGCAAGGCATAAGGAGACTAATGTTGACAATTAGTATATACCAAGCTGTCTTATCAACTGCTATTAAAAATACTAATAATTGGTAATAATTAGCATTATTTGTAAAATCTTACACTGAGTGACAGAACGATCTCTATGTGACCTGCACGCTGCCCTCCTCTGGAAGTGAAAGTGTTCTCTATTAAAAACTAGAGAGAAGACAAAAAATACATCATCCCATGTTGTCTTCTCATAAATGTGACCACCATTTCTTCTTTTCTCCGGCTCTTCAAAAAGGCATCCATCACAAAACTTCATTATCCCTAAAGCCTCACCCGTCCATCGCACCTCAAATAAAAAAGATTCATTTAATTCTATGTCCGAAGAGGAGGAGACGGACATCTCAAACACTTATCAAACAATAACCAGCATAGTAATGCCGAATCGGCTGTATATTTATGCCATCTCTCTGAATCTCTGGCTATCCCTCTTCCCAATACGACAAGCAGATGACAGGAAGACATTTCCTGAAAGCCTTTCAGATGGGGTCTCTTGCGCTGCTAGATGACATCCTTCAGTTATATGCTCTTGCCTGATTTTTTTCCCTAAATGGATGTTTGGAGTTGTTCATGCAGAGAGCAATTGCAATTTTTTTTCTAGTGAATTCCGCTGGGCTTATTCAAAAGTAATTTTATTCCATTTAAGTTTTCAAAACAAGTTATATTTAAGTAAAATATGACAATAAAATTAACAATACTTTTATTGGCTGTAAGTTCATCTAAACACATAATCCATGCAGAAAATCTAATGAAGACCTATAATTTAGATTCAAAGTTTAATGATAAATAGGGTTATTTTACGCAAGTGGTATTTTTTAGAATTTACATATGTAATTTTTAGAATTTACATATGTAAAACAATCATGCTAATCTCAGGACTTCCGGTGTGTGGCAAGGGCATGCATGGAAATTATAGGGCCTAATTGCAGAAGTGCTAATTCAGCCCCCTTTATCAAATAAAAAATATATTAGGTGGAGCAGGCAAAATCTTAATACTGTACATAAACATAGTCACTTCACAGAAGGCATATCTCACAACTTCTAAAGACAGAGGTAGGATCACCTTAGTGTTCGCATCCACTACAATATTCCTTTCATGGCTGCCATAAAGTTTGATGCCAACAAAAATGCTCCCCAAACACGGTAAGTAATCCCCACAGTGAATTCCTCAACAGTACCCTCCACATGCATAGCATCATGACCCCAAAGTGTCCCCTACAAAGAATGATGACTCCACAGTGCCCCAACATAGTGAAAGCTACTATAGTGCCTCTAACACAATGATGTTCCCAAAGCTCCTACACACACATTATGAGGCCTCCAGTTAACCCCATCACAGTGTGATAGCCCTCTCAGTACCAGAACATGGTATCAATGGATGTGCCATTTCTGGGGTGCTAAGGGATGATGTTCTTAGTCTGGAAATGGGCCAATGTTCATGGCCCCTTCCTGGGCTGTTAATATAAGCCCGCAGCTGTCTGCCTAGCCTTTGCTGGTTATTAATTATAGGGGGACTTCATTTCATTTTTGGGGAGGTCACACCTTGTTAATAACCAGTAAAGTTTAAGTAGACAGCTGTGAGTTGATATTAATAGCCTGAGAAGCTACATGTTTATTACCTCCTTCCAAGACTATAAACATTAGCCCTCACCTGTCATCTTTCACTCACCTGGTAAATAAGCCGGATTACTTACTGGTAATGCTCTTTTAATGAGTCCACAACAGCACCCACTGGAGGTAGCGGGATCCGCCCCATAGGAACAGGAAACCTACAGAAAGATAAAAGGGGGCGGTCCGCCTCTCCGCCTCAGTTGTATTTCAGAGTACCAGGAGGACTGCCAAGAGTTAGGGAAAGTTCTTGCATTTTAAGATTAACTTATTTACTTTAGGAAATACACTTTAATATGTGGCATATTTATTGCTATTATTATCTTCATAGGGAGAGAAGTGAGCGGGTGCTGTCGTGGACTCATTAAAAGAGCATTACCGGTAAGTAATCCAGCTTTTTACCCTTCGCCACGACAGCACCCACTGGAGAGATTCCAGAGACCATCACCTTGGTGGGACCACCGTGCCAAAGACAGTCCTGCCAAAGCTTAGGTCGGAAGTTGACGAAAGGTCAAGTCTGTAGTGATTATAGAAGGTAGAAAGGGTTGACCAAATTGCCGCCTTACATATGGCTTCGATTGGAACGCCTCTGCTCTCGGCCCAAGAGGATGCCATTGCTCTAGTAGAATGTGCTCAAATGCTCTCCGGGGGATCTTTACTTCTCGTGGTGTAGGCTACTCGGATGGCATCCCTGATCCATCGGGATAAGGTGCTCTTGGTGACTCCGTACCCCTTTTTACAGCCCTGAAAAGATATGAACAGAGCCCCACACTGCCTCCAGCTCCTGGATCTTTCAATGTATTTTAAGACAGTTTTCCTAACATCCAGGGTGTGAAATTTCTGTTCTTCAGGAGTGGAGGGGTCCCTGAAGAAAGTGGGGAGAAGTATCTCTTGTGATCTATGGAATTTTGCTGATACCTTAGGAAGGTATGTGGGGTCTGGTTTCAAAATCAACCTATCCTGATATATCTGAAAAAAGGGGGGATCTATGCATAGGGCATGAATGTCGCTTACTCTCCTAGCAGCCGTTAGTGCTACTAAGAGGGCCGCCTTCAGTGACAAGTATTTTGGAGATACAGTGTCTATTGGTTCAAAAGGGACTTCCGTTAGGGCATCTAGGACCAAGTTTAAGTCCCAAGGAGGGATTCTAGGTATGTGAACAGGGGCCATTCGTTCACAAGCTGTAATGAATCGGGACACCCACTTATTCCCCCGCTATATTATGGCCGTAAAATGCCCCTAATGCGGACAATGTATTTACTGCCAGACCCAGTTCTTTTCCTTTTTATAGAAATTCCAAGATAGGAACTATCGGAATATCTGTGGAATGAGAGGCTGTATGGAACTGCAGAAATTTTTTCCATATTCTCGTGTAAATCTGAGTAGTAGACTGCTTCCTGCTCTGTAGGAGCGTAGCAATTAGTGTTTTGGAAGACCCTCCTAATTTTAGTAGCTGCCTCTCAAATTCCACACCATCAAGTGTAAGCTGTCCACTTGGGGGTGGCAAAAAGGGACTTGGGAGAGTAGGTTGGGTATCAAAGGGAGGACCCAAGGATCTGATATGGACATAGTTCGTAGCCATGAGAACCACGGTCTCTTGTGCCAGAACGGTGCTATTAAAATTACCCTTGCCTTGTCCTCTCTGATCTTCCGAATGACCTGTGGTAGAAGGATTATCGGAGGGAAGGCATATGCTAGGTCGAATTTCCATGGGGCCTGGAGGACGTCTAGTATGCCTGGATGATCCGACAAGGACAGGGAGGCAAATGTTTTTACTTGTCTGTTCTCTTTCGTTGCACAGAGGTCCACTTGAGGTCGCCCCCATAGCGCTATTATGTCCTTGAAGACGCGGTGATTGAGGCGCCACTCCCCTTGCCGAAGTGTGTGTCGGCTTAAGAAGTCTGCATCTTGGTTGTTCTTTCCCTTGATGTGGAGGGCAGAAAGGGACAACAAATAATTTTCGGCTAAGCTTAAGATTCTTGCCGCGGAAGACATCAGAGTCTCTGATCGAGTACCTCTCTGTCTGTTTAAATATGCCACTGTGGTGGTGTTATCCGATAAGATCCTGACATGCTTCTGCTGGAGCTGTGGAAGAAAATGATGTAATGCATAATCTACTGCCATCAGCTCCTTTAAGTTAGATGAGTACTGTAGTTCCTCCTTACTCCACCTTCCCTGACAGAAGCTATTCCCCATATGGGCTCCCCAGCCGTGGGGGATAGCGTCGGTGGTTAAAGTATAGGATGGTAATATTACCCATGGAACTCCCGTGGTCAAATGATTACTATCTAGCCACCATTCTAGAGAAGTCAAGACTTCTTGGGATAGGGTTATCTTGTTCTCGAGGTGACCGCCGTGCCATCTGTCCTCTTGGAGGATGTGATGTTGCAGTGTGTGGATGTGATATTGGGCCCACTGAACTGCCGGGGTACAAGAGGTGAGCGACCCCAATAGCGACATTGCCTCTCTCAGAGACATGCGTGGTCTGTCCATTGCCGCTCTAACCTTATTCTTTATGAGCATAATTTCTACCTGAGGGAGTAGACACCTCGGGGTCGTAGAGTCTAACTGGAACCCTAAAAACGTCTGGAGGGAGAGTGAACAAGTCTGGACTTCTGGAAGTTGATGATCCAGCCTAGATCCTGCAAAGATGAGACCGTATCAGCCACAAGTCTAGTACACTGGGTGATCAAGTTCCCGATAACTAAGAAGTCATCAAGGTAAGGCACGATCAAGGTGTCTTTTTGATGAAGATAGGCCATCACCACCAACATCACTTTGGTAAAGATTCTCGGTGCTGTAGAGAGACCGAAGGGCATGGCCGTATACTGAAAGTGATGGATCTTGCCTTCGAATGCTACTGCGATCCTTAGGTACCTTTGGTATCTGTCATGAATAGGGAGATGATAGTAAGCATCTTTTAAGTCAATGCCTGCCATTACACAGTTAGGGAAGAGAAGTCTAATGGTGGACCTGATTGATTCCATTTTAAATTTATAATTTTTGATAAACGTATTGAGCTTTTTCAGATTTATGATTGTTCTAAATGTACCATCGGGTTTGGGAACTAAAAATAGTGGATAGTAGAACCCTCTCCCCTCTTGTCGCTCTGGGACTTTTACTAAGACCCTCTTGGATAGTAGACTCCGAATTTCCATTTCGAGGACTTTTTGTTGAATTGTTGAGTTAAGGGAGGTTATAATAAATGAGTCGTGGGTAGTGTTGAGCATTCCGATATCGCAAGTATCGGGTATCGGCCGATACTTGCTGTATCGGAATTCCGATACCGACTTCCGATATTTTTTCAATATCGGAATTCGGCATCGGAATCGGAAGTTCAAAGTTGATTGACAGACTGACGTCATCATGATGCGCGGTGTGTGCGCATCATGATGCGCCGTCATTTCGGGCCTTCCGGGGGTCTCTGCCGGCCTGCCGGGGGACTGTGCCGGCCTGCCGGGGGGCTGTGTGGACTGCCCGGGGTCTGTACCGGCCTGCCGGGGGGCTGTGCCGGCCTGCCGGTGGTCTGTGCACCCTGTGGGGGTCTGTACCGGCCTGCCGGGGGGCTGTGCCGGCCTGCCGGTGGTCTGTGCACCCTGTGGGGGTCTGTACCGGCCTGCCGGGGGGCTGTGCCGGCCTGCCGGTGGTCTGTGCACCCTGTGGGGGTCTGTACCGGCCTGCCGGGGGGCTGTGCCGGCCTGCCGGGGGGCTGTGCTGATGTCCGGGGGTCTGTGCAAGCATCGTCCGATGGGACTACAAGTCCCATCGGGCGATGCCTGCTACCATGACAGTGATTGACACATTAGCCAATGATGGGACAGTAGTAGTCCCATCATCCGGCTAATGTGTTAAATGTTAAAAAAAAAAAAAAAAAAAAATACTACATACATACTACATGCATGCTACATACATACTACATGCTACATACATACTACATATATACTACATACATACTACATACATGCTACATACATACTACATGCATGCTACATACATACTACATGCATGCTACATACATACTACATGCTACATACATACTACATGCATGCTACATACATACTACATGCTACATACATACTACATGCTACATACATACTACATACACTCACTGGCCACTTTATTAGGTACACCTGTCCAACTGTGTGTTAAGACTTAATTTCTAATCAGCCCATCACATGGCGGCAACTCAGTGCATTTAGGCATGTAGACATGGTCAAGACAATCTCCTGCAGTTCAAACCGAGCATCAGTATGGGGAAGAAAGGTGATTTGAGTGCCTTTGAACGTGGCATGATTGTTGGTGCCAGAAGGGCTGGTCTGAGTATTTCAGAAACTGCTGATCTACTGGGATTTTCACGCACAACCATCTCTAGGGTTTACAGAGAATGGTCCGAAAAAGAAAAAAAATCCAGTGAGCGGCAGTTCTGTGGCCGGAAATGCCTTGTTGATGCCAGAGGTCAGAGGAGAATGGGCAGACTGGTTCGAGCTGATAGAAAGGCAACAGTGACTCAAATTGCCACCCGTTACAACCAAGGTAGGCAGAAGAGCATCTCTGAACGCACAGTGCGTTGAACTTTCAGGCAGATGGGCTACAGCAGCAGAAGACCACACCGGGTACCACTCCTCTCAGCTAAGAACAGGAAACTGAGGCTACAATTTGCACAAGCTCATCGAAATTGGACAGTAGAAGATTGGAAAAACGTTGCCTGGTCTGATGAGTCTCGATTTCTGCTGCGACATTCGGATGGTAGGGTCAGAATTTGGCGTAAACAACATGAAAGCATGGATCCATCCTGCCTTGTATCAACGGTTCAGGCTGGTGGTGGTGGTGTCATGGTGTGGGGAATTTTTTCTTGGCACTCTTTGGGCCCCTTGGTACCAATTGAGCATCGTTGCAACGCCACAGCCTACCTGAGTATTGTTGCTGACCATGTCCATCCCTTTATGACCACAATGTACCCAACATCTGATGGCTACTTTCAGCAGGATAATGCGCCATGTCATAAAGCTCGAATCATCTCAGATTGGTTTCTTGAACATGACAATGAGTTCACTGTACTCAAATGGCCTCCTCAGTCACCAGATCTCAATCCAATAGAGCATCTTTGGGATGTGGTGGAACGGGAGATTCGCTTCAGGGATGTGCAGCCGACAAATCTGCGCCAACTGTGTGATGCCATCATGTCAATATGGTCCAAAATCTCTGAGGAATGCTTCCAGCACCTTGTTGAATCTCTGCCACGAAGAATTGAGGCAGTTCTGAAGGCAAAAGGGGGTCCAACCCGTTACTAGCATGGTGTACCTAATAAAGTGGCCAGTGAGTGTATATACTACATACATACTACATATATACTACATACATACTACATACATGCTACATACATACTGCATGCTACATACATACTACATACATGCTACATACATGCTACATACATACTACATGCATGCTACATACATACTACATGCATGCTACATGCATGCTACATACATACTACATGCTACATACATACCACATACATACTACATACATACTACATACTACATATATACTACATGCATGCTACATACATACTACATGCTACATACATACCACATACATACTACATACATGCTACATACTACATACATACTACATGCATGCTACATACATACTACATGCTACATACATACCACATACATACTACATATATACTACATGCATGCTACATACATACTGCATGCTACATGCATGCTACATACATATTACATACATACTACATACATACCACATATATACTACATACATACAATACATTCATACAATACATACATAGACATACAGTACATATAACATAGAGTAACATACTTACCAATACTTGTCACATTGTTCCCCGAAGCCATTGTCTTTTCCGGAATAAATATTAACATAACAAACCACAAAAATACTCACCCACGATCCGAAGCAGTCCACGAGTGTGTCCCACGACGATCTTGGGTAGAGAACGGCAGCATCAGATGATGCTGCCGTTCTCTACGGGCTGCAGGAATCCAATGACGGAAGGTAGGTATCCTTCCGCACTGTATTCCTCCGCCACTTAAAAAAAAAAAGTCCCTAGTCTCACTTTATGCCATTGCTGCATGGGAAATTCCCACACAGCAATGGCATAAAGTGAGACTAGGGACTTTTTTTTTTTTTAAGTGGCGGAGGAATACAGTGCGGAAGGATACCTACCTTCCGTCATTGGATTCCTGCAGCCCGTAGAGAACGGCAGCAACAGCTGATGCTGCAGTTCTCTACCCAAGATCGTCGTGGGACACACTCGTGGACTGCTTCGGATCGTGGGTGAGTATTTTTGTGGTTTGTTATGTTAATATTTATTCCGGAAAAGACAATGGCTTCGGGGAACAATGTGACAAGTATTGGTAAGTATGTTACTCTATGTTATATGTACTGTATGTCTATGTATGTATTGTATGAATGTATTGTATGTATGTAGTATATATGTGGTATGTATGTAGCATGTAGTATGTATGTAGTATGTATGTAGCATGCATGTAGCATGTAGTATATATGTAGTATGCATGTGGTATGTATGTAGCATGTAGTATGTATGTAGCATGCATGTAGTATGTATGTAGCATGCATGTAGTATATATGTAGTATGTATGTAGCATGTAGTATGTAGCATGCATGTAGTATATATGTAGTATGTATGTAGCATGTAGTATGTATGTAGCATGCATGTAGTATGTATGTAGCATGCATGTAGCATGTAGTATGTATGTAGCATGCATGTAGTATGTATGTAGCATGCATGTAGTATGTATATGGTATGTATGTAGCATGTAGTATGTATGTAGCATGCATGTAGTATATGTGTTATGTATGTGGTATGTATGTAGCATGCATGTAGTATGTATGTAGTATGTATGTAGTATATATGTAGTATGTATGTAGCATGTAGTATGTATGTAGCATGCATGTAGTATATATGTAGTATGTATGTAGCATGTAGTATGTATGTAGCATGCATGTAGTATATATGTAGTATGTAGCATGTAGTATGTATGTAGCATGCATGTAGTATATATGTAGTATGTAGCATGTAGTATGTATGTAGCATGCATGTAGTATATATGTAGTATGTATGTTGCATGTAGTATTTATGTAGTATGAATGTAGCATGTATGTAGTATGTAGTATGAATGTAGCATGTATGTAGTATGCATGTTGTATGTATGTAGCATGTAATTTTTTTTTTTTTTTTTACATTTAACACATTAGCCGGATGATGGGACTACTACTGTCCCATCATTGGCTAATGTGTCAATCACTGTCATGGTAGCAGGCATCGCCCGATGGGACTTGTAGTCCCATCGGACGATGCCTGCACAGACCCCCGGAGCCTGCACAGACCACCGGCAGGCCGGCACAGACCACCGGCAGGCCGGCACAGCCCCCCGGCAGGCCGGCACAGCCCCCCGGAGCCTGCACAGCCCCCCGGCAGGCCGGCACAGCCCCCCGGCAGGCCGGCACAGCCCCCCGGCAGGCCGGCACAGACCACCGGAGCCTGCACAGACCCCCTGGCAGGCCGGCACAGCCCCCCGAAAGGCCCGTACAGACCCCAGAGAGGCTGTACAAGGGCAGGAAAGGGTTTTTCTTATTCCGATACCGGAAGTCCCATAGACTTGAATGGGACTTCCGGTATCGGAATCGGCGATACCGATACTTTTTTTAAAGATCGGCCGATACCATCCGATACGATACTTTGAAGTATCGGACGGTATCGCTCAACTCTAGTCGTGGGTAGTGTTGAGTTTTCCGATACCGCAAGTATCGGGTATCGGCCGATATTAGCTGTATCGGAATTCCGATACTGACTTCTGATACTTTTTTCGTATCGGATACCGGAATCGGAAGTTCCCATAAAGCTATCAGCCTCCTCGATTTGATTCAGCCAATGGGAATCCTCAGAAGTGTAGGCCGGCTGCTGGTGGTCTGTGCGGGCCTGCCGGGGGTCTGTGCCGACTGCCGGGTGCCTGTGCCGGCTGCCGGTGGTCTGTGCAGGCCTGCCGGGGGTCTGTGCGGGCTGCCGGGGGTCTGTACGGGCCTGCCGGGGGGCTTGTGCCGGCTGTCGGTGGTCTGTGCGGGCCTGCCATCGTCCGATGGGACTACAAGTCCCATCGGGCGATGCCTGCTACAATGACAGTGATTGACACATTAGCCAATGATGGGACAGTAGTAGTCCCATCATCCGGCTAATGTGTTGAATGTAAAAAAAAACTCACCAATACTTGTCACATTGTTCCCCGAAGCCAGTGTCATCTAAGGAAAAATATGAAAATAACAAACAAGCCATATACTCCCTGATCCGCAGAAATCCACGCGTGTCCCACGCCGATCTCCCGTGGAGAGCATCAGCATCAGCTGATGCGACCGCTCTCTAGGGGCTCAAGGAATCCTGTGTTGGGATGTAGGTATCCTTCCGCACTGTATTCCTCCGCCACTGTAAAAAAATAGTCCCTAGTCTCACTTTTGGCATTGCTGTGTGAAAAAGTTCCCATGCAGCATTTGCCATAAAGTGAGACCAGGGACTATTTTTTTACAGTGGCGGAGGAATACAGTGCGGAAGGATACCTACCTCCCGACACTGGATTCCTGAGCCCCGTAGAGAGCGGTCGCATCAGCTGATGCTGCTGCTCTCCACGGGAGATCGGCGTGGGACACTCACTCGTGGATTTCTGCGGATCAGGGAGTATTTGGTGGTTTGTTATTTTCATATTTTTCCTTAGATGACACTGGCTTCGGGGATCAAAGTGACAAGTATTGGTGAGTATGTACTCTGTGTTATATGTACTGTATGTCTATATGTATGTATTGTATGAATGTATTGTATGCAGTATGTATGTTGTATGTCTGTAGCATGTTGTATGTATGTATGTAGTATATACTGTATGTATGTTGTATGAATGTAGTATATATGTAGTATGTATGTAGTATGTATGTACTATGTATGTATGTTGTATGTAGTATATATGTATGTTGTATGAATGTAGTATATATGTGGCATGTATGTAGTATGTATGTCCTATGTATGTATGTTGTATGTAGTATGTATGTTGTATGAATGTAGTATATACGAAGCATGAATGTAGTATGTAGTATGTATGTTGTATGAATGTAGTATATATGAAGCATGTATGTAGTATGTAGTATATATGTATGTTGTATGAATGTAGTATATATGAAGCATGTATGTAGTATGTAGTATGTATGTATGTTGTATGTAGTATATATGTAGTATGTAGTATATATGTATGTTGTATGAATGTAGTATATATGTAGCATGTATGTAGTATGTAGTATATATGTATGTTGTATATATGCAGCATGTATGTATGTTGTATGAATGTTGTATATATGTAGTATGTATGTAGCATGTATGTAGTATGTATATATGCAGTATGTATGTTGTATGTATGTAGTATATATGTATGTTGTATGAATGTAGTATATATGTAGTATGTACGTAGTATGTATGTAGTATGTATGTAGTATGTATATATGTAGTATGTATGTAGTATGAATGTAGTATGTATGTAGTATGTATGTAGTATGCATGTAGTATGTATGTAGTGTTTTTTTTTTTTTTACATTCAACACATTAGCCGGATGATGGGACTATTACTGTCCTATCATTGGCTAATGTGTCAATCACTGTCAGTGTAGCAGGCATCGCCCGATGGGACTTGTAGTCCCATCGGACGATGCCTGCACACACACTAGACCCCCGACAGGCCCATACAGACCACCGGTAGCCGGCACAGGCCCCCGGCAGGCCGGCACAGGCCCCCGAGAGGCCCATACAGACCACCGGCAGCCGGCACAGGTCCCCGGCAGGCAGGCACAGGCCCCCGGATGATGGGACTATTACTGTCCTATCATTGGCTAATGTGTCAATCACTGTCAGTGTAGCAGGCATCGCCCGATGGGACTTGTAGTCCCATCGGACGATGCCTGCACACACACTAGACCCCCGACAGGCCCATACAGATCACCGGCAGCTGCACAGGCCCCCGACAGGCCCCCGAGAGGCCCATACAGACCACCGACAGCCGCACAGGCCCCCGACAGGCCGGCACAGGCCCCAGAGAGGCCCATACAGACCATCGGCAGCCCGGCACAGGCCCCCGGCAGGCCGGCACAGGCCCCCGAGAGGCCCATACAGACCACCGGCTGCCGGCACAGGCCCCCGGCAGGCCGGCACAGGCCCCCGAGAGGCCCATACAGACCACCGACAGCCGCACAGGCCCCCGACAGGCCGGCACAGGCCCCCAAGAGGTCCGTACAGACCACCGAGAGGCCCGTACAGACCCCGCCTGCACACACAGACACCCACAGTGTCCGCCCACGCACCGCTCACACTCTTCCCCCCTCCCGAACAGGCTGTACATGGCAAGAGAGGGGTTTTTTCAATTCCGATATTTCTGTCCCATTGACTTGAATGGGACTTCTGGGATCGGAATCGGCGATACCCGATACTTTTTTTAGATCGGCCGATCCATTCCGATACAATATTTTTCAGTATCGGCTGGTATCGCTCAACACAAGTCATGGGGAATATGAAGGAATTCTAACTTTATTCCTTCTTTGATTATATTTAGAATCCACGAGCTCGATGTTATTGTTTCCCATTTTGGAAAATAAAGTTTCAGTCTACCCTCTACTGGGGGGACTGATCGTTCAGTATTTATTTTCTTTTCGGAATGTTGAACTTCTAAACATGCTACCCTTTTGCTTCTCTTCTTTTGTGGGCCATCTTGTTGATCTATCTGTTTGTCTCCTTTTTCCAAACGGCCGCCTTTTAAAGACTCTCCTGTAGAAAGGGATAGAAGAGTCAGGGAAAGCCTTCTTCCTTTCTTTACCTTTGGTGAGTATGTCGTCTAGGGCTTTCCCAAAGAGAAACTTACCCTCGCACGGTATCGTGCAGATCTTAGATTTTGATTGTGCGTCCCCCTTCCAGCTTTTCATCCATAGTGCCCGCCTGGCGCTGTTCACAAGACCTGCCGATCTTGCTGCTAGGCGTAGAGTGTCTGCAGATGCATCGGCCATGAAGGCTGCTGCTCCTCTAATTAATGGAATAGAGGCACGTAGCTTTTCCCTAGACACTTTCTGCTCAATTTGTTGGTCCAATTGGTCTAACCATACGAGCATTGATCTGGCGGTGCATGTGCTGGCTACTGCTGGTTTAAAAATGCCCATGGTTGCTTCCCATGACCTTTTTAATGATGACTCTGCTTTACGGTCTAGTGGGTCGGACAGTAAGCCCGCATCCTCTACCGGAAGAGTAGATTGTTTAGAGGTGGAGGCTACAGCAGCGTGAACCTTAGGAATTTTCGTCCATTTTAGTAGCTCGTCATCACTAAATGGGTATTTACTTTTTGAGGCCGATGGGAGAAAACTTCTCTGATCATGTTTTTCCCATTCTCTCTTTATTAGGGCCTTAATCGCCGGTATTACCGGAAAAGCTCTCCTTTTTCTCTCCGCCAAACCCGCAAACATTATATCTTGCGTGGTTTGGGCGCTCTTTGTCTCCTCACACTCCATAGTGTTTCTTACGGATTTGACCAAGTTATCTACACTATCCAGGGGAAAACATGATCGTCCCTCAATTTCTGATGACAATGATGATGATGATGACGTGAGTGAGGAGTCTGAGGCTATCTCTTGTTCCTCCTCCGAATCTGAGCTGAGAATCACTTGTTTTTTGCTCCTACTCTCTGAGGGAGTACTAGCATGGGCGATAGCCTGTAGTTCCTCTCTAATGATGGTCCATATGTCCTTAGACGACACTGCGGCTCTCTGTCTGGTCTCCCTAATGCATTGCTTGCAGAGCTTTTTGGGGTAGGAGTCAGGGAGAGACTGAGCGCATAAAGCGCATTCTTTGTGTTTAGATTTCTCTTTTTTCTTAGCCTGGAAAGAGGGAGGAGACATGGCGAGAAAAAAGGGGGGGATCAGCTTAATAGGCAGAGTATCTTTTTGCGCACTCACCCAGTGAAGCTTACGGTACCGGATCAGATGGCTGAGGTTCAGTCCTGGATCTTGATTCTCCTGCGTCACTTCTGCGAGCGGTGTCCGTGGATCCTCTGCCAGAGCGGTCTCTGGAGGTGCCGTCACCCGCAGAGTTGGCCCAGATATGTCTTTTTGAAGGATTCTTCCTGACGATCCCCTAGGAACAGGAAACCAAAACTGAGGAGGAGAGGCGGACCGCCCCCTTTTATCTTTCTGTAGGTTTCCTGTTCCTATGGGGCGGATCCCGCTACTTCCAGTGGGTGCTGTCGTGGCAAAGGGAAAAAAATTTTTGTTTCTATTATTTATTTATTTTTTACCTAAATACATGAACATTAAACTACACACACACTGCACTAATTATATATATATATATATATATATATATATATATATATATATATATCTCACTGAAGTCTTTCTATCTATTCTATGTATATAACTATTCCATCTATTGTATTATGATGGGTCACGCTTTGAATTTATTGTACTTGGCTGCTAAAATGGGGTTTCTAGGAGATGGGTGCATATAAATCAGACGGCACACACATGGTCCGTGTGTGATTTTTTCTCGCACCCATTTACTTGCATTGGCGTGTCACATCCGATATACGCAGCCACTTGCAGCATGCTGCAATTTTTTACTCAGTCCGATACTAGCTGAGAAAAAAATTGCAGATGAACAGAGAATCATTGACTAACATTAGACAGAGTGCAATCCGATTTTTTATCGGATTGCATTCATTCGTTTTAAACACAGATGAGTATGAGCCCTAAATTTTTCTTCCACTTTTCCCAGCATTGAGACAGACTATTATGGTGTCCAAAGTCATTAAAAGCTCCAACTTCTGGTACCTCAATAAATCTCGCCATACCATCATCCATATGTAGTGTAGGAATACCAGATATCAGGCCCAGAATTCAGGATGCTTTCTTTATTCTCCAGCTTTGCAATACACTAACTCAGCCACCCCCTAAAAATAAAATACATATAATATACTACTACAGTAGAGATGGTGCAAATCAATTCATAGGAGCCGGAAAAGCAGTAGTCTGTGGCCCTGCCATTGTAACACTTAATGTTGTACATAGTGAAATTTTCAGTCTGACAATGAAGCTTCTTTGTGTTCTGCCCCAAAATCTCCTAAACCACAGCACCTTGGGAGATGATTTATTGAAGAGATGGTCGGACTTTGTACTGACCTGCACTGTTACCTTTCTCCAGCAGACACCGTGAGCTTCAATCCCATAGACTTCTGAGTCAACAGTATCAGTAACAAGAACTGGCTCAGTTTGCAATGGGCTCACTGTCATGTCCAACCTTCAGCCTAAAATCAGAGAAGATGTGCAGCTAGACCGGTAGCTTTGTCACTCCCAAGCAGAGCAGGTTATCCACCACAAGCATGGAAAACCTAACATTTGTTAAAAATGAAACAGGTACTGTTCAGTGACGATTTTCATTAATCTACGGCTGATGCTAATGATTAAATTGGCCATACCACCTGCCTGACCCGTCCATTGTCTGTCTTCTACACTATTCTGCTGTTGTAAGTGCCTTTGTAATGACCAGGCCAAATGTTCCTTGCTATCCACCCCCACACGATGTCCGCAGCAGAAGGAATTATGACACACTGGTCTCGGGGATAACAGTTGCTTTTACTTCAGCAGGAACGGGAATTATAACTTGGAACAAATAAGGAACAGTCTCTCATGGGTAGTCCACGGTAATTACAGATAAGACTTAGATGCTGAGATGTGATTGGGGTCTGGAGCTTTAAGAGTACTGGAAAGTGTGTTTTGGTATTTTACAGAAGGAGGTAGATGCAGCAATTACAGTAGAGGTTACAGACCTGTACTTGGGGTTAACTCCACAGTGTGTCATGGCACATGCACATATAGTTATAGGTGAATGTAGAAACTGTGGTGAATCTTTCATGGTTTATTCAGAATGCTGGGCAGGCTGTGTAGGGATTAAATGGTAGAGCCTCCTTCTGGGTCTGGGGATGGTTTTTGTAGCTTCAGGTGAGGACCCTCCCTGTCGTTTATACTCCTAGTTTGAGTGTGCCCGACCCTGCTCTGTTTGTGCTCTCGCCTGTCCTGGTACGATTGTTTGGTGTATGATCTGGTTTAGCCTCGGTTTACGTCTCTTGGATTCTGATTTTGTACTTGTGTGTCCGTCCCGTGTATGACCCCTGGCTTTGTCCTGACCTCCCTGTGATCGCTCCTCTGGTGCTTCTGCCTCCATCCCATGTGTGACCCTCTGCTACGCCTGACTATTCTCTGACTCACGATTCTGTACCTCGTTTGCCCGTACTGTGTATGACCTCCGTTTTGCCCGACTCTGAGTTTTCTACCATCTCTGCAAGCAGGACGCTAAGCCCCGCCCCCTTGCTGTCACATGACCGTAGGTCCTGTGCCTGCTTGCTAAAGTTTCAGCGTTCAGGTCCTGTGCATCTGTACTTTCCGGCTATTCCTGTCCCCGGGGCCCCTACAGTACGGGTGAGTCCCTGCTCAGCGGGGGCTGCACGCCGGCACTGTCAGGAGCCTGATAGAATCCTGTCAGAAATACTTTAGATGTGGTGAATCTTGTCAGAGATACTTTAGATGTGGTGAATCCTTTTAGAAAGTCTTTAGAATGATTTCAGTACAGGTTAGAGGGAACTCAGGCTCTTAGGCCTGCAGGAGATCTTGAGGTAAAAACATCCTCCACGTGTGTTCTCTCTTCCCGAAGGCATCCCTCAGACTAAAGAACATTCTAGACTTGCCTTGAAAACAGCTCCTCCTATTGACCATGTGACTAGGAGCTGGCCAATAGGAGACCAAATTCACATCTCAGATCCTTACAAAGCAATAATTGAGTCATTGCACACTTTCACCATTAGATGGCGACACAAAGCACAGCAAATGAGAAATGCATTGCATCTAAAATGGAGGTGACTAGAAATGGAGAATTACAGCTCACAAATTATGTAGAGGGCCAGTTAGAGAGTGAGCTGTAGTGTGTAGAAGCTACTCACAATTCAGCATTACTTAAAGGGACTGACACACTATGGACTGGGTCACTACACCTTAATGACTTCCCTCATCCAAGACGGCCATCTCCTTCTGTCTATCATGTCATCGACACTGTAGTACTACTGCTGCTGGGGCTACCTTTGATGACCATAAACTGCGACACATATCCTTATCTGCTCTTTCCTAACTCTTTACCATGCCAATCCTGCCACAACCACTTCACAGCCACAAAAGCCACGCATCTCCTGGCTGCCCACTGTGTTCCCCACTGCTAGTCAGCTGATGTCAAGAAATACACTCTCTTGAGGGTACACAAACATAAAACAGCTCCCAAAATAGGGCTATTTTTTTTTTTTAAAGGATTGGTGACAATAAGCCATAGTTTCTTCACTTTGAAAACACTACTCCTGTTTTGTATCTCTAATAAAGGACGGTAATTTTTGAAGGCCTTAAGAAAAAGTCTTTTAAATTGCCTGATTATTTTGTAATTAGCAATCCAGTTAAGGAAAACAAAAACTGGCAAATTTTTTTACTTCTAGTTGAGAACCAATACCTTTTTTATATTCAAAACAGTGCATATATCTTGTCCTGTAGGAATATTGCTCCATGTTTTAATTTTGTGCTCTAAGAGGGGAAGGAAGGATTTGTGGATGGTTTCCGCACTTGCTGATGGTTAATGAGACATACTGTATATCCTAGGATATAAAATGAAATTGTGGTTTGTTGAACCTGTTTACAAGTACAAATGACTTCTTCATCAGGATAACTAACTTGTGGTCTTTCTTTATGAAAGCAAGTATTATTGCGTACATACATTTTGTCGACAGAAAATAAGAGATCACTTTTTACAGCTTGATAAAAAAGCCTTTGTAATTGCCTAATCATTTTGTGATTAACAAATCAGCTGTGGTCCCCAAAAAAAGAAACAATACCTTATTCATGTTTAAAACAGTACACCTTGTCTCCCTAATTAAAGGGATAATTTTTAAACTGTTGGTGCAAACAACAACCCTTCTTTTGCACTACTTGTGTATAAAAAATAGCAAGGCATACTGTTTAAATAATTTATACAATATAAGTAGCCTAAAAAGTTATTAAAACGGCTGTGAGTGGTTAATATAAGATGTTGATTACACCAGTTACCATCTGTTTTACAATAGTCATAGACGTCAAGGTTAGAGTTGAGCAAACGTTTCAAAATTTTGTTCCGATCATGATCGGCAGCGAATATAGTTTTTGCAATATTCGCTGAACATAGCCGAACATCATTGGAGTCAATGGGAGTAGAAATTACAGAATATGTTCAGAAACGATGGTCAAACATAAATGCGGCACGAATAGGGTAACAATAAGGCACGAATATGGCAAATTCAGATTCGGTGCCCTGTTCCGAATATATTTTCTCAACTCTAGTTAACGTCACTTGAGCATTAAAAGGCTGTGTTTGCTTTACAAAGCTTAAAACAGGTTCAATGGATTTAAAGGGCAATTCAGTGCATAATAAACATTTTTTCAGACAATTAGAGGCTTTTTAATTATGCAATTCACATGAAATTATTAGCCACAAATGGCAGTTTTTAGGAATTTTTGGCAATTTTGAATTTCAAAAGATCCACCCATCTGTAACCCCTTGCCGACCTTCACTGCACTAGTACTGCTCTGCGGGAACTGCATTTCCATCCAGAGCAGAACTAGTACAGCGGCACGATCACCGTGGCCTCACATTGTACAGTCATGGCCAAAAGTTTTGAGAATGACACAAATATTAATTTTTACAAAGTCTACTGCTTCATTTTTTCTAATGGCAATTTGCATATACTGCAGAATGTTATAAAGAGTGATCAGCTTAACAGCAATTACTTGCAAAGTCAATATTTGCCTAGAAAATTAACTTTATCCCCCAAAACACATTTCAACATCATTGCAGCCCTGCCTTAAAAGGACCAGCTAACATCGTTTCAGTGATTGCTCCATTAACACAGGTGTGGGTGTTGATGAGGACAGGGCTGGAGATCAATCTGTCATGATTAAGTAAGAATGACACCAATGGACACTTTAAAAGGAGGCTGGTGCTTGGCATCATTGTTTCTCTTCTGTTAACCATGGTTATCTCTAAAGAAACACGTGCAGTCATCATTGCACTGCACAAAAATGGCCTAACAGGGAAGAGTATCGCAGCTAGAAAGATTGCACCTCAGTCAACAATCTATCGCATCATCAAGAACTTCAAGGAGAGAGGTTCCCTTGTTGCCAAAAAGGCTCCAGGGCGCCCAAGAAAGACCAGCAAGCGCCAGGACCGTCTCTTAAAAGTGTTTCAGCTGCGGATCGGGCTACCAGCAGTGCAGAGCTTGCTCAGGAATGGCAGCAGGCAGGTGTGAGTGCATCTGCACGCACTGTGAGGCAGAGACTCTTGGAGCAAGGCCTGGTCTCAAGGAGGGCAGCAAAGAAGCACTCTCTCCAGAAAAAACATCATGGACAGACTGATATTCTGCAAGAGGTACAGGGAGTGGACTGCTGAGGACTGGGGTAAAGTCATTTTCTCTGATGAATCCCCTTTTCGATTGTTTGGGACATCTGGAAAACGGCTTATTCGGAGAAGACCAGGTGAGCGCTACCACCAGTCTTGTCTCATGCCAACTGTCAAGCATCCTGAAACCATTCATGTGTGGGGTTGCTTCTCAGCCAAGGGAATGGGCTCTCTCTCAGTCTTGCCTAAAAACACAGCCATGAATAAAGAATGGTACCAGAATGTCCTCCGAGAGCAACTTCTCCCAACCGTCCAAGAGCAGTTTGGCGATCAACAATGCCTTTTTCAACATGATAGAGCACCTTGCCATAAAGCAAAGGTGATAACTAAATGGCTCAGGGAACAAAACATAGAGATTTTGGGACCATGGCCTGGAAACTCCCCAGATCTTAATCCCATTGAGAACTTGTGGTCAATCATCAAGAGACGGGTGGACAAACAAAAACCTTCAAATTCAGACAAAATTAAAGCATTGATTTTGCAAGAATGGACTGCTATCAGTCAGGATTTCATCCAGAAGTTAATTGAGAGCATGCCAGGGAGAATTGCTGAGGTCCTGAAGAAGAAGGGTCAACACTGCAAATATTGACTTGCTGCATTAACTCATTCTAACTGTCAATATAACCTTTTGTTACTCATAATATGATTGCAATTATATTTCTGTATGTGATAAAAACATCTGACAAACACACATAAAAACCAGAGGGCAGCAGATCATGTGAAAATATAATATTTGTGTCATTCTCAAAACTTTTGGCCATGACTGTATGTGACAGCTGACACCCCACAGCGATGCCCATGATCGGTGCCTTGAGGGGTGCAGTTTTTAGAATGGTGTCACTTTTGGGTATTTTCTATCATATAGACCCCTCAAAGTCACTTCAAATGTGATGTGGTCTCTTAAAAAATTGTTTTATAAAATTTGTAACTTCCTAACAAAAAAAATTTTTGGTTCTAAAATTGTGTTGATGTAAAGTAGACATGTGGGAAATGCTTTTTATTAACAATTTTAAGGCGTTTCTCATTTTCCAGGACCTAACACTAACAAACCTCTCTTAGACTTAAGGCCCCGTTACATTTAGCGATGCACCAGTGTTCCTGACCATGATATGACCCGGTCAGGTTCGCTGGTGCATCGCTAAATGGTCGCTAGTGAGCTGTCAAACAGGCAGATCTCACTAGCGATGCAGCAGCGGTCGGCGGTCGTTACTCACCTGTCAGACGCGGCGAGGGTGACTGTCTTCCACTTGCGTCCATGGAGTCGCTCGTCGGCGCCAGCAGGAAGCCGACGACGAGAAATGGACCAGGCCGATCTCGCGCGATCAGTGATAGCCAGTGGGGGAGCCAGTCGGAGGTGAGTATCACATGTAGCGATATCACTAGTGATATCACTGCTGCATCACAAAATCGGTGACACTTTGGCGATATCGCTAGTGATATCGCTATGTGTAAAAGGCCCTTTAAGTCTTCATGAATATGGGAACCTATGAATCCTCTCTTGGACTGAAATCTATATCTTTGTGGAGAGGTAGAGTCTTGCTATAATTAAAAATTTCTGAGGCTAAAAGGCGGCATGCTCAGTCAGAAGGCTAATGAATACAAATTTCAAAAAACTGACCGTCACATCCAAACATAGACTAGGTGTGAACAGGTGCTTACCCAGAGTCACTAACTCACATGCAATCAAATAAATAAGGCAGCACTCTGCAGCCCCATAGCTTGCAAACATAACTGCATTAGAAATATGAAAAGTTGACAATGCTTACGGCGTAAATTGGCCAATTCATGTATACCTGGAAGCTGTATTTGTCCTGACACGAAGAATAAAACCGCTTTATCAATTTTACCACACGCGGAACGGTGTAAACGCACCCCCCAAAAGAAATTCATGAAATGCTAGTCTCTGTTCATTCTGCGTCACAAAAATAAAAAGCGATCAAAAAATGTCACGTGCCCGAAAATGGTACCAATAAAAACGTCAAGTCGTCCCGCAAAAAATAAGACCTCGCATGACTTGGTGGGTCAAAATATGGAAAAATTTTGTGGGTCAAAATGTGGTGATGCAAAAACTATTTTTACAATAAAAAGCGTCTTTTAGCGTGTGACAGCTGCCAAGCATAAAAACCCGCCATAAATAGTAAATCAAACCCCCCTTTATCACCCCTTTAGTTACGGAAAAATAATAAAATAAAATTTTTTTTCGATTTTCCCATTAGGGTTAGGGCTAGGGTTAAAGCTAGGGCTAGGGTTAAGGCTAGGGTTAGGCCTAGGGTAATGTCATGTCGGACACTGTTCGCACCAGGGTGTCTGGCAGACAGCGGTAATACCCCATCCTACCACATGGTTCTCAGCGGCGCTGGTTGGTCTTCTGATCCGGCTTGGATTGGGTTAACCAGGTTGTCATTCTGGCTGAGGGCTTAGCCACGCCCTCTGTCTTTAAATTGCCCTGTGTGACTATGGGCGTCGCCGACTATAGCTCTTGCCTTGTGCTAAGCGATACCGGTCTGGAGTGGTGGTCTAAGGAGCATACGGTTGCTGGTGTAGTATATTCCATTGTTGCCATTTTGCCTCCCTGTGTGGTATTATTTGGTTGCCCTTGCACATTACTGTATTCCCCTGTGTGTACGCGGTGTGGTGCATTTCCGTTATCCCTGTCCATACTTATTTGTGGGGTCTGGTGTTTGGTCTCCTCACTGGGTGGAGGGTGGTGGGTTCAGCTTAGGGCTTGACAGGAGACAAGGACAGGGTGGAGGCCCAGGCAGGCACACCTTCAGTGTAAACCCTGGGTTGAGGGACAGACAGGGTTTCCCCTAGTCTGAGGGACACCGCAGGGGCCCCGGGGTTTCAGCCTAAAGTTACCTAGGCTTCCCATGACATTATAGTCGGCCCAAAAAAGAAAAAAAAAAAAAAATAGGAATTATTTACCATGGATCCTATAGTCTCCATAACCAAGCAGCTGGAGGCTCTGTCCATACAGGTCACTGAACTGAGGGGGGCAGTCCAGCAACAAGGCCTCTCAGTTCCTGCTGTGCAAACTGAGGCAGCAGTCAGGGCAGCTGAACCTAAGTTACCTCTCCCTGAACGATTTTCTGGTGATCGCTGTAAATTCGTTGTATTTCGTGAATCCTGCAAATTGTATTTTCGCATGCGTCCTCTCTCCTCAGGAAATGAGGCTCAGCGTGTGGGCTTGGTAATTTCCTTGCTGAGTGGTGACCCACAAGCATGGGCGTTTTCACTACCTTCTCATTCACCTGCATTTGAGTCCGTAGACTTTTTTTTTCTTCTCTGGGTTTAATCTATGACGATCCAGACAGACTGGCGTTAGCAGAGTCTAAAATACGCTCTCTACTCCAGGGTGAGCGACTGGCGGAGGATTATTGTATGGAATTTCATCGCTGGGCTGTGGACACGCAATGGAATGACCCTGCACTAAGGAGTCAATTTTTGCATGGGGTTTCTGAAAGGGTAAAACAAGCTTTGCTAATGTATGAGACTCCCGCTTCTCTGGAGGCTGCTATGGTGCTTGTAGTACGCATTGATCGCCGTTTTCGTCAGAGGTCGCAGGAGACATTGCCTGTGGGGGGAGGGGCAGTCTCTAGTGAGGTCGCCTCAGGTGAATCCGTGGAACCTATGCAGATCGCTGGTATATCACATACACATAATAACAAGCATAAATGTCCCTTGCCCAGAAAGCAAGGGGTCTGTTTTTTTTGTGGCAAAAAAGGACATTTTATTAATGCTTGCCCCCTGGTACCTAAGAAAGACATGCCAGCGGAAAACTGCTAGGCTCAGAGGGTTTGGAGAAGTCTAGTCTGAGCCTTTGCATATCCTCTGTGGTGGTCTCCCAGTGTATGCTCCCTGCCAAGGTAGTTATCGGGGGCCAAGAGCTGTCGATTACTGTATTTGTAGATAGTGGTTCAGCCGCTAATCTCATTGATGAAAAGTTTGCGCGTACTGCGGGATTTAAAGTGGAGACGCTGCCTAATCCTATCCGGGTGGTTACCATCAATGCCTCCCCTCTCTCACAAGGGGAGATTAAAGAGTTTGTGGCTGATGTAAAACTCCACATTGGGGTCCTACACTCTGAGCGGGTAACATGTAAGGTGCTCAGTAATTTACCTGCTCAGATAGTTTTGGGGTTTCCATGGTTGTCTATGCACAATCTGGTGATTGATTGGAAAACCCAGGACATAATTCAGTGGAGCAGATACTGCCAGGAGAGTTGTCTGGCCACGTGTATCTCCGCTGTGTCTCCCAGCATCCCGGAGCCACTGCTGGACTTTGCTGATGTATTTTCTGAAAGAGGTTGTTCAGAGCTGCCACCGCACCGACCCTATGACTGTGCTATTAGGTTAAAACCGGGGGCCAAGTTACCAAAAGCCAGGATGTTTAATATCTCAGGTCCTGAGAGGCAAGCTCTCAAAGAATACATTGTAGAAAGTCTAAGCAAAGGGCACATCAGGCCTTCATCATCTCCATTGGCGGCGGGGTTCTTCTTTGTCAAGAAGAAAGATGGCGGATTACGCCTGTGTCTGGATTTCAGGGAACTCAACCAGATTACGGTTCGTGACCCCTACCCGATGCCACTGATACCCGATTTGTTCAACCAGGTGTCTGGTGCCAAATGGTTTTCCAAGCTTGACCTCAGGGGGCGTACAATCTCATAAGAGTCCGTCAAGGGGATGAATGGGAGACGGCATTTAATACCCCTGAGGGTCATTTTGAGAATTTGGTGATGCCATTTGGGTTGACGAGAGCGCCAGCAGTATTTCAACATTTCATAAATTATGTCTTTTCCCATCTCTTGGGGAAATTTGTTATTATATACCTTGATGACATTCTTATTTACTCACGCGACCGTGATGCACACATAGAGCATGTTAGGCAGGTGTTGCAGTTGCTCAGGGAAAACAAGCTCTATGCCAAGCATGAGAAATGTGTATTTGTCGTCCAAGAATTACCTTTTATGGGTTATGTAATTTCCGCCTCAGGGTTTAAAATGGACACCGCTAAGGTGCAAGCGGTGCTGCAGTGGGATCGGCCTGATAATCTCAAGGCGCTTCAGCGATTCCTGGGCTTTTCAAACTATTATAGGAAATTTATTAAGAATTTTTCTATGATTGCTAAGCCGCTCACCGACATGACTAAAAAAGGTACCAATTTTTCTGACTGGTCTGAGGCTGCTGTGCGCGCGTTTGAATTCCTCAAAAACAGTTTTGCTTCAGCTCCCATCCTGGTTCAGCCTGATGTCTCCCTACCATTTACCGCGGAGGTGGATGCATCTGAGGTTGGAGTGGGGGCGGTACTGTCTCAGGGTCCATCCTTGGGCAAATTGCATCCGTGTGCCTACTTCTCCAAGAAACTGTCGCCGGCCGAGCGTAATTACCATATTGGTAACGGAATTGTTGGCCATCAAGTTTGCATTTGAGGAATGGCGACACTTCTTGGAGGGGGCTGTCCATCAGATTACTGTTAAAACAGACCATAAGAATCTGCTTTATTTAGAGTCTGCTAAACGCCTGTCCCCCAGACAGGCTCGCTGGGCGTTATTCTTCACCCGATTCAATTTTTTTGTGACTTACCGACCAGGTTCTAAGAATACTAAGGCGGACGCCTTGTCCAGATGTTTTCCGGGTGGAGAGCCACGTGAGGATCCGGTGCCTATCCTCCAAAAGGGAGTTGTGGTCTCGGCTCACACGACAGAGGTTGAGGCAGAGATTGCTGATGCTCAGGAGGAGGTACCGCCGGATCTGCCTCCTAATAAATCATTTGTGCCACTACACCTACGTTTAAAAGTGTTAGGGGAACATCACGATACTGTCCTGGCGGGTCACCCAGGAGTTAAGGGCACTCTGGAACTTGTATCACGTCGTTTTTGGTGGCCCAAAATCCGGCAGGACGTGGCCTCATATGTATCAGCCTGTACCACGTGCGCACGGGCCAAGACACCACGCTCCCGTCCTGCTGGCACATTGCATCCTCTCTGTGTGCTCAGTACGCCATCGACTGAGATTTCCATGGATTTCATTACGGATTTGCCCTCCTCGGCTGGGAACACGGTCATTCTGGTAATAGTTGATCGGTTCTCTAAATTGTCGCATTTCGTTGCTTTGCCATCTTTGCCCAATGCGAAGACCCTTGCTCAGGTATTTATTCGCGAGGTGGTCAGACTTCATGGTGTCCCGTCTGACATTGTATCTGATAGAGGTACACAATTTGTGGCAAAATTTTGGAGAGCTTTTTGTTCACGCCTAGGGATTAAATTGTCTCATTCATCGGCTTTCCATCCTCAGTCGAATGGGCAGACTGAGCGTATGAACCAAAACCTGGAACAATACTTACGCTGTTTTGTGTCTGACAATCAGGAAGAGTGGTCGGCGTTTCTTCCTCTGGCTGAATTCGCGATAAACAATCATTATCAGGAATCGTCTGGGGAATCTCCTTTCTTTTGTGTTTATGGTCAACATCCCCAATTCTGTACCTTGCGCCAAGGGAGCTCTGCGGGCGTCCCTGAGGAGGACCAGTTGGGAGCACAATTGTCATCCGTTTGGAGGAGAGTAAAGCAGCGCTTGCTGAATGTAGGTTCTAGGTATAAACGTGTGGCTGACGGTAGACGTGTGCCTGGTCCGGACCTGTGTGTGGGTGATTGGGTGTGGTTGTCTACAAGGAACATCAAACTCAAAATACCATCGCTTAAGTTGGGGCCCAGGTTCATTGGTCCATTTAGGATCTCCGCAATTATCAACCCTGTGGCATTTCGTTTAGAGTTACCTGCCGTATACAAGATACATAATGTGTTTCACAAGGCGTTACTTAAGAAAGTCGTGGGTGCTGTTGATGTTTCTCCCGTGCCACCACCTCCCGTCTTGGTGGATGGCACGTTGGAGTTTGAGGTGTCCAAGGTGGTTGACTCTCGGGTAGTGCGTCGCACTCTACAGTACCAGGTCCACTGGAGTGGCTATGGTCCTGAGGAGAGGACTTGGGTGCCGGCCTCGGACATACATGCGGACCGACTGATTACAGTGTTTCATCGCCGCCATCCGGACAAGCAGGGTCCTTGACATTGTGAGGTTCCTGGGGTCCCTCGTAGAAGGCGGGGTACTGTCATGTCGGACACTGTTCGCACCAGGGTGTCCGGCAGACAGCGGTAATACCCCATCCTACCACATGGTTCTCAGCGGCGCTGGTTGGTCTTCTGATCCGGCTTGGATTGGGTTAACCAGGTTGTCATTCTGGCTGAGGGCTTAGCCACGCCCTCTGTCTTTAAATTGCCCTGTGTGACTATGGGCGTCGCCGACTATAGCTCTTGCCTTGTGCTAAGCGATACCGGTCTGGAGTGGTGGTCTAAGGAGCATACGGTTGCTGGTGTAGTATATTCCATTGTTGCCATTTTGCCTCCCTGTGTGGTATTATTTGGTTGCCCTTGCACATTACTGTATTCCCCTGTGTGTACGCGGTGTGGTGCATTTCCGTTATCCCTGTCCATACTTATTTGTGGGGTCTGGTGTTTGGTCTCCTCTCTGGATGGAGGGTGGTGGGTTCAGCTTAGGGCTTGACAGGAGACAAGGACAGGGTGGAGGCCCAGGCAGGCACACCTTCAGTGTAAACCCTGGGTTGAGGGACAGACAGGGTTTCCCCTAGTCTGAGGGACACCGCAGGGGCCCCGGGGTTTCAGCCTAAAGTTACCTAGGCTTCCCATGACAGGTAAGGGCTAGAGTTAGGGCTAGGGTTAGGGCTGAGATTAGGGTTAGGGGTGTGTTGGGGTTAGGGTTGGAGGTAGAATTGGGGGGTTTCCACTGTTTAGACACATCAGGTGCTCTCCAAACACAACATGGCGTCTGATCTCAATTCCAGACAATTCTGCGTTGAAAAAGTCAAACTGTGCTCCTTCCCTTCCAAGCTCTGCCATGCGCCCACAGTGGTTTACCCCCACATATGGGGTATCAGCCTATTCAGGACAAATTGCACAACAACTTTTGGGGTCCAATTTCTCCTGTTACCCTTGGGAAAATAAAAAATATCATTTTTGTGGAAAAAATATGATTTTTTATTTTATCGCTCTATGTTATAAACTTCTGTGAAGCACTTGGGGACTAAAAGATCATGTTTGTAGAAAAAATATGATTTTTTTATTTTCACGCCCGGGCGTTATAAACTTCTGTGAAGTTATAAACTTCCTTGGGGGGGTCTAGTTTCCAAAATGGTGTCATTTGTTGGGGATTTCCACTGTTTAGGCACATCAGGGGCTTTCCAAACGCGGCATGGCGTCCGATCTCAATTCCAGCCAAAAAAGTCAAATGCCATGCGCCCAAATAGTGGTTTACCCCCACATGTGGGGTATCAGCGTACGCAGGACAAATTGCACACATACTTTTTTGGTCCTGTTACCCTTGGGAAAATAAGAATTGGGGGTGAAAAGATCATTTTTGTGGAAAAAATATGATTTTTTAATTTTATGGCTGTACGTTCTAAACTTCTGTGAAGCCCTTGGGGGTTCAAAGTTCTCACCACACATCTATATAAATTCCTTGGGGGGTCTAGTTTCTAAAATGGTATGATTTGTGGGGGATTTCCACTGTTTTGGCACATCAGGGGCTTTCCAAACACGACATGGCGTACGATCTCAATTCCAGCCAAAAAAATTAAATGGCGCTGCTTCCCTTCCAAGCTCTGCCATGCACCCAAATAGTGGTTTACCCCCACATATGGGGTGTCAGCATACTCAGGACAAATTGCACAATAACTTTTGGGGTCCTGTTACCCTTGGGAAAATAAAAATTGGGGGTGAAAAGATCATTTTTGTGGAAAAAATATGATTTTTTAATTGTACAGCTGTACGTTATAAACTTCTGTGAAGCCCTTTGGGGTATCAAAGTTCTCACCACACATCTAGATAAGTTCCTTGGGGGGTCTAATTTTCAAAATGGTGTCATTTTTGGAGGGTTTCCACTGATTAGGCACATCAGGGGCTCTCCAAACGTGGCATGGCATCCGAACTGAATTCCAGCCAATTTTGCATTGAAAAAGTGAAACGGCGCTCCTTCCCTTCTGAGCACTGCCATTCGCCGAAACAGTGGCACCCCCACATATCAGATATCAGTGTATTCAGGACAAATTGTGCCATAACTTTTGCAGTCCAATTTCTCCTGATACCCTTGGTAAAATAAAAAAATTGGACCTGAAGTAATTTTTTTGTGAATTTGGTTCCCAAATTGTGCTGATGTAAAGTAAACATGTGGGAAATGTTATTTATTAAGTTTTTTTTGTGCCATATCTCTGTGATTTAAGGGCACACAAATTCAAAGTTGGAAAATTACAACATTTTGGCCAAATTTCCGTTTTTTTCACAAATAAACGCAAGTTATATGAATGAAATTTTACCACTATCATGAAGTACAATATGTCACGAGAAAACAATGTCAGAATCACCGGGATCCATGGAAGCGTTCCAGAGTTATTACTTCATAAAGGGACTGTGGTCTGAATTGTAAAAATTGGTTTGGTCATTAACATGGGGGTAAAGGGGTTAATATGAGAAAAACTGATGAAACTGATGTGAAAAAATGACACACTGACCAAATTCAGATGAAAATCAGATCCAAAACTCTGATGACCATTTTTTGCAAATAAGAAAAATCACTGAAGTCTGAATGAGACCTAAGTGACCACGAAAAACTGATATAAATATGAAAACATTTCATGCAAAAACTACAAAGAAATTTGTATTTCCAGATCTTTTCCTGTTACAGTAGAAGGAAATTCTAATTTAATGTAAAATGAACAGACGTCCCGTCTTCCTGGTGTCCCCGGTGTGAATCAGTGAAACTGTCAGTTCCTATATGAGGGTGATTACATGTCCCATGGACTGTGTGTTCAGGACTGACACTGTCCTATGAAAATATTTGTGAATCACATCCAACTCATTACTTATTGCTGCCAGTGTGGCTATCCTGTCTTTACCTTGCATCCACCTGGCACAAAATGGGTTACTGAGATGCGGGAAAAATCTGCAGGAAACCGAGGATATGTTACTCAGATCCGCGAGTAAACAGGAAGCTCAAGTGAAGTGTCTCTGACGGCCTGGCACACAAAACCTCTACTCCGCCAAGAACAGAGTTCAATCTCCATGTCAGGTAATGAAAAGTAAATAAACACAATATGTATTTGTTCTGCCATTGACAGAGGTGCAAGGATGTGGTGAAACTGCAGAGCCACGGTCGAGTGCAGGCACTATATGTGGACAACATTATGACTATTACCATAAAGTAACACAATGATTTAAAGGGAATCTGTCACCCCTTTTTTGAGATATCATATAATGGTATCATTGAATTGTGTGTCACATAAGGATTCTCTTAGTACTTTTGTTTCCCCCTGACCCCGCACCTTTCATGCATAAATACCTTGTTTATATCTGTTCAGATGTATGTAAACTGCCGCTGTCCGGTCCGCTGGGCGGGACTTATTCACCTGCTCCCCCCTCCCTGTCTTGCTGTACGCATTTCTTCTTGTGTAGAGCAAGACAGGGAGGGGGGAGCAGTTGAATAAGCCCCGCCCAGCGGACCGGACCGTGGCAGTTTACATACATCTGAACCGATATAAAAAAGGTATTTGTGCGAGGTCAGGGGGAAGCAAAAGTACGAAGAGAATCCTTATGTGACACACAATTCAATGATATCATTATATGATATCTCAAAAAAGGGGTGACAGATTCCCTTTAAGCCCTTACTGTAGTGGGCAACTTTTATCTTTTACTTTCCATTTTTCTTCCACTTCTTCCAAGAACCATTACTTTAAGTTTTCTGACATACACATATGAGGACTTGTTTTTTTGGCTGCCAAGTTGTAGTTTTGACTGACACTATTGACCTTACCAAATAATATATTTAAAAAATTCCAAGTGTCGTGATATGTTTAAAAAAGCCAAAAAACTGTTTTTTTTCTCCATTTTACTTTGATTATTGTGCAGAAAAAAAGTGACATGGCATCATGATTCGTCAGGTTAGTAGTACTATGGTGATACCAAATTTGTGTCTTTTTTTTTAAGTGGTGGAATTTCAGAAATCTGAAAAAATATGTTTGTTTCTCCATTTATTGAGACCCATAATGTCATTTTTTATATCAATACAGCTGACTGAGGGCTTGTTCTTTGCATTGTGTGCTGTTGATTTTATGAATACCATCCTGCAAAGCATACATTTTGATGGCTAATTAATATTGTATTTTGATAGATCAAACTTTTATAGATACAGCAATACTATTTTTTTAAATTTCTTTATTTTTAAAAAGTGAAAAGTGGGGTGTATTTCAAATTAGCATAAATAAAAACTTGCCACACAAAAAAACCAAGGCCCATCATTGTATACAGAAATTGAGAAGGCACACATGGTAATAAACCATGTTTATCTTCTCTCTGAGAAGTCTGGCTATGTCTGACAGTCAGCTCCCCACTCCCACAGCTTCACAATCTTGTGAATGAGGATTAGAATGCATTGACATTTTAGAACATCAGTGCATGGATAAGACTAGACTGTTTGACAATTAAAGTCTATGGCCAGTCCGGAAGTAGATAAAAATCATTTCACGCAATGAGCTTGCATTTGCTCATTCATCCACAGCCTGTGTGTTGTACATACCTCAGCCACTGTGTCGTACAAACTGCTGTCCCTGTGTCTCCTCCTGTGATGTACACACAAAAGTCCTTGTGTCTCCTCCTGTGATGTACATACCAAAGCCCTTGTGTCTCCTCCTGTGATATACATACTACAGTGTTGTGAGTTCATTCTCTGGTTCACCAGTTGTGAGTTCTCCTTCCAGACTCCCTCTGGTGGTAACAGGAGGTAGAGAGGCTGATTTGATCGGTGGAGATCTGCCACCTGAGAATGAGGATGACGATTGTATCTCAGGAGTCTCACATTGGATTTAAGACAGCCGACGCCCTATTCAGTTGCTGGTGATTCCTTCTGGCTTGTCAGCTCTTGGTTTTCAGCTCTGTTCCAGTCATCTAAAGCTAAGTTTTTCTGCTAATGTTCACACTTGATTTTGTTGTTCTATTCAGTTTTTTGGTGTGGTCAGCCAGCCCCTGCTGGGGGCTGTGCTGAATTTCCACTCTTATTTATCAGTATTTTGCCAATTGGCTTTTTGTCCCTTACTAGTTCGGTCTCTTTTTGCTCTGTCTCAGAATATTTCAGAGTGCTGATATACTGGGAGAAGTCTAGTGACTTCAGGGTTAATTTTGCTATCAGAAGTGTTGGACGTGGTTTTTGTAGGGTTTTTTGCAGGTTGCAGACAGTGTCTTTCCTTTCCTTTCCTGTCTAGTTAGTTTGGGCCCCATCATTTGCTCAGCCTATTTTCCTGCCTGCGTTTGTGCCTTCATCTTGTTTCACCGTCAATACATGTGTGGGGGCTATCTATTCCTTTGGGGGTCTGCTCTGGGGCAGTTAGTTTTCCCTTTTCTTGCTTTAGGCTTATTTAGTTCTCCGGCTGTGACGAGGCGTCTAGGAGCATCGTAGGCATGCTCCACGGCTACTGCTAGTTGTGTGGTAAGATTAGGGATCTGCAATCTGCATAGTTACCAACCTCTCTGATTTTCTGTGACTTAGCTTGTTTGGCGTTTTTCTCCTCAGTGACCCGTTCATAACAAAATCACCAGCCATACTGCAGATTCTAGGGTACTCAAAAGCAGGAAAAACTTGTTAAAAAAAATAAAAAAGCGTCAGAATATATATATTTTTTTTTCATATTTTTTCCTCTTTTTTCTCTGGGGCCATAGGAGGATTTTTTTTTCTTTTTCCTAATGGAGATTAAGCAATTGTCTGATCGTGTGGAGCAGCTGGCTGCTGAAGTGCAGGGAATTTCCACCTACCTCATTCAGTCACATGCTGCTGAACCTAAGATCCCTACTCCTGATGTGTTTTCTGGGGATCGGTCTAAATTTCTGAATTTTAAGAATAATTGGAAATTATTTCTGGCCTTGAAGCCTAACTCATCGGGGAGCTCTGTGCAGCAGGTTAAAATTGTCATCTCCTTGCTGCGCGGCGATCCCCAGGATTGGGCTTTTTCTCTGACACCTGAAAATCCTATTGACTAATGTGGATGCATTTTTTCAAGCCTTGGGGTTGTTGTATGATGAACCTAATGCTGTTGATCAAGCTGAGAGAACCCTGTTGGCATTAAACAAGGGTCAGGATTCTGCAGAGTTATACTGTCAAAAATTCCGAAAGTGGGCGGTCCTTACTACATGGAATGATAGTGCATTGGCAGCTCTCTTTCGGAAGGGTTTATCAGAGACCGTAAAAGATGTTATGGTGGGATTTCCTGTTCCCTCTGGTCTGGATGATTCTATGTCATTAGCCATTCAAGTTGATCGGCGTTTACGTGAACGTAAAACTACATGGGAGGCACTGCCACCTTTTGAACAAACGTCTGAACCTATGCAATGTGATGGGGTTTTGTCTAGGGCGCAACATCAGGAGTTCAGAAGGCGTAATAAGCTGTGTTTTTTCTGTGGAGACGCCTCTCATATTATTTCTGTCTGCCCAAAACGAGAGAAACGTTTTGCACACACATTTGCTGTGGGCAGTACACAACCTAAGTTTCTTTTGGCAATTACTCTGATCTGCTCCTTATCCATGTTTTCCACGAAGGCTTTTGTGGATTCAGGAGCAACATTGAATATGATGGATTTGGACTTTGCTAAACGTTGTGGTTTTTCTATGACGCCGCTGCGGACGCCTATTCCTTTGAGAAGTATTGATGCTACTCCTTTGGCGGAGAATAAACCTCAGTTTTGGACCCAGGTGACAATGCGAGTTGCCCCAGACCACCAAGAAAATTGTAAATTTTTGGTGCTTCATAACCTGCATGATACTATTGTTCTGGGTTTTCCTTTGATTGGAAATCGGGGTCTGTGGTGAGTTGGGGTTGTCAGTGTGTTCTTAGGGACGCTCCTATTTTCTCCTCCTCTCCTCAGTCTCATGATATTCCTGATTATCTAGCCGATTTTTCTGATGTATTTAGTGAGAGCAAGTCTGCGTCTTTGCCTCCTCATAGGAGTTATGATTGTGCAATTGAGTTGATGCCTGGGTGTAAATTTCCCAAGAGTCGGCTTTTCAACTTATCAGTACCGGAACATGATGCTATGCGATCCTATATTAAGGAGTCATTGGAGAAGGGTCATATTAGACCATCCTCGTCACCTTTAGGTGCTGGGTTTTTTTTTGTGGCCAAGAAAGATGGTTCATTAAGATCATGTATTGATTATCATTCCCTTAGCCTTAACAAGATGACGGTTAAATATCAGTACCCGTTACATCTGATGTCTGATTTATTCTCCAGAGTTGAGTGCCTGCTGGTTTACTAAGCTTGACCTCAGGGGGGCATATAATCTTATTCGCATCAAGCACGGGGATGAATGGAAGATGGCGCTTAATACTCCGGAGGGACATTTTGAGTACCTGGTGATGCCTTTTGGGCTCACTAATGCCCCTTCTGTCTTCCAGTCCTTTATGAATGATATTTTCCGTGACCTTGTGGATAAGTTTTTGATCATCTATCTGGATGATATTTTGATATTTTCTAGAGATTGGGATTCTCATGTGGAACACGTCCGGACTGTGTTTCGGATTTTGAGGGAGAATTCCCTGTTTGTTAAGGGATCGAAATGCCTCTTTGGTGTACAGAGGATTTCATTTTTGGGATTTATCTTATCTCCATCGACTATTGAAATGGACCCGGCCAAGGTACAGGCCATTTATGATTGGGTTCAGCCTACTTCTTTGAAGGCCCTCCAGAAGTTTTTGGGGTTTGCTAATTTCTATCGTAAATTTATAGGTAATTTTTCTGGTATTGTCAAACCACTGACTGATCTGACCAAGAAGGGCGCTGATGTGCTGAATTGGTCTCCTGAGGCTATCTCAGCATTTCAGGAGCTTAAGCAGAGATTTACTTCAGCTCCAGTTTTACGGCAACCTGATGTCTCACTTCCATTTCAGGTGGAGGTAGATGCTTCTGAGATTGGTGCAGGAGCTGATTTGTCCCAAAAAGACCCTGTGACTTCTAAGATGAATCCCTGTGCCTTCTTTTCTCGAAAGTTCTCCCCATCTGAACGCAACTATGACGTGGGGAATCGGGAATTGTTGGCCATGAAGTGGACATTTGAGGAGTGGAGACATTGGTTGGAGGGAGCTAGACATCAAGTTGTGGTCCTCACCGATCACAAGAATTTGATTTATCTGGAGTCGGCCAAACGCTTGAATCCTAGACAGGCTAGATGGCCCTTGTTTTTGACGTGTTTTAATTTTGTGGTCTCTTTTCTTCCGGGCACTAAGAATGTTAAGGCAGACGCCCTTTCTAGGAGTTTCTTTGCCGATTCTCTTAGTGTGACTGAGCCTACTACCATCCTAGGTGAGGGGGTAGTTCTTTCTGCCATTTCACCAGATTTGAGACGTGCCCTGGAGAAATTTCAGGAGGATAAACCTGAGCGTTGCCCTATGGGAAAATTGTATGTTCCTGACCAGTGGAGAAAGAGAGTGATGTCTGAGGTTCATTGCTCCATGTTGGCTGGTCATCCAGGTATTTTTGGTACCAGAGATTTGGTGAGTCGGTCCTTTTGGTGGCCTGCCTTGTCTCGTGACGTCAGGAATTTTGTACAGTTCTGTGGGACTTGTTCTCGGTCTAAACCCTGTTCTCGTTCTAGTGGGTTGCTGATGCCCTTGCCGGTGCCCAAGAGGCCATGGACCCATATCTCAATGGATTTTATTTCTGATCTTCCTGTCTCTCAGAGAATGACTGTTATCTGGGTGATTTGTGATAGATTTTCGAAGATGGACCATCTTGTACCACTCCCAAAGTTGCCATCTTCCGCTGAGTTGGTGCCCTTGTTTTTACAACAGGTGGTTCCGTTACATGGGATTCCTGAGAATATTGTGTCCGACAGAGGAGTCCAGTTTGTTTTTAGATTCTGGAAAGCCTTTTGTTTGGGTTTCATCCTCGATTCTCTTCAGGGCGAGTGGAATCGTCGTCCTGCCCAGGTGTGGACAATGTGGTTAAGAGAATGCAGCAGATATGGGACCAAGTGGTGGATAAGTTGTCACTCTCTCAGGAAAAGGCCCAGCGATTTTCCAACCGTCATAGGACCATTGGTCCCCGTTTTAAAGTGGGTGATATGGTTTGGTTGTCGTCTAAGAATATTCCTATGAAGGTGGCATCTCCTAAATTTAAGCCAAGATTTATTGGTCCTTATAAGATTTTGGAAATTCTTAATCCTGTTTCGTTTCGATTGGCTCTTCCAGTTACGTTCAAGATCCATAACGTACTTCACAAATCTCTGTTGAAGAGGTTTGTTGAGCCAGTGGTTCCTATGGCAGCACCTCCTGACCCTGTGTTGGTTGAAGGCAATGTGGAATATGAGGTAGAGAAAATATTGGATTCTCGTTTGGTTAGATGGAGACTCCAGTATTTGGTCAAATGGATGGGTTATGGTCAGGAGGATAATTCTTGGATCTCTGCCTCCGATATTCATGCCAATAGATTGGTTCGTGTTTTTCACCGGGCCCATCCTGATCGGCCTGGTGGCGTGGATGAGGGTTCGGTGACCCCTCCTCAAGGGGGGGTACTGTTGTGAGTTCATGCTCTGGTTCACCAGTTGTGAGTTCTTCCAGACTCCCTCTGGTGGTAACAGGAGGTAGAGAGGCTGATTTGATCGGTGGAGATCTGCTACCTGAGAATGAGGATGACGATTGGATCTCAGGAGTCTCAGATTGGATTTAAGACAGCCGATGCCCTATTCAGTTGCTGGTGATTCCTTCTGGCTTGTCAGCTCTTGGTTTTCAGCTCTGTTCCAGTCATCTAAAGCTAAGTTTTTCTGCTAATGTTCACACTTGATTTTGTTGGTCTATTCAGTTTTTTGGTGTGGTCAGCGGGGCTGTGCTGAACTTCCACTCTTATTTATCAGTATTTTGCCAATTGGCTTTTTGTCCCTTACTAGTTTTTTTCTTTTTGCTCTGTCTCAGAATATTTCAGAGTGCTGATATAGTGGGAGAAGTCTAGTGACTTCAGCATTAATTTTGCTATCAGAAGTGTTGGACATGGTTTTTGTAGGGTTTTTTGCAGGTTGCAGACAGTGTCTTTCCTTTCCTGTCTAGTTAGTTTGAGCCCCATCATTTGCTCAGCCTATTTTCCTGCCTGTGTTTGTGCCTTCATCTTGTTTCACCGTCAATACATGTGTGGGGGCTATCTATTCCTTTGGGGTCTGCTCTGGGGCAGTTAGTTTTCCCTTTTCTTGCTTTAGGCTTATTTAGTCCTCCGGCCGTGACAAGGCGTCTAGGAACATCGTAGGCACGCTCCACGGATACTGCTAGCTGTGTGGTAAGATCAGGGATCTGCAATCTGCATAGTTACCAACCTCTCTGATTTTCTGTGGCTTAGCTTGTTTTGCTTTTTTCTCCTCGGTGACCCATTCATAACACTACAGCCCATGTGTCTCCTCATGTGATGTGCATACAGCAGCGCCTGTCTCTCCTGCCATGATGTACATATCGCAGCCCCTGTGTCTTCTCCTGTCATGGCCATACTGTAGCCCGTGTCTCCTCTATGATGTACATATACTGCAGTCCCTGTGTCTTCTCCTGTAATGTACATACCGCAGCCCGAGTCTCCTTATGTGATGTATATATTGCAGCCCCTGTGTCTCCTCCTGTGATATATATACTGCTGTCCCTGTGCCTCCTCCTGTGATGTACAATTTATTCCTAAGCCCCTGTGTGACATATGTACTATGTACCTTATTGTCTCCTATATGATGTATTTACAAGCCTCAATGTCTCCTATGTTATGCATACATAGCAGTCTCGGTGTCTCATGTGCTGTATGTACATCAGTCTCCTATATTATGTATATTCAGCAGTCTTGGTGTCTCCTATGTGATGTATATACATCAGTGTCGGTGTCACCTAAGTGATGAATACGGCAGTCTTAACATCTATTGGATGTATATACAACATTCTCTGTGTCTCCTATGTGATGTATACTGCAGATCTCCCACTGTTTGAGTTCCATAAATGTAACATTAGCAGTGATGAATTACCTATTGTGAGGAGACATGAGGCGTATTATGCAGTACATCTATGTTTGCTACAACTTACTGCTGCAAGTTCTTTTCAAATCTTATAGTCGCAAAGAGTCATCTCTGCTCCAGACTGATGCAAACCTGGAAAACTAGTTACAAATAGCAACATTATCTGTACCACCTAACATTACAGCTGCACCAAAGAGAAGCAGTTCTAGCTGTCACTTTAAAAGTTAGTTAATTAATAGAGATGAGCGAGCACTAAAATGCTCATATACTCTTTACTCAAGATAAGCAATTCCTAATGCTCGAATGCTCATTTTGAGTAACGAGTATTGTCATGTCCCACGACTTAGGAAATCATTTAATATTTGCATTGTTTGTGTTGCATCTCTGTTGCTAGGCAGAAGTTTGCCTTTCCCTGTATTTTGTTCCACCTCTCTCACTGTAGTCCTGTGATGTATGTTTGTTCCCTCCTTTATTCTCCATTTTGTGATCGTCCCTCCATCTGTATGCATCCTGTTACATGTCCTCTGAAGAATATTCCTTTTTACCTGCTGCTTTCATCATAATACAAGAATTTCAGTTAAAGCATCCCTCTTTTCCTGGAGTCTTCTTACATGAGATCGTGGCTGAGTTAAGCTGTCTGATTAATCGGTATGAACGTGAGTACAGGTCGATACGGAAGGGGCCCAGAAAGAGAGGTCTATCCAGGCACCATACGTGTACGTCCTCTTGGATGATCAGAGCAACCTATCACTTGAAAGGTCAGAACTCTTTGATATGTTTAACTTAAAGGGAAATGCTTACCCTTACACCTTAGGTACCTGCAGCGGTGTTACAGAGGTCTCTGGGAGAAGGGCCAGTGGTCTTATAGCGACATCCCTCGACAACACCGTGGAGATACCCTTACCCACACTTGTCGAGTGCAACCAGATTCCATCCAATCGAGAAGAGATCCCAACGCCAGAGGCTGCTCTTCATCACCCACATCTCAAGGGGATAGCAAACAAGATACCAGCCCTCAACAACAGCGCAGATATCCTGATTCTGCTTGGCAGAGACATTCTCCGGCTGCACAAGGTACGTCAGCAAATTAACGGACCACATGACGCACCATTTGCCCAACGCTTTGATCTAGGCTGGGTAATTATAGGTGATGTTTGCATACACAAGATGAAGAGACCTAATAACATCTCCTCTTACAAAACACACATCTTGCCAAATGGTCGCAGCACTCATTTTCAGCCACATCATTACTGGGTGAAAGAGAAAGTGAGCAACACCAAGAGGCAACAGGAATCCTTCAACAACATGAACATGCTCCAGCCCTGGGACGAAAACCTCGGGTCAACAGTGTTCGATTCCACAAGTGAAGACAACAAGTTAGCACCCACAAGGGAAGATAAAGAATTCATAAAGGTTATGGACAAAGAATTTGTTCAAGATGACTCCAACAGTTGGGTAGCTCCTTTACCCTTTCGTTTCCCAAGAGCGAGGTTGCCAAACAACCTGCAGCAAGCAACTGCAAGGTTCTCATCCTTAAAATGTACCCTAAAGAGGAAACCAGAGATGGAGAAGCATTTCATTAACTTTATGCAGAACATCTTTGACAAAGATCATGCTGAACCTGCGCCACCACTGAAGGAAGGAGAAGAATGTTGGTACCTTCCATCCTTTGGTGTCTATCATCCTCGCAAGCCTAACGAGATCAGAGTGGTGTTTGACTCCAGTGCTCAGTATGAAGGCCTCTCTCTCAACAACCTGCTACTAACTGGACCCGACCTGAACAACAGCCTCCTTGGAGTATTGATCCGCTTCAGACAAGAACCTGTTGCTATAATGGCCGACATCCAGCAGATGTTTCATTGCTTCATCATGAAGGAAGACAGCAGAAACTATCTTAGGTTCCTATGGCACAAAGACAACAATGTCAACAATCAAGTCATAGACTACCGGATGAAGGTCCATGTCTTCGGCAACAGTCCTTCACCTGCTGTGGCGATCTACGGACTGAGACGGACAGCCCAGGAAGGTGAGAGAGAGTACGGATCCGATGCTCATCAATTCGTAGAGAAGAACTTCTACGTAGACGACAGGCTCAAGTCCTTGCCCACAAGTGAAGAGGCAATTGACCTACTCTCCAGGACACAGGAAATGCTATCCACATCAAACCTCAAACTCCACAAGATCATCTCTAACAGTCAAGAAGTAATGAGCGCGTTTCCATCTGAGGACCATGCCACCAACCTAAAGGACCTCAACCTAGGTTCTGATGTTCCTCCCACACAGCGCAGCCTTGGTCTACTGTGGGATATCAAACAGGACACCTTCACCTTCCAAGTGTCGCCCTGTGACAAACCCTTTACCAAACGAGGAGTCCTATCTGTCATAAACAGCATCTACTATCCTCTCGGGTTTGTAGCATCCATCACTATTCAAAGCAAGATACTGTTAAGACAGCTCACTGCCGAGAACACTGATTGGGACACCCCGCTTCCGACTCAGAAACAGCAAAGGTGGGAGACATGGAAGAAGTCCTTGAACTTCTTAGAGCAACTCCAAGTCCCACGTTGTTATTCTCCAATGATTCTTACCACAGCTACACTTCTTACACAGAAGATTGGAGCTGCTACAGTTCCTCTCGGGAATTTCCATAACAAGGACATTTACAAACGTCAGTGGAAGCAAGTACAACACATAGCCAACGTGTTTTGGCACCGTTGGAAGACCGAATACTTGCACCTGCTTCAAAACCGTCACAAATGGCAGACACCCAGTCCCAATCTCCAAGAAGGAGACTTTGTTCTCTTAAAAGACAAAGAGGCTCATCGTAACGACTGGCCAATGGGTCTTATCACCAAGGTCATGCCCAGCGAGGACGGAAAGACTCGTAAGACAGAAGTTAAGGTGACAAAAGGGGGCTCTACCCAAACCTTCCTCCGTCCGGTCACCGATCTCGTGCTGCTACTGCCAAAGGAGGACATCACATGAACTGAACATTGCTCCTGGACGTTGCTCACGGCGGGGAGCATTCCTCCTCATTCCCCAGTTTTTTATTGAACATTGACATTTTTCTTTGGATTGCTGGGTTGGTGGAAGAGTTGGCATGTTTCCGGCTTCCCCAATCCGAAGATGGGTTTATAGTCTTGGACTTATCTTCCGGTGTGATCTATGGGTCAACAACAACGAGTTGGACTTTAAAAATGTTTGATGTTTATTATTGCATACATATTTTTCTCTTTTCTCTTGTTTTTCAGGTTTGAACGACTTCGAAGAATTACGGACATCGTGAAATCCAAGGATTTCAGACAGGGAGTGTCATGTCCCACGACTTGGGAAATCATTTAATATTTGCATTGTTTGTGTTGCATCTCTGTTGCTAGGCAGAAGTTTGCCTTTCCTTGTATGTTGTTCCAACTCTCTCCCTGTAGTCCTGTGATGTATGTTTGTTCCCTCCTTTATTCTCCATTTTGTGATCGTCCCTCCATCTGTATGCATCCTGTTACAAGTCCTCTGAAGAATATTCCTTTTTACCTGCTGCTTTCATCATAATACAAGAATTTCAGTTAAAGCATCCCTCTTTTCCTGGAGTCTTCTTACATGAGATCGTGGCTGAGTTAAGCTGTCTGATTAATCGGTATGAACGTGAGTACAGGTCGATACGGAAGGGGCCCAGAAAGAGAGGTCTATCCAGGCACCATACGTTCTACATATCCATGAGTCAGAATAAGTATAATGAGATTCAAAGTGAAATCCATGCATTTTTCTGGCAGACCGTACAAAGAGGTCTGGGGAGCAGTGAAAATGTTGAAATAGATGGATGAGAAAAATGCTAAATGGAAGAACAGGATGGAGAAGACCACTGGATGCATCTCTGACTCCCAGATCATTGCTGAGCACAATAGTGTCACAGTTTTACTCCACTTTAACCCCTTTCCGACATCAAGCGTAAATTTACGCCGATGTCGGACTCTCTCCCTTTGATGTGGGCTCCAGCACTGAGCCCATATCTTTCCTGGGACATTTCAGCTGTTTTGAACAGCTGACATGTGCCCGGAATAGCAGCAGGTGGAATCGCGATCTACCCGCGGCTATTAATCCGATAAATGCCGCTGTCAAACGCTGACAGCGGCATTTAACTCACGCTTCTTGCCATTGGGCCGGAAATCCGCTCACTGGTGACCCCCGTCACGTGATTGTGGGTCACCGCTTCGTTGGCAACACAACCAGAGGTATCCTGGAGAACTCTCTGGTTGTCAGTGCCGTCTTGCTGTGAGCGCCACCCGGTGATCAGCGCTTATAGCAAGTGAGTAATTCTGCTATATAGAGGCGATCTGAGCATCGCCTCTAGGTAGCAGAGCCGATTGGGTTATGGCTGCTTCTAGTCTCCCATGGAGACTATTGAAGCATGCCAAAAGTAAAAAAAAGTTTTTAAAAATATAAAAAAAAAAAAAAGTTGAAATCACCCCCCTTTCGCCCCATTAAAAATAAAACAATAAAAAAATACACATATTTGGTATTGCTGCATTCAGAGTCACCTGATCTATCAAATAAAAAAAAGGATTAACCTGATCACTAAACGGCATAGCGAGAAAAAATGTCAAAATGCCAGAATTACTTTTTTTGGTCGCCGCAACTGTAGGGTTCAGCAGGTTCTCAGGATGCAGTGACTAGACACGAGACTGTGCGTGGTTTTTGAAATCAACTTTTATGAATGGGAGCCACTGGGGCTATACTGAATGAACAAAAGGTATAACACCAATCTGTCCACACAGGAACTCAACAATAACAACACTTTTCTTATCGAGAATGCGACTAATCTGGCTAGACCGGGTGTAATGGGCCACGTACGGCCAACTATGGTTCTTATTTCCTAAAGTCAACGTATCCTTCCAGGTGTCCTTTAGGATCACAGGCATGGCTGCTTCAAGGTCGCTGATGCGGTTGTTTTGGCGCCCCGATATCCAGGGGAAGCTGGGGCTCGACAGGCCCAGAAGGATCTTTGCCATTGGGGCGCACCAGGCCCTGGAGTAATCCTGACGCTGGGGGCAAACAGGCCCTGAAGTATCTGTGCCGTTGGGGCGCAACAGGCCCTGAAGGATCTGTGCCGGTGGGGCGCAACAGGACCTGAAGGATCTGTGCCGTTGGGGCGCAACAGGCCCTGAAGGATCTGTGCCGTTGGGGCGCAACAGGCCCTGAGGGATCTGTGCCGTTGGGGCGCAACAGGCCCTGAAGGATCTGTGCCGTTGAGGCGCAACAGGCCCTGGAGGATCTGTGCCGTTGGGGTGCAACAGGCCCTGGAGGATCTGTGCCGTTGGGGCGCAACAGGCCCTGAAGGAATCCTGGAGCTGGAGTAATCTTGGGTGTAGATGACCCCCTGAAGACACAGCGGGGTAGGGCTTTCAGAACATCTTAGCCGGCTCCCGCCTCAGAGCGCAGTTATGTTGCAGTCTTTAAAGTGACGGTTAGTCAGCCTCTACTAAGGGTCCCTCTGTAGACGGGATGCAGGCCTCTACTGCTGCCTATGGCGTCCACTGAGGCCAGTGATGGGAGGGCCACAGCCGTGGGTGAAGGCAGGGAGGCAGTTTCCAGGCCGCTGCAGCAGGTTGGTGTATAGTGACGGTGGCTAGGGGTAGCGGACCAGCCATAGCAGGGCGGGGAACAGCGGGCACAGCTGCGACTGACCGTGGGTGGAGAACGGCCCCCGGTAAGGGTAAAGCACCAGTCGCTGATCGGTGAACACGTCGCTTAGCTCTCACAGACCTCTGAACGTCTCTCAACTCTCCAGCGACCGTTACACCGTCCCTCTCTATATACACGGTTTTTTGTCTCCTGTGCGCCTCTCTGCCAACTGACTTCTGAGTGCGCTCCCTACTCCTTTTTTCCTCGCCCCGCCCCTTGCTGCCCTGTCACCTTCAGTCCTGTGTTTCTCTTTGTTACCCCCCCCGGTGTAGTTCCTTCTGGAACCCTGATGGCGGTCCCCTTGGTTCTGGCCCGGTCACTCTATGGGGATCCTTCACTCTATGGGAGTCCTCCTCCCCACACAACATTAAATTAAAATGCAATAACGAGCGATCAAAAGATCATATCCGCACCAAAATTGTATCACTAAAAACAACAGCTCTGCGCACAAAAAATAAGCCCTCACCCAACCCGAGATCATGAAAAATGGAGACGCTGCGGGTATCAGAAAATGGTGCAATTTTTTTTTTAACAAAGTTTGGAATTTTTTAACACCACTTAAATAAAAAAGAACCTAGACGTGTTTGGTGTCTATGAACTCGTAATGACCTGGAGAATCATAATGGAAGGTCAGTTTTAGCATTTAGTGAACCTAGTAAAAAAGCCAAACAAAAAACAAGTGTAGGATTGCACTTTTTTGCAATTTCACCACACTTGGAATTTTTTTCCAGTTTTATAGTACATGAAATGGTAAAACCAATGTTGTCATTCAAAAGTACAACTCGTTCCGCAAAAAACAAGCCCTCACATGGCCATTTTGACCAAAACTTATAAAAGTTATGGCTCTTGGAAGAAGGGGAGCAAAAAATGAAAATGCAAAACCAAAAATGGCCTTGGATGTTAAGGGGTTAAGACCTGACAAAAAAATTCAAAATATACAAGTAATTGGAGTTTACATGGAAAAAAAGTTAGAATAATTTTATCCTGTATAATGACTTTTATATTAGGTAAAATTTAAAAAGGATTTAAAAATAGCAATTTAAGTAAACCAAAATTGCATTTTTTTGTAAAGGAAGCAAGGACTGCCAAAAAAAGTGATGCAAGGGGGACTCAGATACACCCTGTATTAGACATAAAGGAGGACTTCATACACATTCTGTTCAAATTGTCATGTAGTGGTAGTCCTAGACTCATAAATAGAGTTGAGCGACTTTTGGTTTTTTAGGGTCGAGTTTCGTTTCGTGAAACCCGACTTTTCCAAAAGTCGGGTCGAGCAAGATCGGCCGATTATAGGGAAAAGTCGGGGTCGTCCCGAAACCCGAAACCCAATGTAAGTCAATGGGGAATAAAAGTCGGCAGTGAGAGGAGGACAGGAAACAGACCTACAGTGCCCATTTGAATGCCAAAAGCATCAATTCTTCTTACTTAAGCTTGTCAACCTTAATTAACTTCATAATACAAGTTACGCACTGAAAAATGGGGGTTATTTGGCTAAAGTTGTGGGGGGGTAGGGCTGGCTCCTGGTTTTCATGTGCCCTGGGTGAAAGAGCGCCCCTTTAACACATACCATAACTCATCATGCTCCGATACGGCAGAGAAATAGCGGTATAGTACAATGAAAAACACTTCACTTTTTACATCTCATGACGAGGCCCATCTATTTCTCCATACAGAATCATTGGTCCCATATAATGTTTGAAACAGTATATGATGAGTGAGCTCCACATAATGCTACAGTATATGTTGGTCCCCATGGATGAAGCTCCACTGTCTTATGGGCCCAAATAATGCTCCAAACATAATGGGCCCCATTTCTAATGCTCTAGTGTATAATGGGCCCTGTAAATGCTGCTCCAGTGTCTGATGTCCACCTTTGGAATGTTCCAGTGTATGGTGGGCCCCATCTATCATTCTCCAGAGTATAGTGCTCCCCAAAAATTGCTGTCCCAACATTGAAAACAATGAAATAAGTCTCCTCGCTAGGGAATCCCTGTACTAGTCTGGACTCCTCGTCGTCCCCATCTTCCATCTCACTGCACAGTATTTCAACGTTGCAAGTGCTGTGATCCTGAGCAAGCAGGGGGGCCCACTCGCTGGCGACGGCACTGGCACAGGGCCCCTGATAGTACGGTGGTGTGTCTGATGGCGGGTGGGCCGAACCTGCACTTTCATCTGCAGCTTCCTCTTTGTCACCGTGTAAGATGGAACTGTATATGGGAAGGGTAACCTGAGTTTCATCAGGGTCAGATTCAGGCCATGTAGCGTGCGAGGGGAATGTAGTGGTCTGGGTCAATGTACCAGCAGATTCATCGAGCAGTGGCTGGGCATCAGTGCACTTGTGTCGCCCCCAGGAGTACGGTCGCCACAGTGGTATTACCTTCCTCCTAGGGAGTGTGATGTCATGCTTGGGAGCAACGAAGAATCTCTCTAGCAGGTTAACTGATTGGGCGGCGTTATTCCCACGAGTCATGACCCTCCAAACAGCGTTCATGAAGGCAAAGTGTTTGTTTTACGTGGGCAGTATGGTTGCAAAGCTGAACCTTAAAGGAATGTCCAGAAGGGCACCACCAGGAGTGGAGCCTACGGTTAAATTCGACTCCACCTGGGAAACCTCAACCATGCCAGCTACAGAAAAGATGCACACATTGCAAGCTTAATTCCGTTAACGAATGAGACTCCGTCATGCCCCGCGGTCCGAGTCCGGCTTACTAGAGGGACAAGTGAGGCTCTGGCACATGAGATTGGCCAATAACTGGTGTGTCATGCCCTTACATGTCCGTGGCTGCATATGCGCTACACTGAAAAGGCCAGCGTTTGTCGCTTACAGGTGCAGATAACCCGCTGAACAACGTTAGTGATGGGGATCACTGATTACAATTATTACCCGCGAACGATGATTTCCCAGTAAGTGCAGGTCAACCGCAGTTCCAGAATTAGGCCTAACCGTCATTCCTGAAAAAATGAAAAACTTACGTGTGCAAACCACAGGTGCTGTAGCTTGCTTAACAGCTCGTCAGCCGTTCTCACGCCCAGTATGGATTACACGTGATTGCACAAAGGTGAGAAAGGGTACCGTATCCCCGGATAACATGTATGGATAGCGTACACATTCAAAATATATGTCTATACATCAGGAGGCAGGCTCAGACGGTGTTAGGCCCAGTATGGCTTGCACGTGATTGCACAAAGGTGAGAAAGGGTACCGTATCCCCGGATAACATGTATGGATAGCGTACACATTCAAAATATATGTCTATACATCAGGAGGCAGGCTCAGACGGTGTCAGGCACAGTATGGATTTGACAGCCCAGACTACACAGCGGAGGAGCAGGGAGAGGTAAAGATTGCAAATGCTGGGGCCCTGCTCAAGCAAGGGGGGCCCACTCGTGGGCGTCGGTACTGGCACTGGGCCCCTCATAGTACGGCGGTGTGTCTGACGGCGGGTGTGCACCACCACCGTCAGAGACACTTGATTGCACTATGAGGGACCCTGTGCCAGTGCCCGCGCCCAAGAGTCGGCCTACCCACCTGTCCAGGGCAACGGCACTCGCATGGTGTCGTGCGCAAGGTGGTGAACCCGGCCATGAGGGGGGGAGGCAGCACAGTTAGGGAGTTTTAGAAAGTGGCATATGTTGATGTTGGACATTCAGCTGATGCAAAAGGCGAAATAGGTCAAGTCCCAGGAAGAGGTGGACCAAAGCAAGCCATTTTTCTGTCACCCTATGTGTCATCAGGGGATGGTGGGACAAAATCCTTGGAAACCCATGCATGGTTCATTTTATTGAAGGTTAGATCATCCACATTTTGGGTTGACAGACGGGTCCTTTTTTCTGTCAGGATTGATCCAGCTGCACTGAAGACTCTTTCCGATAGCACACTTGCAGCTGGGCAAGCGAGCTCCTGTAAGGCATATTGTGCCAATTCAGGCCAGGTGTCCAGTTTAGTGGCCCAATAGTCAAAGGGGAATGACCTGTGTGGGAGAACATCGATATGGGAGGAAAAGTAGTTTGTAACCATAGTTGACAACTGCTGTCTCCTGTCACTTTCCATCGATGCAGTATTACCAGTTGTGTGAGCGGTACTTGAAAAATCAGTCCACAACATTGTCATGAAACCCCTGTCTCCAACGCCACTTCTGCTGTGTGCACCATGAACACCTCTGCCAAGCTGCCCCTGGCCCGTACGGTTCGTGTGAGAACCATCACCGCTGCTGTGTGCTGGGAATGCCTCAAGCAACCGATTTACCAGAGTTGCTTGTTTATTAGCCAATATTAGGTCACGGTTCTCCTGTGGCATGATGTTTTGTAATTTGCCTTTATAGCGTGGATCCAGGATGCTGGCCAACCAGTAGTCGTCATCGTTCATCATTTTGACAATGCGGGGGTCCATTTTTAGGATCTGCAAGGCATAATCTGACATGTGGGCCAATGTTCCCGGTGTCAATGATGCACTGCGAGTGCTGGTTGGAGGAGCACTTTCTGGCAAATCCACATCCCTCCAGTCACGCACAAACCCTGTACCAGACCTTGCCATGCCAACATTTTCACTTGCCCCACGAGATGCATCCTCCTCCCCTAAGTAATCATCCCCATCATCATCCTCCTCCTCCTCTTCTTCCTCCACCTCGTCCAGGAGAGGTCCCTGAGCAGACAATGGCTGAATGTCATCAAGGATTCCCTCCTCGTCAACATTGGCTGCAGACGCCTGCTCCTTAAGGTGCGTCAAAGTTTGCATGAGCAGACGCATAAGTGGGATGCTCATGCTTAGGATGGCGTCGTCTGCGCTTACCAGCCATGTGCATTCCTCAAAACACTGAAGGACTTTACAGAGGTCTTTCAGCTTCGACCACTGCACACCTGTCAACTCCATGTCTGCTCTCAAAGTGCCTGGCCGTGTATCCTCCCACAAATGCATTATGGCCTGCCTCTGCTCGCACAGCCGCTCCACCATGTGCAGGGTGGAGTTCCACCTTGTTGCAATGTCGATAATGAGGCGGTGGTTGGGAAGGTGGAGCAATCGCTGCAGCTTCTGCATACGAACGGAGTGTACAGGCGACCGGCGGATGTGCGCGCACAGTCTTCGCACCTTCTGGAGCAGGGCTGTTAACTCCGGATAATTTTTGAGGAAGCACTGCACCACCAGGTTCAAGGTGTGAGCCAAGCAAGGTATGTGGCTGAGTTTTGAAAGGGCTATGGCTGCCACAAAATTACGGCCGTTATCACTAACTACCTTGCCTGCCTCAAGATGTACACTGCCCAGCCATGACTCAGTTTGTCGCTGAAAGTACTCGGCCAGCACCTCGGCGGTGTGTCTGTCGCCCAAACACATCATCTGCAACACAGCCTGCTGACGCTTTCCACTAGCTGCTCGATAGGGGGACACATCGTGTGCAACAGTGGCAGCTGCAGATGGAGTGCTCGTACGACTGCGCTCTGTGGACGAGCTTTCGCTTCTGGAGGAGGAGGAGGAGGAGGGTCGAACGCCTACAGCCAACTGTTTCCTATACCGTGGGCTACGCAGCACTGTCCCACCACCGCTGTCCCCTGTGGACCCTGCATCCACCACATTAACCCAGTGCGCAGTGATGGACACGTAATGGCCCTGGCCATGCCGACTGGACCATGCATCAGTTGTGAGGTGCACCTTTCCACTCACTGACTGCTTGAGTGCATGGACAATGCGGTCTTTTACATGATGGTGGAGGGCTGGGATGGCTTTGCGAGAGAAGAAGTGGCGACTGGGTAGGTCATAGCGTGGTACTGCATAGGCCATGAGTTCGCGGAAAGCTGCGCTTTCCACCAACCGATAGGGCATCATCTCAAACGAGATTAGTTTGGCAATGTGGGCGTTCAAACCCAGTGTACGCGGGTGAGAGACTGAGTACTTTCTTGACCTACTCATAGTGTCTGGGAGGGTGAGCTGGACTTGAGAGCTGCATATGGTGGAAGTAGCGGTGGACAGGGCGGACTGAGAGAGGGTTGATGATGGTGATGGAGTTGGTGTTCTTTCTGATGGCCTAGAATCAGTCTTTCGTTGATATAACAGTGGGATTCCCTGACTGCTGTGGCCTTGCAACGACACCTCAACATTTGCTGCTGTGCTAACCGGTGGGCTTACAGTGGGGGAAACAATGTAGCGTTGCTGACTACCTTCTTTGTGATCAGTTGCACATGTGGCACTTGAGGTTTGGTGTTGTGTCCACGCTTGCAAGTGCATGGTGGTTAAATGTCTAAGCATGCAACTGGTATTCAAATTTTTCAGATTTTTCCCTCGGCTAAAGGTCTTTGCGCACTTCTTACAGATAACCTTGGCCTGATCATGAGGATTTTGTTCAAAAAAGTGCCACACTGCACTCTTCCTACTTTGGCAGACATTTTGCGGCCTAGCACGCTGTGATCTTTTGACCCTCTGGACAAGCTGTCCAGCAACTCTTTTGATTTTTGGAACCTGTCTTTGGAGTGCTCCGGGCCTGCCAGATAACAGCTGTTGCGATGTCGATGTCTGCTGTGGATGCTCCTCATCTGAGCTATTGGAAGCAGCACCCTCTTCCCCCAATGGATGCCAATCTGGGTCAACAACTGGGTCATCCTTCACCTCCTCTTCAATGTCATGTGCACCTTCCTCTGTGTCACCGTGTATGGTGGTATAGTGTGCGGGAAGGGGCACCTGAGTCTCATCAGGGTCAGAATCTGGCTCTGTACACTGCGAGGACAATGTAGTGCTCTGAGTGAATGTACCAGCAGAATCATCTATCAGCGGCTGTGCATCAGTGCACTCCATGTCAGATTCATCTTGGCCTGGGTAATTCACCATTTCACTTGATAAACCAGACATGGTATGTGAAAACAGCTCCATGGAGTAATCAGTAGTATGGCCTGCGTCATCCTTCAATCTTGGTTGGGGTGAAGGACACAAGGAAAGGTGTGGTTCATGAACATGAGCCTCCAATGATGACTCAGTGCTTTTACTTTTTACAACTTCAGAAGAGGAGGCGATAGAGCTGGAGGCTGAGTCAGCAATGTAAGACAAAACTTTTTCCTGATGCTCTGGCTTTAAAAGCGGTTTGCCAACTCCTAGAAAACTAAGCCTTCGAAGCCTTATGGAGCCAGACGATGACGCAGGCTCAACACCTCCTGCATTCGGTCCTATTTTGCTCTTGCCACTACCATCAGATCCACCACCAACACCATCATTACCAGCTGCCAACCCTCGCCCAATTCCACGGCCTCTTCCACCAGCCTTCCTCATTTTTTGTAGAAATGTAGATAAAATCCAACAAACTATATAGTAATGTAAAACAAGGTACAAGGTGTCTATAGGACAGGGGAGATTTTGAATTTCTGCACACACTTGTGGACACTGGACACTTATGGATTGTGTGAGGCCCACTGAATATCACAGCTCTATGTCACAGGCTCGATGGCACAGGTGTGAAAAAAGTGACTACAGGATCACAGAGATTTTGAATTTCTGCACACACTTGTGGACACTGGACACTTATGGATTGTGTGAGGCCCACTGAATATCACAGCGCTATGTCACAGGCTCGATGGCACAGGTGTGAAAAAAGTGACTACAGGATAAGGGAGATTTTGAATTTCTGCACACATTAGTGGACACTGGACACTTTTGGATTGTGTGAGGCCCACTGAATATCAGAGCGCTATGTCACAGGCTCGATGGCACAGGTGTGAAAAAAGTGACTACAGGATCACAGAGATTTTGAATTTCTGCACACACTTGTGGACACTGGACACTTATGGATTGTGTGAGGCCCACTGAATATCACAGTGCTATGTCACAGGCTCGATGGCACAGGTGTGAAAAAAGTGACTACAGGATAAGGGAGATTTTGAATTTCTGCACACACTAGTGGACACTGGACACTTTTGGATTGTGTGAGGCCCACTGAATATCAGAGCGCTATGTCACAGGCTCGATGGCACAGGTGTGAAAAAAGTGACTACAGGATCACAGAGATTTTGAATTTCTGCACACACTTGTGGACACTGGACACTTATGGATTGTGTGAGGCCCACTGAATATCACAGCGCTATGTCACAGGCTCGATGGCACAGGTGTGAAAAAAGTGACTACAGGATAAGGGAGATTTTGAATTTCTGCACACACTAGTGGACACTGGACACTTTTGGATTGTGTGAGGCCCACTGAATATCAGAGCGCTATGTCACAGGCAGAAATTGGCTAGTGTATCACAAACTACAAGGTGTATGTAGAATTGGGCAGAATAGGAATCTCCCTAGAGTGTAGGTCTGTAAGAACGGAACAAGTCCTCCACTTATCCTTCCACAGTGACACACAGATAGCTTCACTGTGGCCGTGATAACAGCCGTTACACGGTACTGAGAGGAGCGTGCACGTACACGGCTGTCCGGTGTACGTAAAATTGTCAAGCTCCGTGTTTTTTAAGTATACGGACTGACACACGCTGTCTCTCTATAGTTTTGAATGTGATCAAACAGCAAATATATTTAACTGTTTGAAAGCTAGACAAAACTAGTAGGTGCAGGTCTGTAAGAACGGAACATGTCCTCGACTTATTCTCACAGAGTGACACATAGATAGCTTCACTGTGGCTGTGATAACAGCCGTTACACGGTACTGTGTGAGGAGCGTACACCGCTGTATGGTGTGAAAAAATGCACGCTCAGTACCTCAGCAGGACAAAAAAAAAAATTGGGATTGCTTTTAAAAAAGCAGTTTGCAGAGCAGTGGGTAAACAGCAATGCAGATGTCAGGAAGCCTTAGAAGGCAGCCTAACAGCCAACACCGCTGATCCACCACAATATAGCCTCCCCTTGCACTGCACACACAGTGACTGGTGTGTTGTACAGGCAAAATCGCTAGCAGCAGAAGCAGTTTTTTTTTCTTCTTCCCTGCCTAACGCTCTCCCTACAGAATCAGCAGCAGCAACCTCTCCCTATGCTAAGATTGGCAGAAGTAAGATGGCGGTCGGCGTGCACGCCCTTTTATAACCCCTGTGACGCCCACCAAAGCAAGCCAATCACTTGCATGCCCTTCTGAAAGATGGTGGTGACCCCTGCCTATGTCATCACGTTGCCCACAGTGTCCGTGGATCCTGATTGGCTGAAAAGGAGCGCAAAACAAACTTTTGAAACGCGACTTCATCCTAGGGTCGGGTTTCGTTTCATTTCGACTTTTGAAATTTTTCGACCCGTTTCGCTCAACTCTACTCATAAAGTTCAAAGCATTTAAAAAATTACAAGCAGAGTCCATCCATACAACCTTGAAGGCACCAACTGTAGTGCTTCATTCAAATATTATGTATAGTTGTGGTATTCCTACACTCTTAAATGTTATGCAGAGTGGAAAGCCTTCCAAAAATTGCAAGCAGTGTCATCTATACACCCTTGAAGCCTACAACTGGATGGCCTAATTAAAATATTAAGAAAGTGTACACCTGTAGCAGGCCAATTTGGGGTTTTATTTCTAACCAACAAAATTTCACACAAAACAGGTCATTTTGTGAACTGTACAAGTTTTTTCAAGATTTTAACCCACTGTAGTTTAACACAGAGCTCATTAAACTGTATGCATGAATCATTGAATTCCTAAACAATTTTGGAAGTTTTTTTTTTATAGTTTACTATACCAGCGAAATTGTCACGACTCTCCCTGTCCCTAATGCTAGGGGCACTCTAGCTCGCCATGTTCTCCGGATTACTTATCATGGTGAAAACGCTGGGGCCACGTACCTTGCTTTAGCTCCTGAATTTGCCCTCAGTCTGTACCCTTCCTCCACCAAGGGAAGAGGAGATTAGTAGTGATGAGCAAGTATACTCGTTACTCGAGATTTCCCGAGCATGCTCGGGTGATCTCCGAGTATTTGGATGTGTTCGGAGATTTAGTTTCTGTTGCCATAGCTGCATGATTTGCGGCTGCTAGCCAGCCTGAATACATGTGGGGATTGCCTGTTTGTTAGGAAAATCTGCAGCTTTGACGGATTCGTCGAAAAACGGAAACAACGGATGAAAAAACCGGATGCGACTGATTAAACGGATCCATTTTTTTTGGAGGATCCGCTAGACGAATCCATCAAAAAAACTGATCTGTTGCATCCGTTTTTCACTATTTTTGACGGATCCGTCGTTCCGTCAAGACGACGGATTTTGACTGACGCCAGAAAACTGAAGTGTGAAACAGGCCTAAGTGACCCTGCTTCCGGTAGCGCCAGAGCCCCGTAATATAGAAATGGGCAACAGTTCCTGTGTCATCTGCACTATCTCCTGTTCTGATATAGGAGGTGGGGAACCCAAAGGACAGTACTCTCTTTCAGGGGTGATGGTAGCCCTGTCATAGAATCATAGAATCATAGAATCGTAGAGTTGGAAGGGACCTCCTGGGCCATCTGGTCCAACCCCCTGCTCAAAGCAGGATTCACTAAATCATCCCAGTCAGATGTCTGTCCAGCCTCTGCTTGAAGACTTCCATTGAAGGAGAACTCACCACTTCTCGTGGCAGCCTGTTCCACTCATTGATCACTCTAACTGTCAAAAAGTTTTTTCTAATATCTAATCTGTGTCTCCTCCCATTCAGTTTCATCCCATTGCTTCTAGTCTTTCCTTGTGCAAATGAGAATAAAGTTGATCCTTCTACAATGTGACAGCCCTTTAGATATTTGTAGACAGCTATTAAGTCTCCTCTCAGTCTTCTCTTTTGCAAACTAAACATTCCCAAATGTCATGAGCTGCCTCAAGGAGCCTCTCCGAGGCCTATTCATTCATAAAGAAGTGTTCATCTTGTTCCATTCCTTCTGGAATACCAGCAATATTGCCCCTTCATTTGGAGGAACGAGACCCTGGTTTCAGCCATCAACTCTTGCAGCCTTTGAGGCAAGTGTTACGTCTCTACTGACTGATGGTTGAACGAGATGTGGTGACGGGTCCCAAACTCTTCAATGGATCCTCTTCTCTGCTGATTGTCATAAGTAACGATCACTCCTTGGGATGCCAACTCTTGGTATCTTGCGGCTAGCGGAACTATAACATTTCTCCAGACCTGATCCTGGCTCGCCTTCTTGTCTCTTCTGACCAGCCTAGGTGCCATTGTTCGTTCACCAGTTACTGGATCCTGGATTTGCCATCTGCAGTCCACAAGAAACCCCAGCGGTAAAGGATGTGGCCTTGTTTCGGGCCTTGGTGATTCCGGGTAATCAGCCAGATCTGGACCACAGGCTCCTTCCTCTGACTCAAATATTCCTACAGTTACTCCCTCGAGAGTCTTGCTTGGTTTTGTCATCTTTGTTGCCCACTAAGCACGTTACACTGTGTGGATGTCTAATTGAATACAGAAAAAAATTAACACTTTTTTGTAGCGTTATATGCCACAGAAGTGTACCCCAGGCCTCAGAATAGTGTATGGCTGAAAAATTTAACCCAGAAAAAAATGGAAACGCTTTTGTGGAATGATAAACATCACATTATTGTGCACCAGACCATGGAATAGTGTAAATGGGAGAAATGTAATCGAACACAATTTTCAAATGACTTTTTTGGAGAGCTAAATATCACATTAATGTAAACCCAGACCACGGAATACTGTATGGGTGAGTAATTAAATCCAGAAAAAAATTTCAACACTTTTTTGAAGTGTTATATAACACAAAAATGTACCGTAAAGCATATAATACTCAATGGATCACACAAGATATTCAATTTTTTCACACAAAAAAGCTGCAGATATACTGCATATCAGCTATATATTTTGCAAGGGACTGCACAGTCCTAATCCCTGTCTACAGACTGTATTCTGCCACTGTCCCTGCTCCTGCAATTCTTTCTCTCTCACTATACTAAATGTAGAATGTGTGTTTTTTGCTTTTTGTTTTCTCTGGTTAATGGTCATGTGTTAATATGCACTTACATTGTGCATACACATTAACTTACTTTTCTCAGTTCAGATTTGTTTTTTATTCATTTCATTGTGCATTCAGTGCATATATGGGTGTGACCGCCCTTTTTCTGAGCTGGGAAAGCCATCCAGTCTGGCCTAAGCTGTTACAAGTGGTTCAGCCGCTCGACCCTTATTCACATTCACGCCACTTGGCAAGTGATAAGGTTTTAAATACTAGAGTAGGGACTGTCCCACAAGGGTTGCCGTGACGTGGCGGGATGGCTTGTACATTATTTTGATCAAAATTTATGTTTACTAAATACCCTTATTATTATTACCTTTATGCATTATTTGCAGTATATTTTTTACTTTTAGTTCAGGATATTTGTGTTTTTTGCTTTTTGTTTTCTCTGGTTAATGGTCATGTGTTAATATGCACTTACATTGTGCATACACATTAACTTACTTTTCTCAGTTCAGATTTGTTTTTTATTCATTTCAATGTGCATTCAGTGCATATGTGGGTGTGACCGCCCTTTTTCTGAGCTGGGAAAGCCATCCAGTCTGGCCTAAGCTGTTACAAGTGGTTCAGCCGCTCGACCCTTATTCACATTCACGCCACTTGGCAAGTGATAAGGTTTTAAATACTAGAGTAGGGACTGTCCCACAAGGGTTGCCGTGACGTGGCGGGATGGCTTGTACATTATTTTGATCAAAATTTATGTTTACTAAATACCCTTATTATTATTACCTTTATGCATTATTTGCAGTATATTTTTTACTTTTAGTTCAGGATATTTGTGTTTTTTGCTTTTTGTTTTCTCTGGTTAATGGTCATGTGTTAATATGCACTTACATTGTGCATACACATTAACTTACTTTTCTCAGTTCAGATTTGTTTTTTATTCATTTCATTGTGCATTCAGTGCATATATGGGTGTGACCGCCCTTTTTCTGAGCTGGGAAAGCCATCCAGTCTGGCCTAAGCTGTTACAAGTGGTTCAGCCGCTCGACCCTTATTCACATTCACGCCACTTGGCAAGTGATAAGGTTTTAAATACTAGAGTAGGGACTGTCCCACAAGGGTTGCCGTGACGTGGCGGGATGGCTTGTACATTATTTTGATCAAAATTTATGTTTACTAAATACCCTTATTATTATTACCTTTATGCATTATTTGCAGTATATTTTTTACTTTTAGTTCAGGATATTTGTGTTTTTTGCTTTTTGTTTTAAATGTAGAATGTATGTGATACAAACAACAAAGCAAACAATTACCCTTCGAAGGGCTGTTGGTATGATGGTTCAGCTTCAGCACCAGTATCAACGCTACTGATTCGTTATACTGTGCACACACAGGCCTAGACAAACACACTCTCCGTCCAATATGAAGTGTCACAGAACTGTGCAATGGCGTCAGTGTGCCCAGCCTGGTGGCGCCTGTTCTTTTATAACCTCTGTCACATGACCAGTCAAACACAGCAATGCCACAAACAAGATGGCGAAGGCATTACAGTGATGCGCAGTCAATCACCACATTCTTATTGACTGTGTACCAGGCGCCAAACATGCAGGGCAGGGATGAGAGTTTTACATCAAGCACTACCCAATGCTCTGTGAGTAATGAGTACAATCGAGCACCCAGATAGTTGAGTGATATCCGAGTATCCCAGAGCATGTTTGCGAATCCCTATTAATTAAATGTTTACCAAATATAGCATTTTCAAGTTGATAATTTTTTATGGCCCCCGAAGGATAGTATAAATGTCCAAATTGCCCTTGGCAGAAAAAAGGTTTCCCACCACTGACCTATATCTGCCACTCTATCCACTTTTACACTGTCCCCTCTCCACTGTTTTTTTCCTCATGTCGTAGCTATCTCCACACTGCCCCCTCTCCATAGTGCCCCCCACATGCTGACCCTCTCCATACTGTTCCCCATACACAGACCCCTTTCCATGCTGATCCACACATTAACTGCCCTCTCTTACTGTCCCCACACCTGCTGCCTTCTTTCCTACTTTCCTCCACATGCTGCCCCATCCATACTGTCTCCCCACAAGCTGCTCTAATCCCTACTGTCCCCCCACAGTGCCCCTTCCCCATAATGTAACATACATGCTGCACCCTTTCCATCATATCCCTCACATGCTGACCCCTCGCCTTACTGTCCCCCACAAGCTGACCCTCTTCATTCTCGGCATCACACAGGCTGTCCTTCTCCATATTATCCCCACAATGTCCCCTACATGCTTCTCTCACACATTCCTCCCCTCCTTGCCATATGTTCCTACATACTGTCACATCACACTAATACCCTACTTCCCCTTCTTTCTCCGCCCATGTGTCTTTGGTTTCTACGGAGTACTTGCAGCTGTGACATCAACAGTGTGATGCACTTTATCACTCTGCTGAACTTCAGAACATAGGCATATCTTGGCAACGTGCAGATGAAAACAGCATTCTTCCTGTCCTCTGATCCAGCTGTCAGTGTACCAACCAGTAGATTTCCCGACTATATTAAGGTCAAGTATTGTGGTTTAACCCCTTTCTATCATGTGACGTACTATCCCGTCCATGTGCCCTGGGACTTAATTCCCAAGGACGGGATAGTACGTCACAGCGATCAGCGGCGCCCACGTGGTGAGCGCCACTGATCGCGGCCAGGTGTCAGCCGATTATCACAGCTGACACCCGGCACAATGTGTCAGGGGCGGTCACGGACCGCCCCCAACATGTTAACCCCTTGCACACCGCGATCAAACACGATCGTGGTGTACCGGGGGTTAAAGGGAAGCATCGGCAGGGAGGGGGCTCCGTCCGTGCTTCCCTGAGTCCCCCACAGCAGCGCAATGTGCAGCGCTGCTGCGGGGGGCTCCATCCCTGCAGGTCCCCGAATCCAAGATGGCGACGGGGACCTTCGGGGGGGCCTGCAGGGAGCTGGCTTCCTCAGTGCCTGCAAAGCGCAGGCATGAGGAAAGCCTGTGCAGTGCCTGTGACAGATCGCTCATCTGTCACAGTGATCTGTGATGTGACAGATCAGCGATCTGTCACAGAACAGTGATGTCCCACCTGGGACAATGTAATAAAGTTAAAAAAAGGTGTAAAAATAATTTAAAAAATATCGCTAAATAAATAAAAAAAAAAAAAATATTCCCTAATAAATTCATTTTTTGGAAATAACAAAAAAAAACCCAATAAAAGTACACATACTTGGTATCGCCGCATCCGTAACGACCCGCCCTATAAAACTGTCCCACTAGTTAACCCCTTTAGCGAACCCCTTAAAAAATAAAAATAAAAAACTAAGCAAAAAATAATGATTTATTATCATACCGCCAAACAAAAAGTGCAATAACGCGCGATCAAAAAGATGCATATAAATATCCATGGTACCGCTGAAAACGTCATCTTGTTCCACAAAAAACGAGCCACCATACAGCATCATCAGCAAAAAAATATAAAAGTTATAGCTCGCAGAACAAAGCGATGTAAAAATAATTATTTTTTATATAAAATTGTTTTCATTGCATAAAAGCACCAAAACATAAAAAAAGACCTAAATGAGGTATCGCTGTAACCATACTGACCCGAAGAATAAAACCGACTTATCAATTTTACCGCAGGCGGAACGGTGTAAACGCACCCCCCAAAAGAAATTCATGAAAAGCTGGTTTTTGTTCATTCTGCATCACAAAAATCGGAATAAAAAGCGATCAAAAGATGGCACGTGCCCGAAAATGATACCAATAAAAACGTCAACTTGTCCCGCAAAAAATAAGACGTCACGTGACTCGGTGGCTCAAAATATGGAAAAATTATAGCTCTCAATATGTGGTGATGCAAAAACTATTTTTAGACTGGAGTCACACACAACGAATAAAAAATCGGTCCCATTATAACCCCTTCACCCCCAAGGGTGGTTTGCACGTTCATGACCGGGACAATTTTTACAATTCTGACCACTGTACCTTTATGAGGTCATAACTCTGGAACGCTTCCATGGATCCCGGTGATTCTGACATTGTTTTCTCGTGACATATTGTACTTCATGTTAGTGGTAAAATTTCATTCAAATAACTTGCGTTTATTTGTGAGAAAAACGGAAATTTGGCAAAAATTTTGAAAATTTCGCAATTTTCCAACTTTGAATTTTTATGCCCTTAAATCACAGAGATACAGCACACAATAAACTTGATAACTAACATTTCCCACATGTTTACTTTACATCAGCACAATTTTGGAACCAACATTTTTTTTTTGTTAGGAAGTTATAAGGGTTAATAGTTGACCAGCGATTTCTCATTTTTACAACACCATTTTATTTTTAGGACCACATCACATTTGAAGCCACTTTGAGGGGTCTATATGATAGAAAATACCCAAAAGTGACACCATTCTAAAAACTGCACTCCTTAAGGTGCTCAAAACCACATTCAAGAAGTTTATTAACCCTTTAGGTGCGTCACAGGAATTTTTTTGAATATTTAAAAAAAATAAACATCTAACTTTTTTTCATAAAAAAAATACTTCAGGTTCAATTTTTTTTATTTTACCAAGGGTAACAGGAGAAATTGGACTGCAAAAGTTATTGTGCAATTTGTCCTGAGTACGCTGATACCTGATATGTGGGGGGGAATGACTGTTTCGGCGCATGGCAGAGCTCAGAATGGAAGGAGCGCCGTTTGACTTTTTCAATGCCAAATTGGCTGGAATTCAGATTGGACGCCATGTCACGTTTGGAGAGTCCCTGATGTACCTAATCAGTGGAAACCCCCTACAAGTGACCCCATTTTGGAAACTAGACCCCCCAAGGAACTTATCTAGATATGTGGTGAGAACTTTGAACCCACAAGGGCTTTACAGAAGTTTATAACGTACAGCGGTACAATTAAAAAATCATATTTTTTCCACAAAAATGATCTTTTCACCCCAATTTTTATTTTCCAAAGGGTAACAGGACCCTAAAAGTTATTGTGCAATTTGTCCTGAGTACGCTGATACCCCACATGTGGGGGTAAACCACTATTTGGGCGCATGGCAGAGCTCGGAAGGGAAGCAGCGCCATTTGACGTTTTTGGCTGGAATTGAGATCGGACACCATGTCGCGATTGGAAAACCACTGATGTACCAAAACAGTGGAAACCCCCCACAAATGACACCATTTTGGAAACTAGACCCCCTAAGGAACTTATCTAGATGTGTGGTGAGAACTTTGAACCCCCATGGGCTTCACAGATGTTTATAACATAAAGCCATACAATTAAAAAATCATATTTTTTCCACAAAAATGATCTTTTTACCCTCAATTCTTATTTTTCCAAGGGTAACAGCACCCTAAAAGTTATTGTGCAATTTGTCCTGAGTACGCTGATACCCCACATGTGGGGGTAAACCACTATTTGGGCGCATGGCAGAGCTCGGAAGGGAAGCAGCGCCATTTGACGTTTTTGGCTGGAATTGAGATCGGACACCATGTCGTGATTGGAAAACCCCTGATGTACCTAAACAGTGGAAACCCCCCACAAATGACACCATTTTGTAAACTAGACCCCCCAAGGAACTTATCTAGATGTGTGGTGAGAACTTTGAACCCCCCAGTGCTTCACAGAAGTTTATAACGCCCGGGCGTGAAAATAAAAAATTCGTATTTTTTCCACAAACATGATCATTTAGTCACCATTTTTTTATTTTCCCAAGGGTAACAGGAGAAATTGGACCCCAAAAGTTGTTGTCCAATTTGTCCTGAGTACGCTGACACCCCACATGTGGGAGAAAACTACTGTATGGACACACGTCAGGGCTCGGAAGGGAAGTAGTGACGTTTTGGAATGCAGACATTGATGGAATGGTCTGCGGGTGTCATGTTGCCTTTGGAGAGCCCCTAATGTACCTAAACAGTGGAAACCCCCCACAAATGACCCCATTTTGAAAACTAGACCCCCTAAGGAACTTATCTAGATGTGAGGTGAGCACTTTGAACCCCAAAGGGCTTCACAGAAATTTATAATGCCAGGGCATGAAAATAAAAAAATCGTATTTTTTCCACAAACATGATCAATTAGTCCCCAATTTTTTTATTTTCCCAAGGGTAACAGGAGAAATTGAACCCCAAAAGTTGTTGTCCAATTTGTCCTGAGTACGCTGACACCCCACATGTGGGAGAAAACTACTGTATGGACACACGTCAGGGCTCGGAAGGGAAGTAGTGATGTTTTGGAATGCAGACATTGATGGAATGGTCTGCGGGTGTCATGTTGCCTTTGGAGAGCCCCTAATGTACCTAAACAGTGGAAACCCCCCACAAATGACCCCATTTTGAAAACTAGACCCCCTAAGGAACTTATCTAGATGTGAGGTGAGCACTTTGAACCCCCAAGGGCTTCACAGAAGTTTATAATGCCAGGGCATGAAAATAAAAAAATCGTATTTTTTCCACAAGCATGATCAATTAGTCCCCAATTTTTTTATTTTCCCAAGGGTAACAGGAGAAATTGAACCCCAAAAGTTGTTGTCCAATTTGTCCTGAGTACGCTAACACCCCATATGTGGGAGAAAACTACTGTATGGACACACGTCAGGGCTCGGAAGGGAAGTAGTGACGTTTTTGAATGCAGACTTTGATGGAATGGTCTGCGGGTGTCATGTTGCCTTTGGAGAGCCCCTAATGTACCTAAACAGTGGAAACACCCACAATTGACCCCATTTTGGAAACGAGAACCCCTAAGGAACTTATCTAGATGTGTGGTGAGCACTTTGAACCCCCAAGGGCTTCACAGAAGTTTATAATGCCCGGGCATGAAAATAAAAAAATCGTATTTTTTCCACAAACATGATCAATTAGTCCTCAATTCTTTCATTTTCCCAAGGGTAACAGGAGAAATTGGACCCCAAAAATTGTTTTGCAATTTATCCTAAGTAGGCTGATACCCTACATGTTGGGGGTAAAACACTGTTTGGGCGCATGGCAGAGCTTGGAAGGGAAGGAGCACCATATGACTTTTTCAACTCAGAATTGGCTGGAATTGAGATCAGACGCAATGTTGCATTTGGAGAGCCCCTGATGTGCCCAAACAGTGGAAACCCCCAATTCTAACTCCAACCCGAACCCCAACACACCCCTAACCCTAATCTCAGCCCTAACCCTAACCCAAGCCCTAACCCAAGCCCTAACCCTAGCCCTAACCCTAGCCCTAACCCTAGCCCTAACCCTAACCCTAACCCTAACCCTAACCCTAGCCCTAATGGAAAAATGGAAATAAATACATTTTTTTTATTTTATTATTTTTCCCTAACTAAGGGGTGATAACGGGGGGTTTGATTTACTATTTATGGCGGTTTTTATGTTTGGCAGCTGTCGCACGCTAAAAGACGCTTTTTATTGTAAAAATAGTTTTTGCATCACCACATATTGAGAGCTATAATTTTTCCGTATTTTGACCCACCGAGTCATGTGGGGTCTTATATTTTGCAGGACGAGTTGACATTTTTATCGGTACCATTTTCGGGCACGTGACATTTTTTGATCGCTTTTTATTCCGATTTTTGGGACGCAGATTGAACAAAACCAGCGTTCCATGAATTTCTTTTGGGGGAGTGCGTTTACACCGTTCCGCGTGGGGTAAAATTGATAAAGCGGTTTTATTCTTCGGGTCAGTACGGTTACAGCGATACCTCATTTAGGTAGTTTTTTTATGTTTTGTCGGTTTTATGCAATGAAAACAATTTTATATAAAAAATAATTATTCTTGCATCGCTTTATTCTGCGAGCTATAACTTTTTTATTTTTTCGCTGATGATGCTGTGTGGTGGCTCGTTTTTTGCGGGACAAGATGACATTTTCAGCGGTACCATGGATATTTATATGCGTCTTTTTGATCGCGTGTTATTACACTTTTTGTTTGGCGGTATGATAATAAATCATTATTGTTTGCTTCGTTTTTTATTTTTATTTTTTAAGGGGTTCACTAAAGGGGTTAATTAATGGGACAGATTTATAGGGCGGGTCATTACGGATGCGGCAATACCTAATATGTGTACTTTTATTGTTTTTTTTTTTTTTATTTTCAAAAAATGAATTTATTGGGGAATATTTTTTTTTTTTTTTTACTAATTTATTTAGCGATTTTTTTAAAAATTATTTTTACACTTTTTTTTTATTTTTTTTTTACTTTATTACATAGTCCCAGGTGGGACATCACTGTCCTGTGACAGATCGCTGATCTGTCACATCACAGATCAGCAATCTGTCACAGGCAGTTCTGCAGACTTCCTCATGCCTGCGCTTTGCAGGCAGTGAGGAAGTCGGCTCCCTACAGGCCCCCGAAGGCCCCCGTCGCCATCTTGGATCCGGGGGCCTGTAGGGAAAGAGTCCCCCGCAACTGCGCTGCACATTGCGCTGCCGTGGGGGGCTCAGGGAAGCACGGAGGGAGCCCCCTCCCTGCCGATGCTTCCCTTTAACTCCCGGTACACCGCGATCGTGTTTGATCGCGGTGTGCAAGGGGTTAACGTGTCGGGGGCGGTCCGTGACCGCCCCTGACACATTGTGCCGGGTGTCAGCTGTGATAATCAGCTGACACCCGGCCGCGATCAGCGGCGCTCACCACGTGGGCGCCGCTGATCGCTGAGACGTACTATCCCGTCCATGGGCATAGGGTCCCAGGTCCCATGGACGGGATAGTACGTCGGATGGCAGGAAGGGGTTAACGGTCCGAAATCGCACTAAAGTATCTTAACCAGTGATGCGTTTTTGATGCGATTTTTCTTAATTGATGCGATTTTAATCGCATGTAAGGTTCCTTTTGACATCCTTCTTGCGAGATTTTCTCGCAGGATAGCTAAATGGACATATAATGGAGCCCAATGACAGGTTTCCCCACACAAACGAATTAATAGATCTAGACACATTAAATAAATATATATATTTTTTTATATATATATATATATATATATATATATTTTTTTTTTTATACATGTCATAGAGACACATTTATATATGTATTTCTAATTCATACAGTTCTTCATTGCAGAATAGCCGCTGAAACATTAGCCGGCTTTTGTATAACATTCTCCTGCCCGACATGAAATGACACATGGTTTACATATAGTTAACCATTTCATTTCATGTTTTTTTTTTATGTCTATCACTATTAATTATATGAGGGCTTGTGGGTAAAATTTTGGAGTTGCAGGGGTTCATTTAAGGGGTTAATTCGTTGTATTAAATTGCGGGGACTCCCTGCAGCCTCAGTGATGTCAGCGGGAGTCCCCGCAATTTAATACAACAAATTAACCCCTTAAATGAACCCCTACTCCAAAATTTTACCCACAAGCCCTCATATAATTAATAGTGATAGACATAAAAAAAAACATGAAATGAAATGGTTAACTATATGTAAACCATGTGTCATTTCATGTCGGGCAGGAGAATGTTATACAAAAGCCGGCTAATGTTTCAGCGGCTATTCTGCAACTAAGAACTGTATGAATTAGAAATATATATATAAATTCGTCTCTATGACATGTATGAAATACATATATATATACAGTCATATGTAAAAGTTTGGGCACCCCTATTAATGTTAACCTTTTTTCTTTATAATAATTTTGGTTTTTGCAACAGGTATTTCAGTTTCATATATCTAATAACTGATGGACTCAGTTATATTTCTGGATTCAAATGAGGTTTATTGTACTAACAGAAAATGTGCAATCTGCATTTAAACAAAATTTGACCGGTGCAAAAGTATGGGCACCCTTATCATTTTCTTGATTTGAACACTCCTAAGGCCGGAGTCACACTGGCGAGGAATACGGGTGCGTGAGAGGCGCAAAAAGCACGCATTAGACACGGACCAATGATTCTCTATGGGGTCACTCGCACCAGCCGTATATTTCTCCTCCGTATCCTACGCTCCGTGCCACTCGCAGCATGCTCCGATTGTCAGCGTACTACGCCCGTAGTACGCCAATGCAAGTCTATGGGTGCGCAAAAAATACGGATTACACACGGACCACACATGTGACCTGCGAGAAATACGCTCCCGGTGTCTTTTAGCAAAGCCGGCAATTCAGTGCGCGATACAGTAAACTCACACTGACAGGTTTAATAAAGAAAGAAAGAATAGATATAGACACATAGAGAATATATATATATATATATATATATATATATATATATATATATGCATTCTATGTGTCTATATCTATTCTTTCATTTCTTTATTAAAACTGTCATAGGGCTCCATTATATGTCCATTTTGCAAGCCTGCGAGAAAATCTCACCATACGGATGCCATACGGATTACATACGGATGCTGACATGTGCAAAATACGCGACCACACCTTGATTACGGATGACATACGGAGCACTGTTTAGGGGTCTGTCATCCGTATTACGCATGTAAAATACTGACCGTATTTTGCGCAGGTTAGTGTGACTCCAGCCTAACTACTTTTTACTGACTTCCTGAAGCACTAAATTGGTTTTGTAACCTCATTGAGCTTTGAACTTCGTAGCCAGGTGTATCAAATCATGAGAAAAGGTATTTAAGGTGGCCACTTGCAAGTAGTTCTCCTATTTGATTCTCCTATGAAGAGTGGCATCATGGGCTCCTCAAAACAACTCTCAAATGATCTGAAAACAAAGATTATTCAACATAGCTTTTCAGGGGAAGGATACAAAAAGTTGTCTCAGAGATTTAACCTGTCAGTTTCCACTGTGAGGAACATAGTAAGGAAATGGAAGAACACAGGTACAGTTCTTGTTAAGCCCAGAAGTGGCAGGCCAAGAAAAATATCAGAAAGGCAGAGAAGAAGAATGGTGAGAACAGTCAAGGACAATCCACAGACCACCTCCAAAGACCTGCAGCATCATCTTGCTGCAGATGGTGTCACTGTGCATCGGTCAACAATACGAATATATTAATTTGTTTCTTTATTTAACCGGACACTGTAATTTTACTGTATTTTGGAGAAAAAAATGCCGGCTTTTGGTGCGATTTTATCGCAACTCACACATTGGGTCCGTTTGCAATCCAATTTTTTCATGCCCCCCCATAGACTTGCATTGTCGAATCCGATCCGAAAATCGGTGACAATTGCAGCATGCTGCGATTGTCTCAGTCCGAGGATTGGATCCGATCAAAAATCGCATGATGTGAGCTGCCCCATAGAATAACATTGGGACAAATGCAATGCGATTTTTTTATCGCATTGCGTTCGTCCGTTTTAATCGCCAGTGTGACCCCGGCCTTACAATAAAAAGCGTCTTTTAGCGTATGACAGCTGCCAAAAATAAAAACCTGCTATAAATAGTAAATAAAACCCCCCGTTATCACCCCCTTAGTTAGGGAAAAATAATAAAATTAAAAGAAAATGTATTTATTTCCATCTTCCCATTAGGGCTAGGGTTAGGGCTAGGGTTAGGGCTGAGATTAGGGTTAGGGGTGTGTTGGGGTTAGGCCTGTTTCACACTTCAGTTTTTTCAAATCAGTCAAAATCCGCCAAAAAGTGAAAATGGCGGATCCGCTAAAAATGTGTAAAAACGGATGCCAGCTGATGGTACGGATCCGTTTTTTTACGTAAAAAAACGGATCCGTACCATCAGCTGGCATCCGTTTTTTCCATCCGTTGGATCCGTTTTCTTGCGGATCCATTTTTCCACACCTCCAAAATGGGATGCTCCCAAATATGATTGGCTCTTGGAAAATGCTCCCAAATGTGATTGGATACTGGAAACTAGGGAAAACTATATCTAGGGTGTTGTAATACAATATCTTTGAAAGGTTTTAGAGCTAGTGGCAGGGATGGAAGGAGTTATTGCAAGTATTGACAGCTTCTGTGTGGAATTTGATCTCCACTGCAATCGGTTGGCAATTATTGCTCTCCAGAGGGAGAAAAGAAGACTGCAAATCTTGCGTATGAGGAGACGACGGCAGTGGATTCATCCGATTAATGCGCAGAGGTTTACCCGTGGTGTGTATTCAACACTATACCTGGAATTGAGGGATAACCCGGACAAATTCTTCAACTACGTGCGCATGAGGCAGGACTTGTTCGAGATATTGTTGGAGCGTGTTGGAGAACAAATCCGGAGAAGGGACACCTACATGCGGTTTTCTATTTCACCGGCGGAGCGTTTGATGGTGACCCTTTGGTAAGTTATCTATTTTTTAAAAGGTTTCAGATTCAGCATACTTTTATTGTTATGTTATGGCTTGTATTTTGTATTAATTTTACTTTTTTCCCTTTTTTTTCACAAGTTTCCTGGCAACTGGAGAATCCTTCACCTCCCTCCATTACCAGTTCCGCCTTGGGATTTCAACTATATCTGGAATTGTACAACAAACCTGCCGTGCATTGTGGGATTGTCTACAGGAGGAATACATCCCAGAGCCAACACCGGAGAGGTGGCTGGAGATTGCCGACAACTTTCAACAAATCGGCCAGTTTCCAAATTGCATTGGTGACGTGGATGGGAAGCATATCAGGATTGTGAAACCCATCGGATCTGGATCTGAATTTTACAACTACCTTACATGAACTGGAGCCTGGTCTCCACAGTTGTACGGATACTAACGGTCCTACAACAGATACCAGAGGAGTAGGAGGCTGTAAATGCCCTAATCCCATCTAAGACTTGAGGCACAACAACAGCTTGGATAGAGAGCCGGGACTCAGGAGAAAGGAGCCCCCTGAGATAGGCTACAGCTGTCTGCCGTGCAAGTAAGGTTCTTGGGAACATCTGACAGGAGGAACTTCAGAGTAACTCAGTACTTGGAGTACTTCATTCAAACGTTCAAACGAGCGCTAGGAAGGAGAGTGCACAGCCTGTCTGCTGAGATAGAATCCCTGAGTTGCTTCCAGGCTAGCCTGCTCCGTTACCATCCGTAATTAGGACCCTGGACTGCAGTTATCAAGTAAAGGTACTGAAATTGCACCCCGCTGTGTCTTGTCTGCTTCCTACCCTTACGGCACTGCTACATCCCCATGCCAACCACCTCTACACTCCCCTGGGACTATAGCTTCACCTGTGGGGAGTTTTTACATCCTTGCTGCACCCTACCATCAGTCCCAGCGGATCTGCATGCAGCGTCGGCTTAACACCTCCTTTGCTGAGCACCACAGGTGGCGTCACAAACTATTCCATTCCATTAACTACATTCCCCCATTACTTGGGCTCCCAGGGCCACAGACCGGGTCACCGCTGCTGTGACACATTCTCCTGACACTGGCCCGGTACCGAGTACCCCACAGCCCTGGGAGGGCGACCCACATCAACTACCCCTCTGGCTGTCAGGACAGTAGGCCGGCTATCAGAGTACACTGGCTCTACCAAAGCTTGGTAATCTTTTCCTCTGAGGCCTATGGCTGCCCGACACAAAATCAACATTTCACATCTGGGGGGTATCGCAATGGGGAAAGAATCACTCACTCTGATGCTGCCAATTTCTCCGCCAGACAGTTCTACCTGCTGTCTTTGCATCAGGGCCTTGATCTCCTTCTGCAGGACTCGTTGTTCACTGGAACCAGCAGTCTCAGTCACCTGTTGCAACAAAACAATAACCTCAGCAAAACAATTTTCAATCACATTAGTACCTAGGGTCATCATTGGGTTACATTCTCGTTGATCAATGTCTACAACTATCAGACCTTGAGATTTTAACTCTACTCGCCCCACTTTAATGGTAATCTCTTTACATCCTACTTGCAGCAAAGACTGACCATTGCTGGCAACTATTGTCAGTTCATCACTTGGGCCGCGAGTAAGTTCAGACTCAGCCCAATACCGCTTGTAAAGGATATATGGCATAGTTGTCACCTGAGAGCCAGTGTCCAGCAAAGCGTTCATGGGGATGCCATCTATCACCACTGGGAGGACCGGTTGCCCTCCAACATACTTGGCTCGCCAGTTCTTTGGGCCTTGTCGTCCTACTCCTGGGGGTTGGCCCTCTGCCCCAGGGTGGCAGAATCTTGCGATGTGGCCTGCCTTGCAGCAGCGACGACAGATGGGACGTCCGTCCTGGTCATAGCGATCGTTGCCTCTCCCTCGGTGTGGCATGATCCTCTTCTTCCATAGCCATGGGACATCCTCTGGACTGGAGGCCAGCTGGATCTTCTCCTTTGAGGACACCTGCATGGACTGCACAGTTTTAGCAAGTGCAGCCATACTTTTGGCCAGCTCTTGGAACTGAAGGCGCAGTTCTGTAGATGGATCATTATCCAGAGTCTGTGCATCAGCCCCCACAGGCTGGGAGGGAAAGATGCTGCTTCTTGGTGATATGTGATCGCTGGGCGCCTAGGGGGCGCTGGACGGCTGACATTTGGTTCATGCAGCACCCAGATAGCCCTGTCTTTGAAGTCTGCAAAGTCTAGGTCAGGGTTTTGGAGGACTATGATGCGCAGCTGTGCTCTGTGGGGATTGAAGTCCCTCAATAAATTGCTCCTTTAACAGCCTGTCTCCATCTTTCACACTGTCTGGGTCAATCTGCTTTATGGCTCGCAGCGCCTCCTGCAGGTTAAGAGCATAGTCCCGTATACTGTCCTGCACTCTCTGCTTACACCCAAAGAATCTCATTTTTATTTCAGCTGCAGTGCTGGTGTCAAAGGTGCTTCTTAGCTTAGCCAGGATCTTTTTAACAGTCTCTTTATCAGTGTCCTGCCAGGCTTTTACTTCCCTTTGCGCTGCACCAGTTAGCTGCACAATAAGGATGTTCACTTTTTGGTTTTCAGACAGAGGATACACCTCAAACAAACTGCACAGTCTCTCTTTAAATTCACTCAGGGTATGTGACTCCCCTGAGTACTGCGGTAGCCAGGCTGCTCCCGGTATATAGGGCATGGACAGCGGCATTATGGGGACTGCTGCGGTGGGTGCTGATTCTTGCGGTGCTCTGGAGGCAGCGCTGGCTGCTGGATTCTGCGGTGCCATTGGAGCTGCAGCTGTGCTGGCCCCTGCATCTTGCGGTGCTGTGGGGGGTGTGGTGGCATCCACGGCTGCATCTGCTCTTGCCTCAGACATTCTCCTCCCCCCTAGTTAACGTTTGGCCAGGCCCTGCGTTGCGCTGGCTTACCGGCTGCCGCTCTGCAGGCTGGATGATCGGGCAACACCGGGACAGCAGGCCTCTGCTCCTCACTTCCCGTGCGCTGGCCTCTTCCCGCGCAGCACTTCACTTTTTTGCGCTTTTCGGCTGGCTCCGCCCACGACGGCCCGCCCCTTTGGCTTCCCGCGCGCGCCAAGCGGCGGGGTAATGGCGGTAACTGCTCAGATAGTCTATAGCACACAACACAGTCTCTGGCACACAGGACCGGGGACACCGGGCTCCGTAAATCTTGTTCGTGACGCCAAAATGGGTCACCCGCCAGGGCAGTGGGGTACTCGGTACCAGGCCGGTATCTCAGAGAGAAGTGTCACAGTAGCGGTGACCCGGTCCATGGCCCTGGGCGTCCATGTAAAAGGGGTTAAGCGTGGCTGGTTAAAGTTTATAAGTGGATGATACGTGACGCCACCTGTGGTGCTCGGCAATGTAGGGGTTAAGCCGACGCTGCAGACAGATCCTCTGGGACAGATGGTATAAGGCAGCAAGATGTAATAGCTCCCCACAGGTAGAGCTGTAGTTCCAGGGCAGTGAGAATAGGTGTTGAGGAAGAGGGTGTAGTGTCTGGCACAGAGATGTAGCAGTGCTGGAGGGTTTGCAGGAAGAATGCAATGATACAACAGGGTGCAGTTTCCGTTACCTTTACTGTGCTTTGTAAGTGCAGTCCAGGGTCCAGATTACAGATGGAACAGAGGCTGGCCAGCTTAGAAGCAACTTAGGAATCTTTCTATGCAGATGGGTTGTGTAGTCTCCTTTATAGTGCTTATCTGAGGTACTTTCAGTACTGTGTTACACTGAAGTTCCACTTGCTTGTTCTCTTTTAGAACTCCCTCATATGGCAGACAACTGTAGCCTTCTTCTTCTGGCTCACATGTTGCTGTTGTGCCTCTGAGTCTTATGTGGGAACAAAGCATTTACAGCTTCCTATTCCTCCGGTTTTTGCTGCAGGAACATCAGTATCCATACAACCTTGGAGACCGGGCTCCAGACCATGCGCTACAGCTAGAAGTGAGCCTGAACTCTGCTCACTCTTCCAGCTGCTCTCCTCACGTCCACACACATTTCCCTCCTCACATGAACTAACTAATTTCCCCTTCCTGGCCCCCAGAGAGGAGCTCTTCCACAGTTTTGGTTCAGAGCTCCCTCTGCTGGCCTGGAGTGGGAACTGTGCTGTGTGTTGTATTTACCTGATAGAGACACCCTTTATTGCTTCCAAGCATGACATCACACTCTCTAGGAGGAAGGTAATGCCACTGTGGCGACCATACTCCTGGGAGCGCCACATATACATAAAATAAGTTTTCATCTTGGGACTCACCCAGGTCCCTGAGATGGGGGAAGGATGAAGAGATGAGGCAGGTCCACATTGTCCAGCGTCAGCGGTGAAGAGGAGAGGATTCTGCTGGAATTGAGGAGAGCGTGTTCTCTGATGCTGGTACAGGCAGGCAGGCCAGCGTCAGACACAGATGGAGGCACCCCATGCATGCCGTGCCAGCGGCGGCCTTTTCAAATTTTTAACTTGGACCTGTGCGTGTGCGCGGCTGCCGACCTTGTCAGCGCGGGCAAGCAGAAGACCGCGCTCACGCAGGAACTAGACAGCGCGCACACAGGGCCTTCACTCAGAAGATGTAAAGAGCCGGCGGCCCACTTTGTGTTGGAGACCTGCCGTCCCACTTTGGCAGATGCCCAATAGGGGCCTGCAACTATTGCCGTGTGGGCCCGCATGGCAATAGAGTTTAACTGAACCTGTGTCTCGGATGCAGGTTCAGTTACTGCATCGGCAGAATCCTGCCGGTGGGGCCCGATGAGCAGAAGAGATGTGGACAGATGAGCAGAAGAGACGGGGCCTGATGCGGCCCCCCATTGCTCATTGGGCTTCATATGTCAGTCAGGGCAGTAATAACAGATACAAAATATCCGGCACTCAAAAGATCAGATGCTGAATAAAGATTTATTTTTCACATAAACATGTGTAACGTTTCAGTCTTTTCTTTGACCTTCATCAGACTAGAAACAATAGAAAAGTCAAGTATAAACTAAAAAATATAATAAATTGTCACAAGGTAATATAGATCAACAGTGTACATTTTATAAATGTAAAAAAATGACAACATAAAGCAAAAATATGGAAAAGACAGGTTTCTAGTAAGAGGTGGCTGAATTAATATATACAATGATGTAGATTCAATGACCTCAGTCATCAGACGAGTAAATGACAGACTTCTGGTACTTAGCCATTGAGTGACATCATTGTGACCATTACAGGGATCATACAAGGTACAGTACATATGTATAACATGCATAAAAAACAATAACAAATATACTATTGTTAAACTCCTGTTACCACCTGAGAAGGAGAATAAGACAGTTTGCTTACCAGATTATGTTAATAGGATAGGACCCATAGAGAAAATACAGATATGAGGGAATCTGAAAACAGATCACCCATAATCGCAATGTGTATATATCAAACAGGAAGGATTGGTCATAATAAAGAGAGTACCGTACACAATATTTGAGGAAGTGTTAGGCGTCAGGCTTCTGCGTCTGCTCTGCAGGAATCCAGAGCCTCACATTCTGCGGTCTCCTGCTGTCTTTCTATTGCAGAGGAGATTACTTTGCAGCAGACCACTCCAGAGACTAAGTCCCTCTGTGCTCCTACTGGGCATGCTCACGAGACGATCTCCCATTGGAGATCGGGAGTCATGTGCCCAGGTCCTGTTCCAGATCTCATTGGTCCATCTCGGAGATCTGGAAGGTCCCGCACGGCGATAAAAAGCGCTATGTGTGAATGGTGACGGATGTATGGTTCTGGTGACTGACTCATTATAAAACCCCTTCCCTCTGATATTACGCATGTGATAGGGAATTAGTTTAGCAGTCAGCGCCAGTCAGTGGCAAGCCTTAAGCCACTGTGCACACCGCACCGCTACGCTAGCGTCCGGATATTGCGCTTGCTTTCTGGCTTTGTTGTCGAGCGGCAGTGTCCTACGCCGCGCTGCAGTTGCAGCCCTTCTTGGCGTTCGCAGAAGCGACGCCGCACACACGGTAGGTCTAGAGGGACACAGCTCCTCTGTCTTGGGTCCTGCTCCTGTGACCATATACCGTGTGTGCATTTACCTGAGGCCTGTGTCTCTAACAGGTTCAGCATTTTGTATGTTTTTGTTGTGGCACCTCTGTGTGTGTGAACGGAGCCCGCAATGCGCACTCCGGGTGAAGTTGAACCCGTGCGCATCATACCGCCATATTGCTCCTCTGTCATTACCTAGCAGCGGTGTAACACCTACTGCACGGTGGACCCCGAGCGGCGAACGCACTTTATTATTTATTTTTATTTAGTGCGTTCTGCCGTTACTAACATTATAATAGCGCCAGGGTCTGGCTAGTGATGGCAGAACAGCAGCAACTCTTAGAGTATATTCGGCAACTGGAGGGCCGGTTGGCTACTCTTGAGAGTGCTATCTCAGCTGCGAAATCCACTGAAGCTGCTGTACAGGCAATCACAGACATGGTTTCACGTATGTCCACGTCCTCCCACGTGTCGACAGTTACCCGCCTCCTGTTGCCCAATAAATTTTCTGGCGATGGCACCTCCTGTAGGGGTTTCATCAGCCAGTGCTCTATCCAGCTGGAGTTACTGGCTGCGCGATTCCCTAAGGAACGGGCCAAGGTGAGGTTTATTGTTTCCCTTCTGTCGGGCAGGGCGTTGGAGTGGGCTACGCCACTATGGGAGCGTGGTGACCCAGAGGTTTGGACCGCTGCTCAGTTTTTAACAGCTGTTAAGCAGGTCTTCCTGGGACCACGGGTCACGCACGACACCTCTCTTTAGCTACTTGCTTTGAATCAGGGATCCTTCTCGGTTAATCAGTATGCCGTTAGTTTTCGGACACTGGCTTCCGAGCTGGAGTGGTCTGACAAAGCTCTCATCCCTGTGTTTTGGAGAGATTTAGCTGAGCATGTTAAGGATGCTCTTTCTACCAGAGAGGTTCCTGCAAGTCTGGAGGAGCTGATTGACATTGCCACCCGTATTGATCTCCGTTTCTCGGAGCGCGGGCTGGAGCATGCTCAATCCAAACGGAAGGTTACTCCGACTCCCAACCTCTTTGATCCTCTGGAATCACCCGAGCCAGAGTGTTTACTCCCAGAGCCCATGGAGGTGTCTCGCGCCAGCCTCGAGGCGCGTCCAGCACTAAGCTCCATTTGCGGCTGCTACTGTCAGCACTCTGTTCCCCAGGATAACGGGGCTCCGCAATGGGTCAAACTCTGTACCGCCGGGCAAGACCTTTGTCCCCCCTCACTTTCGGCCGAAGGTTCTCGCGTGGGCACACGCATTCATGGCGGGTGGTCACTGTGGCTACATGCAGACCACAAAACTCCTGGCAGGGTCGTATTGGTGGCCGCATAGGGCTCGGGACATTAAAAAATATATTCAGGCATGTGCCTTTTGTGCTCGGGTAAGCCTCCTTAAACAGAGAGTGGAGATGTCCGCCGACACACCGCGGCGTCCCACTTCAACTTATGCTCCGGGCGGTTTTGCAGCTCCTGTTGTCTCCCACGTGTCCCTTCTTAAACCTGGTTTTCTTGCCGCCTCTGATACCTTCCACGTGTCCCGGTTTTCCGTGTCACCTGCCGGGACTTCAGACTTGCCTTCGGACGAGTCTGAGGCCTATGCCTCTGATGGGCACAGGGTGGTGGATTGGAAGGCTCAGAGAGGAGGGGGCCCTAGGAGGGGGGGTAATGTTAGGTGTCAGGTTTCTTCATCTGCTCTGCAGGAATCCAGAGCCTCACATTCTGCGGTCTCCTGCTGTCTTTCTACTGCAGAGGAGATTACTTTGCAGCAGACCGCTCCAGAAACGAAGTCCCTATGTGCTCCTACTGGTCATGCTCTCGAGATGATCTCCCATTGGAGATCGGGAGTCATGTGCCCAGGTCCTGTTCCTGATCTCATTGGTCCATCTCGGAGATCTGGTAGGTCCCGCATGGCTATAAAAAGCGCGCATGGCCGTTCCGCCATGCGCTAGTATAGACTATACTTGCTATGTGTGAATGGTGACGGATGTATGGTTCTGGTGACTGACTCATTATAAACCCCTTCCCTCTGATATTATGCATGTGGATAGGGAATTAGTTTAGCAGTCAGCGACAGTCAGTGGCAAGCCTTAAGCCACTGTGCACACCGCACCGCTACGCTAGCGTCCGACATTGTGCTTGCTTTCTGGCTTTGTCGTCCAGCAGCAGTGTCCTACGCTGCGCTGCAGTTGCAGCCCTTCTTGGCGTTCGCAGAAGCGACGCCGCACACACGGTAGGTCTAGAGGGACACAGATCCTCTGACTTGGGTCCTGCTCCTGTGACCAGATACCGTGTGTGCATTTACCTGAGGCCTGTGTCTCTAACAGGTTCAGCATTTTGTATGTTTTTGTTGCGGCACCTCTGTGTGTGAACAGAGCCCGCTCTGCGCACTCCGGGTGAAGTTGAACCCGTGCGCATCATACCGCCATATTGCTCCTCTGTCATTACCTAGCAGCGGTGTAACACCTACTGCACGGTGGACCCCGAGCGGCGAACGCACTTTATTATTTATTTTTATTTAGTGCGTTCCGCCGTTCCTAACAGGAAGAGAGAGGTCCAGATGTACAGGCGCTGCATGGTAATGGAGAAAATGCCAGTAGGAAGGCGCCCTGAAGTGAAAGGTGGACCGGTATGCTCTGATATAGTATGAGGACCGGACATAGCGAACCGGAAATTACCTCAGTGGAACGCTGGTGGAGCGCAGATGGCTGGCTTACCAGAAGTGCATCACTGTGACTCATCAGAGTGGAAGTACCCGGAGGAACGCTAGTGTGAAATGCAAACAGGAAGAAGGAGGTGTGGAAGGCTGTCCAAGCTCATGAATACAAGATGACTCTTGCTGAGACGTGTTAATTAGGTAAGTATCAGAGAAATAAGAGGAAAATCACGGCCTGATGGCGGCCCTTCTTGTACCTGTGATAGCCTATGGAGGCATTCTCATGCCTATGAGTTTTTGAGGACAGAGAGGATGACAGAAAATCACAGAGTCATGTCCAATTTTAACCATTTTCTGACATCAGACTTACTATTCCATCCATGTGCCCTGGGCCAATTTTACCACGGACGGAACAGTACATCTCAGCGATCGTCCACGCACAAGGGTGGTGTGCGACCGATTGCGGCCGGGTGTCAGCTGATTCTCACAGCTGACACCTGGCACTAAGTGCTAGGAGCGATCACAGCGGTCACCCCCCTTTAACCCCCCTGAAATTCAGCGATCGAACACGATCGCAGCATTCAGAGAGCAGACCGGATCGGAGACCCTGCAGCATGACGTTGGGTCCTGATCACTGCCATGGTAACCCGATGTCGTCATGACGACATCAGGTAACTAGAGCTAAGAAACTTCCTTTTCATGCGCAGTACATGATCAGGAAGTCTCTCAGTGTCATTGCACTGAGTGCAGCGCTGACAGCTTCTACAGCATGCAGATACTGCTTTATCTGCATGCTATAGAAGAGATCAGCCTGCAAAAAATGATTGTCTCATAGTGGGGCAAAGTGTAACAGTTAGAATAAAGTTAAAAAAAAATTAAAATATTTGTGAAAGTATTTAAAAAAAAAAAATCAATATTTATTCCATCACAAAATAAATATTTGAATGAAAAAAATCTAAACAATAAAAGTACACATATTTGGTATCGCCGTGTCCATAATGACCCGACCTATAAAACTGTCCCACCATTTAACCCATTTAGTGAACACCATAAAAAAACAAGGCAAAAAACAATGCTTTATCATCATACCGCGGAACAAAAAGTGGAATAACACGCGATCAAAAAGACGGATATAAATAAACATGGAACCGTTGAAAACAATATCTTGTACCGCAAAAAACAAGCTACCATATAGCTCCATCACCGGAAAAATAAAAAAGTTATAGCTCTCAGAATAAAGCGGTGCAAAAATAATTATTTTTTATATAAAATAGGTTTTATTGTATAAAAGCACCAAAACATAAAAAAAGAAATAAATGAGGTATTGCTGTAATCGTACAGACCCGAAGAATAAAACTATTATAGCTCTCAAAATATGGTGATGCAAAAACTATTTTTTGTAATAGAGTCTTTTAGTGTGTGACAGCAGCCAAACAGAAAAACCCTCTATAAGGCCTCTTTCACAACAACTTTTGGGATCCAATTTCCCCTTTTACCCTTGGTAAAATAAAAAAAATTGGATGTGAAGTAAATTTTTTGTGAAAAAAAGTTAAATGTTCTTTTCATTTTTTTAAATATTCCAAAAACTCCTGTGCAGCACCTGAAGGGTTAATAAACTTCTTGAATGTGGTTTTGAGCACCTTCAGGGGTGCAGTTTTTAGAATGGTGTCACTTTTGGGTATTTTCTATGATATAAACCCCTCAACGTGACTTCCCTAAAAAAAAATGGTGTTGTTAAAATGAAAAATCGATGTTTAACTTTTAACCCTTATAACTTCCAAACAAACCAAAAAAATGTTGGTTCCAAAATTGTGCTGATGTAAAGTAAACATGTGGGAAATGTTACTTATTAAGTATTTTATGTGACCTATCTCTGTGATTTAAGGGCATGAAAATTCAAAGTTGGAAAATTGCGAAATTTTCGCCAAATTTCCGTTTTTTTTCACAAATAAACACAAGCAATATCAAAGAAATTTTACCACAATCATAAAGTACAATATGTCACGAGAAAAAAAAGGCAGAATCACCAGGATCCATGGAAGCGTTCCAGAGCTATTACCTCCTAAAGGGACAATGGTCAGAATTGTAAAAACTGGCCTGGTCATTAACATGCAAACCACCCTTGGGAGTAAAGGGCTTAGTCCATGCATTGGGTCGAAATCGGCAATTCAAGTAAATGAGTCATCGGAGTGCTGTCCGATTTTCATGCACTGTAAGGATAAGGTGGAGAAACATTTTTTTTTATTTCTCTGCAAAGAGGAAAACGAGTGAGGGACCAAGCTCAGATCAAACTCTGATTAGAGTCTGGACAAATTAATTTGTTTGTTTTTATTGTGACAAAAACAAACATGTAAATGAGTTCTTAGATCAGGGATGTCAATCTCAAATACACAGAGGGCCAAAAGCTTGGACAAAGTCTCAGGCGAACATTGATATTTATTAAAACAATGGCAATTGAGCAAGATTTTCCTTATTTTCAAATATAACGATGAACCTTTTCATATGAAAACAAACTTATAGGAGTTGTCCCACAGACAAAGTACATTAAAATGAATAAATATTAGCATATTGGAACAGACCTGGGCAAAGTGCGGCCCGTGGGCCACATCTCACCCTCTGGCTGTTCTAGTCCAGCCCGCAGACAGAGACAACCGAGGGACTGAAAACAGTGGCCCACAGTCCACACCGTGCCTGCCTATTTGCCTCTGCCCACCCACAGTCTCTGCCCGCACGCAAGCCTCGCCGCAGTCTACGCCCGCTTGCCTGCAGTCTTCGCAGTCTCTCCTCTCCATTCACGCTAACTGAATTGGTGGAGGAGGGGCCTCTGGCCACTTCCTCCACCTATCAGTGTGTGAACAGCTGACGCGATGACGTCATGCCATCGTGTCAGCTGTGTACTGCGGAGAGACAGAAGCATATCAGAGCGCAATGGAAACGGGAGAAAGGTAAGTATGTGTTTTTTTGTTTATGTGTATAGGATGTTTGGCTGCACATAGGGAGGCTGTGTGGGTCTTATCATGGGCATGGGGAGGCTGTATGGGTCTTATGGACATGGGGAGGCTGTATGGGTCTTATGGACATGGGCAGGCTATGGAGGTCTTTACATGGACATGGGTAGAGGCTGTGTGGGCCTCATATGCTGGCCATGGGGAGGCTGGGTGAAGCTCATATGCTGGATATGGGGAGGTTGTGTGGGGCTCATATGCTGGACATGGGGAGGCTTTGTGGAGCTCAGATGCTAGACATGAGAAAGCTGTGTGGGCCTCAGATGCTGGACATGGGGATGCTATGTTGGTCTCAGATGCTGGACATGAGGAGGCTGTGTTGGCCTCAGCTGCTGGACATGTGGAGGCTATATGGGTCTTATGGACATGGGCAGGCTATGGAGGTCTTTACATGGACATGGGTAGAGGCTGTGTGGGCCTCATATGCTGGCCATGGGGAGGCTGGGTGAAGCTCATATGCTGGATTTGGGGAGGTTGTGTGGGGCTCATATGCTGGACATGGGGAGGCTGTGTGGAGCTCAGATGCTGGACATGGGGACGCTATGTTGGTCTCAGATGCTGGACATGAGGAGGCTGTGTTGGCCTCAGCTGCTGGACAGGGGGAGGCTGTGTGGGCCTCAGATGCTGGACATGGGGAGGCTGTGCAGGCCTCAGATGCTGGACATGGTGAGGCTGTGCAGGCCTCAGATGCTGGACATGGTGAGGCTGTGTGGGCCATAGATGCTGGACATGAGGAGGCTGTGTGGGCCTCATACAATATGTTAAAGGGGCCGTATTCCGGTTCAAATGTTTTATAGGGGGATGTTAGATTACTGAATTCTGCTCAATATTAAGTGATATAATTGATCTTAATATAATTATTAATATAATAATTATAATTAATATGTTGATATTAATATTGAGTAGAATTAATTTCAGGCTATTGGGTCCGCCCTCCATAAGTCATTGTCTCTCGTGTGGCCCCTCGAGAAAATTAATTGCCCGCCCCTGTATTCAAATAATATAATATGTTATGTAAAAGCAGTAAAAAGCATATGACCCAATGGCCTAATTTAAATAAGGAATAACAAAGGATAAAAAACCTTGAATAATACAGATAATAAAGTATGATGCCAAGAAAAGTGTCCCCCAAAAATAGAAAGACATCCCCAAAGTGAATTCCTCCACATGCATTGTATAATGACCCTACTGTACCCCCCTCCCTCACTATATCAAGCAAAGTATTCTGACCCCATCACATTATGACTCCACAAATGTGATTCTCGCACAGTCCTACATACAGTATAATGGGTCCCACATAGATTATGGGAATGAATGGGAAAAAACGCATCAAAAATGAACTCAGGAACATGGCAAAAACACGTGTATTTTACTCTGCATTTTTCCAGTACTTACAGCAGATTTGCAAATAGTGAACAAGTGCATATACCCTAAGGCTACATTCCCACGAGGAGCTTTTGGGAAGTTTTGATGCTGCGTAATTTCTGCATCATTTTTGCACCTATTATTTAAATTAGGTTACTTTCGTTTTTTTTCTTGCTTTTTTTGTGCTTTTTTAAAACGTGTTTTTATCGTGTTTTCGACTGCAGTTTGTGTCTCTTTTTGGTGTGTCATGCGTGTTTTTGACACTTCCTGGTATTTGGCTTTGACAACATTTATCAGATTATATTAATTTTTTACCTGCAGCTTTTTCACAACTTATGTAAGTCAATGGGGAAAATCTGCACAAAAAAACTCAAGAGTACCCGCAAGAGGAATTAAAATGTTTGTTTTTGATGCGTTTTTTTCCGCGCATCTTCTGGACCATAGGAAATAGCTAAAAACGCGGACTAAGCCGCAAAATTAATGAACATGCTGCATTTTTAACCGCTAAGCGTTTCCTTAGCAGTAAAAAACACATCCATTGGCACAAAAAGGCCAAAAAGCATTAAAATGATTGGGAAGCTTCTTTTAAGCGTTTTTGAAGCGGTTTAACCCCTAAAAACGCTTCAAAAACGCTACTGTGGGCACACAGCCTAAAGGTATGCATGTATTGATATGTGCTATTTTTCTTTATCTGCTTTATTCTGAAGGTTTCACTTATAAAATCACTTATAGAATCACTTACGAACCTACCTATATACATTTTGGTGATGTATGCCATTATGTTATACGCCATAAAGCTTTATGTTGGCAGTGGATTATTCAAGATACTCTCCAAGCATGTGACAACAGAGCTTCTTTATTCAGGAACAATACTGTATATGATAAACTTAATAGATCAGGAATAAATCACTTGTGTGTCTCTATCTGTGCAGCAGGCCGCTTCTCTCATACACAGACACAGGAAAACAACACATGCTCTCCCTGTGTAAGCCTCTGGGAGATTTTTTTTTTGCTTTTGTTCTAACTTTATTAACAGCATACAAATCTAGCAACTAGTGTTGAGCGACTTTTGGTTTTTTAGGGTCGAGTTTCGTTTCATGAAACCCGACTTTTCCAAAAGTCGGGTCGAGCAAAATCGGCCGACTATAGGGAAAAGTCGGGGTCGTCCCGAAACACGAAACCCAATGTAAGTCAATGGAGAATTAAAGTCGGCAGTGAGAGGAGGACAGGAAACACACCAACAGTGCCCATTTGAATGCCAAAGGCATAAATTCATAGAATCATAGAATCGTAGAATCGTAGAGTTGGAAGGGACCTCCTGGGCCATCTGGTCCAACCCCCTGCTCAAAGCAGGATTCGCTAAATCATCCCAGTCAGATGTCTGTCCAGCCTCTGTTTGAAGACTTCCATTGAAGGAGAACTCACCACTTCTCGTGGCAGCTTGTTCCACTCATTGATCACTCTAACTGTCAAAAAGTTTTTTCTAATATCTAATCTGTGTCTCCTCCCATTCAGTTTCATCCCATTGCTTCTAGTCTTTCCTTGTGCAAATGAGAATAAAGTTGATCCTTCTACAATGTGACAGCACTTTAGATATTTGTAGACAGCTATTAAGTCTCCTCTCAGTCTTCTCTTTTGCAAACTAAACAATCCCAAATCCTGCAACCTTTCCTCATAAGACAGGATTTGCAGACCGGTCACCATTCTGGTTGCTCTTTTCTGAACTTGCTCCAGTTTGTTGATGTCTTTTTTAAAATGTGGTGCCCAAAACTGGACACAATATTCCAGATGAGGTCTGACCAAAGAGGAGTAGAGGGAAATAATGACTTCACGTGATCTAGACTGTATGCTTCTGTTAATACATCCTAGAATTGCATTTGCCTTTTTTGCTGCTGCATCACACTGTTGACTCATATTCAGTTTGTGATCTATTAGTATACCCAAGTCTTTTTCACATGTGCTGTTGTTTAGGCCTATTCCTACCATTCTGTATATGCTTTTTTCATTTTTATTGCCCAGATGTAGTACTTTGCATTTTTCCCTTTTAGTTGCTGCCCACTTCTCCAGTTTATTTATATCTTTTTGAATCCTCTCTCTTCTCTAGTATTAGCTATCCCTCCTAGCTTTGTGTCATCGGCAAATTTAATCAGTTTACCCTCAATTCCTTAATCTAAATCGTTGATAAAGATGTTGAACAATACAGGGCCCAGGACAGAGCCCTGTGGTACCCCACTTGAGACATTCTTCCAACTGGATGTGCAGCCATTTACGACCACTCTTTGGGTCCGATCACTAAGCCAGTTATGAATCCACCTAACAGTTGCGTTGTCCATTCCATACTTAGTCATTTTTCCAATAAGGATTGTATGAGATACTTTGTCAAGTGCTTTGCTGAAGTCAAGATATACTATATCTACAGCATTTCCTTGATCCACCCAATCAGTGATTCCGTCATAGAAGGAAATTAAGTTAGTCTGACATGACTTATTAGTTACAAACCCATGCTGACTCTGTTTAATCACTTCATTCTTATCCAGGTACTGACATACAGTGGGGAAAAAAAGTATTTAGTCAGTCAGCAATAGTGCAAGTTCCACCACTTAAAAAGATGAGAAGCGTCTGTAATTTACATCATAGGTAGACCTCAACTATGGGAGACAAACTGAGAAAAAAAAATCCAGAAAATCACATTGTCTGTTTTGTTTTCATTTTATTTGCATATTATGGTGGAAAATAAGTATTTGGTCAGAAACAAGCAATCAAGATTTCTGGCTCTCACAGACCTGTAACTTCTTCTTTAAGAGTCTCCTCTTTCCTCCACTCATTACCTATAGTAATGGCACCTGTTTAAACTTGTTATCAGTATAAAAAGACACCTGTGCACACCCTCAAACAGTCTGACTCCAAACTCCACTATGGTGAAGACCAAAGAGCTGTCAAAGGACACCAGAAACAAAATTGTAGCCCTGCACCAGGCTGGGAAGACTGAATCTGCAATAGCCAACCAGCTTGGAGTGAAGAAATCAACTGTGGGAGCAATAATTAGAAAATGGAAGACATACAAGACCACTGATAATCTCCCTCGATCTGGTGCTCCACGCAAAATCCCACCCCGTGGGGTCAGAATGATCACAAGAACGGTGAGCAAAAATCCCAGAACCACGCGGGGGGACCTAGTGAATGAACTGCAGAGAGCTGGGACCAATGTAACAAGGCCTACCATAAGTAACACACTACGCCACCATGGACTCAGATCCTGCAGTGCCAGACGTGTCCCACTGCTTAAGTCTGTACATGTCCGGGCCCGTCTGAAGTTTGCTAGAGAGCATTTGGATGATCCAGAGGAGTTTTGGGAGAATGTCCTATGGTCTGATAAAACCAAACTGGAACTGTTTGGTAGAAACACAACTTGTCGTGTTTGGAGGAAAAAGAATACTGAGTTGCATCCATCAAACACCATACCTACTGTAATGCATGGTGGTGGAAACATCATGCTTTGGGGCTGTTTCTCTGCAAAGGGGCCAGGACGACTGATCCGGGTACATGAAAGAATGAATGGGGCCATGTATCGTGAGATTTTGAGTGCAAACCTCCTTCCATCAGCAAGGGCATTGAAGCTGAAACGTGGCTGGGTCTTTCAACATGACAATGATCCAAAGCACACCGCCAGGGCAACGAAGGAGTGGCTTCGTAAGAAGCATTTCAAGGTCCTGAAGTGGCCTAGCCAGTCTCCAGATCTCAACCCTATAGAAAACCTTTGGAGGGAGTTGAAAGTCCGTGTTGCCAAGCGAAAAGCCAAAAACATCACTGCTCTAGAGGAGATCTGCATGGAGGAATGGGCCAACATACCAACAACAGTGTGTGGCAACCTTGTGAAGACTTACAGAAAACGTTTGACCTCTGTCATTGCCAACAAAGGATATATCACAAAGTATTGAGATGAAATTTTGTTTCTGACCAAATACTTATTTTCCACCATAATATGCAAATAAAATGAAAACAAAACAGACAATGTGATCTTCTGGATTTTTTTTCTCAGTTTGTCTCCCATAGTTGAGGTCTACCTATGATGTAAATTACAGACGCCTCTCATCTTTTTAAGTGGTGGAACTTGCACTATTGCTGACTGACTAAATACTTTTTTTCCCCACTGTACATGTTGTTTAATAGTTTGTTCAAAGATCTTTCCTGGTATAGAAGTCAGACTCACCGGCCTATAGTTGCCTGGGTCCACCTTCTTCCCCTTTTTGAAGATAGGAACAACATTTGCTTTTCTCCAGTCTTCTGGGACTTCTCCTGTTCTCCAAGAATTTTCAAAGATTATGGAGAGGGGTTCAAAAATTTCTTCTGCTATCTCCTTCAGTACTCTGGGGTGTAATTCATCTGGACCTGGAGACTTGAATTCATTTAGGTTAGCTAAGTGTTTCCTCACTATCTTTCTCTTTATAGATATCCTGGATTCTTCTATTCCCTTAATAGGACAGTGAAGAACAGTTGATTTTACATTTCCTTTCTGAGAGTAAACAGATGCAAAATAGGAATTTAAAAGTTCGGCCTTCTCAACATCCTGTCTTACCATTTCATCATTTTCATCCTGTAAAAATCCTATAGCATCTTTGACTTTTCTTTTACTTTTGACATATCCCCAAAATCCTTTATTATTGCTTTTGACATCTCTTGCAAGCCTCAATTCATTGTCAGCTTTAGATAATCTGATTTGTGCCCTTCAGGTTCTGCAGACAGCATTATATTCTTCTTTAGATATGCCTCCCTCTTTCCATTTTATAAACATTTTTTTCTTCCTTTTTAGCATGTGCTTAAGTTCTGTGTTCATCCATCCTGGCTTCCTTAAATGCTTCCTATTCTTCCCTCCTTTTTGGAAATGTTAACAATTGTGCTTTGAGAATTTCATTTTTCAAGATTTCCCATCATTCCTGGACATTTTTGTCTTTAAGGATATCCAGCCATTGGATCCCTCCAATTCTCTTTCTGAATCCCTTAAAATCTGCCTTTCTGAAATCTAACCTTGACGTCTGAGTCTTCACAGGTCTTCCTCCTCTAGTTATCCAAAATTTTAAAATAGCATGGTCGCTACCTCCTAGGGTCTCAGCCACTTTTACCTCCTCAACCATTTCCTCCCTGTAGAGTTGAGCAAAACGGGTCGAACAATTTCAAAAGTCACCGACATTTGGCAAAGTCGGGTTTCATGAAACGAAACCCGACCCTAGGATGAGGTCGGCCACGAGGTCGGCGACTTACGCGCCAAAGTCGCGTTTCAAAAGTTTGTTTTGCGCTCTTTTTTCAGCCAATTAGGATCCACGTACACTGTGGGCAACGTGATGACATAGGCAGGGGTCACCACCATCTTTCAGAAGGGCATGCAAGTGATTGGCTTGCTTTGGTGGGCGTCACAGGGGGTATAAAAGGGCGTGCACGCCGACCGCCATCTTACTTCTGCCGATCTCAGTATAGGGAGAGGTTGCTGATTCTGTAGGGAGAGCGTTAGGCAGGGAAGAAGACAAAAAAACTGCTTCTGCTGCTAGCGATTTGGCCTGCACAACACACCAGTCACTGTGTGTGCAGTGCAAGGGGAGGCTATATAGTGGTGTATCAGTGGTGTTGGTTGTTGGGCTGCCTTCTAAGGCTTCCTGACATTCCTGCATTGCTGTTTACCCACTGCTCCGCAAACTGCTTTTTTAAAAGCAATCCAATCTCCCTTATCCTCTAGTCACTTTTGTCACAGCTGTGCCATCGAGCCTGTGACATAGTGCTCAGATATCAGTGGGCCTCACACAATCCAAAAGTGTCCAGTGTCCAAAAGTGTGTGCAGAGATTCAAAATCTCCCTTATCCTCTAGTCACTTTGGTCACAGCTGTGCCATCGAGCCTGTCACATAGCGCTCAGATATCAGTTGGCCTCACACAATCCAAAAGTGTCCAGTGTCCAAAAGTGTGTGCAGAGATTCAAAATCTCCCTTATCCTCTAGTCACTTTGGTCACAGCTGTGCCATCGAGCCTGTCACATAGCGCTCAGATATCAGTGGGCCTCACACAATCCAAAAGTGTCCAGTGTCCAAAAGTGTGTGCAGAGATTCAAAATCTCCCTTATCCTCTAGTCACTTTGGTCACAGCTGTGCCATCGAGCCTGTCACATAGCGCTCAGATATTCATTGGGCCTCACACAATCCAAAAGTGTCCAGTGTCCAAAAGTGTGTGCAGAGATTCAAAATCTCCCTTATCCTCTAGTCACTTTGGTCACAGCTGTGCCATCGAGCCTGTCACATAGCGCTCAGATATTCATTGGGCCTCACACAATCCAAAAGTGTCCAGTGTCCAAAAGTGTGTGCAGAGATTCAAAATCTCCCTTATCCTCTAGTCACTTTGGTCACAGCTGTGCCATCGAGCCTGTCACATAGCGCTCAGATATTCATTGGGCCTCACACAATCCAAAAGTGTCCAGTGTCCAAAAGTGTGTGCAGAGATTCAAAATCTCCCTTATCCTCTAGTCACTTTGGTCACAGCTGTGCCATCGAGCCTGTGACATAGCGCTCAGATATCAGTGGGCCTCACACAATCCAAAAGTGTCCAGTGTCCAAAAGTGTGTGCAGAGATTCAAAATCTCCCTTATCCTCTAGTCACTTTGGTCACAGCTGTGCCATCGAGCCTGTCACATAGCGCTCAGATATCAGTGGGCCTCACACAATCCAAAAGTGTCCAGTGTCCAAAAGTGTGTGCAGAGATTCAAAATCTCCCTTATCCTCTAGTCACTTTGGTCACAGCTGTGCCATCGAGCCTGTGACATAGCGCTCAGATATCAGTGGGCCTCACACAATCCAAAAGTGTCCAGTGTCCAAAAGTGTGTGCAGAGATTCAAAATCTCCCTTATCCTCTAGTCACTTTGGTCACAGCTGTGCCATCGAGCCTGTCACATAGCGCTCAGATATCAGTGGGCCTCACACAATCCAAAAGTGTCCAGTGTCCACAAGTGTCTGCAGAAATTCAAAATCTCCCCTGTCCTATAGACACCTTGTACCTTGTTTTACATTACTATATAGTTTGTTGGATTTTGTCTACATTTCTACCAAAAATGAGGAAGGCTGGTGGAAGAGGCCGTGGAATTGGGCGGGGGTTGGCAGCTGGTAATGATGGTGTTGGTGGTGGATCTGATAGTAGTGGCAAGAGCAAAATAGGACCGAATGCAGGAGGTGTTGAGCCTGCGTCATCGTCTGGCTACATAAGGCCTCGAACGCTTAGTTTTCTAGGAGTTGGCAAACCGCTTTTAAAGGCAGAGCATCAGGAAAAAGTTTTGTCTTACATTGCTGACTCAGCCTCCAGCTCTATCGCCTCCTCTTCTTCAGTTGTAAAAAGTAAAAGCACTGAGTCGTCATTGGAGGCTCATGTTCATGAACCACACCTTTCCTTGTGTCCTTCACCCCAACCAAGATTGAAGGATGACGCAGGCCATACTACTGATTACTCCATGGAGCTGTTTTCACATACCATGCCTGGATTATCAAGTCAAATGGTGAATTACCCAGGCCAAGATGAATCTGACATGGAGTGCACTGATGCACAGCCGCTGATGGATGATTCTGATGGTACATTCACTCAGAGCACTACATTGTCCTCGCAGTGTACAGAGCCAGATTCTGACCCTGATGAGACTCAGGTGCCCCATCCCGCACACTATACCACCATACACGGTGACACAGAGGAAGGTGCACATGACATAGAAGAGGAGGTGATGGATGACCCAGTTGTTGACCCAGATTGGCATCCATTGGGGGAAGAGGGTGCTGCTTCCAATAGCTCAGATGAGGAGCATCCACAGCAGACATCGACATCGCAACAGCTGTTATCTGGCAAGCCCGTAGCACTCCAAAGACAGGTTCCAAACATCAAAAGAGTTGCTGGACAGCTTGTCCAGAGGGTCAAAAGATCACAGCGTGCTAGGCCGCAAAATGTCTGCCAAAGTAGGAAGAGTGCAGTGTGGCACTTTTTTGAACAAAATCCTCATGATCAGGCCAAGGTTATCTGTAAAAAGTGCGCAAAGAGCTTTAGCCGAGGGAAAAATCTGAAAAATTTGAATACCAGTTGCATGCTTAGACATTTAACCAGCATGCACTTGCAAGCGTGGACACAACACCAAACCTCAAGTGCCACATGTGCAACTGATCACAACGAAGGTAGTCAGCAACGCTACATTGTTTCCCCCACTGTAAGCCCACCGGTTAGCACAGCAGCAAATGTTGAGGTGTCGTTGCAAGGCCACATCAGTCAGGGAATCCCACTGTTATATCAACGAAAGACTGATTCTAGGCCATCAGAAAGAACACCAACTCCATCACCATCATCAACCCTCTCTCAGTCCGCCCTGTCCACTGCTACTTCCACCATATGCAGCTCTCAAGTCCAGCTCACCCTCCCAGACACTATGAGTAGGTCAAGAAAGTACTCAGTCTATCATCCGCGTACACTGGGTTTGAACGCCCACATTGCCAAACTAATCTCGTTTGAGATGATGCCCTTTCGGTTGGTGGAAAGCACAGCTTTCCGCGAACTCATGGCCTTTTCAGTACCACGCTATGACCTACCCAGTCGCCACTTCTTCTCTCGCAAAGCCATCCCAGCCCTCCACCATCATGTGAAAGACCGCATTGTCCATGCACTCAAGCAGTCAGTGAGCGGAAAGGTGCACCACACAACTGATGCATGGTCCAGTCGGCATGGCCAGGGCCGTTACATGTCCATCACTGCGCACTGGGTTAATGTGGTGGATGCAGGGTCCACAGGGGACAGCGGTGGTGGGACAGTGCTGCCTGGCCCACGGTATAGGAAACAGTTGGCTGTAGGCGTTCGACCCTCCTCCTCCAGAAGCGAAAGCTCGTCCACAGAGCGCAGTCGTACGAGCACTCCATCTGCAGCTGCCACTGTTGCACACGATGTGTCCCCCTATCGAGCAGCTAGTGGAAAGCGTCAGCAGGCTGTGTTGCAGATGATGTGTTTGGGCAACAGACACACCGCCGAGGTGCTGGCCAAGTACTTGAAGCGACAAACTGAGTCATGGCTGGGCAGTGTACATCTTGAGGCAGGCAAGGTAGTTAGTGATAACGGCCGTAATTTTGTGGCAGCCATAGCCCTTTCAAAACTCAGCCACATACCTTGCTTGGCTCACACCTTGAACCTGGTGGTGCAGTGCTTCCTCAAAAATTATCTGGAGTTAACAGCCCTGCTCCAGAAGGTGCGAAGACTGTGCGCGCACATCCGCCTGTCGCCTGTACACTCCGTTCGTATGCAGAAGCTGCAGCGATTGCTCCACCTTCCCAACCACCGCCTCATTATCGACATTGCAACAAGGTGGAACTCCACCCTGCACATGGTGGAGCGGCTGTGCGAGCAATGGCAGGCCATAATGCATTTGTGGGAGGATACACGGCCAGGCACTTTGAGAGCAGACATGGAGTTGACAGGTGTGCAGTGGTCGAAGCTGAAAGACCTCTGTAAAGTCCTTCAGTGTTTTGAGGAATGCACACGGCTGGTAAGCGCAGACGACGCCATACTAAGCATGAGCATCCCACTTATGCGTCTGCTCATGCAAACTTTGACGCATTGGAGCAGGCGTCTGCAGCCAATGTTGATGAGGAGGAAGAGGAGGAGGCAACCCTTGATGACATTCAGCCATTGTCTGCTCAGGGACCTCTCCTGGACGAGGTGGAGGAAGAAGAGGAGGAGGAGGATGATGATGGGGATGATTACTTAGGGGAGGAGGATGCATCTCGTGGGGCAAGTGAAAATGTTGGCGTGGCAAGGTCTGGTACAGGGTTTGTGCGTGACTGGAGGGATGTGGATTTTCCAGAAAGTGCTCCTCCACCCAGCACTCGCAGTGCATCATTGACACCGGGAACATTGGCCCACATGTCAGATTATGCCTTGCAGATCCTAAAAAGGGACCCCCGCATTGCCAAAATGATGAACGATGACGACTACTGGTTGGCCAGCATCCTGGATCCACACTATAAAGGCAAATTACAAAACATCATGCCACAGGAGAACCTTGACCTAATATTGGCTAATAAACAAGCAACTCTGGTAAATCGGTTGCTTGAGGCATTCCCAGCACACAGCAGCGGTGATGGTTCTCACACGAGCCGTACGGGCCGGGGGCAGCTTGGCAGAGGTGTTCGTGGTGCACACAGCAGAAGTGGCGTTGGAGACAGGGGTTTCATGACAATGTTGTGGACTGATTTTTCAAATACCGCTCACACAACTGGTAATACTGCATCGATGGAAAGTGACAGGAGACAGCAGTTGTCAACTATGGTTACAAACTACTTTTCCTCCCATATCGATGTTCTCCCACACAGGTCATTCCCCTTTGACTATTGGGCCGCTAAACTGGACACCTGGCCTGAATTGGCCCAATATGCCTTACAGGAGCTCGCTTGCCCAGCTGCAAGTGTGCTATCGGAAAGAGTCTTCAGTGCAGCTGGATCAATCCTGACAGAAAAAAGGACCCGTCTGTCAACCCAAAATGTGGATGATCTAACCTTCATTAAAATGAACCACGCATGGGTTTCCAAGGATTTTGTCCCACCTTCCCCTGATGACACATAGGGTGACAGAAAAATGGCTTTCTTTGGTCCACCTCTTCCTGGGACTTCACCTATTTCGCCTTTTGCATCAGCTGAATGTCCAACATCAACATATGCCACTTTCTAAAACTCCCTAACTGTGCTGCCTCCCCCCCATGGCCGGGGTCACCACCTAGCGCACGACACCGTGCGAGTGCCGTTGCCCTGGACAGGTGGGTAGGCCGACTCTTGGGCGCGGGCACTGGCACAGGGTCCCTCATAGTGCAATCAAGTGTCTCTGACGGTGGTGGTGCACACCCGCCGTCAGACACACCGCTGTACTATGAGGGGCCCAGTGCCAGTACCGACGCCCACGAGTGGGCCCCCCTTGCTTGGGCAGGGCCCCAGCATTTGCAATCTTTACCTCTCCCTGCTCCTCCGCTGTGTAATCTGGGCCGTCAAATCCATACTGTGCCTGACACCGTCTGAGCCTGCCTCCTGATGTATAGACATATATTTTGAATGTGTACGCTATCCATACATGTTATCTGGGGATACGGTACCCTTTCTAACCTTTGTGCAATCACGTGCAATCCATACTGGGCCTAACACCGTCTGAGCCTGCCTCCTGAGACATATATTTTGAATGTGTACGCTATCCATACATGTTATCCGGGGATACGGTACCCTTTTTAACCTTTGTGCAATCACGTGCAATCCATACTGGGCCTAACACCGTCTGAGCCTGCCTCCTGAGACATATATTTTGAATGTGTACGCTATCCATACATGTTATCCGGGGATACGGTACCCTTTCTAACCTTTGTGCAATCACGTGCAATCCATACTGGGCCTAACACCGTCTGAGCCTGCCTCCTGAGACATATATTTTGAATGTGTACGCTATCCATACATGTTATCCGGGGAAACGGTACCCTTTCTAACCTTTGTGCAATCACGTGCAATCCATACTGGGCCTAACACCATCTGAGCCTGCCTCCTGATGTATAGACATATATTTTGAATGTGTACGCTATCCATACATGTTATCTGGGGATACGGTACCCTTTCTAACCTTTGTGCAATCACGTGCAATCCATACTGGGCCTAACACCGTCTGAGCCTGCCTCCTGAGACATATATTTTGAATGTGTACGCTATCCATACATGTTATCTGGGGATACGGTACCCTTTCTAACCTTTGTGCAATCACGTGCAATCCATACTGGGCCTAACACCGTCTGAGCCTGCCTCCTGAGACATATATTTTCAATGTGTACGCTATCCATACATGTTATCCGGGGATACGGTACCCTTTCTAACCTTTGTGCAATCGCGTGCAATCCATACTGGGCCTAACACCGTCTGAGCCTGCCTCCTGAGACATATATTTTGAATGTGTACGCTATCCATGCATGTTATCCGGGGATACGGTACCCTTTCTAACCTTTGTGCAATCACGTGCAATCCATACTGGGCCTAACACCGTCTGAGCCTGCCTCCTGAGACATATATTTTGAATGTGTACGCTATCCATACATGTTATCCGGGGAAACGGTACCCTTTCTAACCTTTGTGCAATCACGTGCAATCCATACTGGGCCTAACACCGTCTGAGCCTGCCTCCTGATGTATAGACATATATTTTGAATGTGTACGCTATCCATACATGTTATCTGGGGATACGGTACCCTTTCTAACCTTTGTGCAATCACGTGCAATCCATACTGGGCCTAACACCGTCTGAGCCTGCCTCCTGAGACATATATTTTGAATGTGTACGCTATCCATACATGTTATCTGGGGATACGGTACCCTTTCTAACCTTTGTGCAATCACGTGCAATCCATACTGGGCCTAACACCGTCTGAGCCTGCCTCCTGAGACTTATATTTTGAATGTGTACGCTATCCATACATGTTATCCGGGGATACGGTACCCTTTCTAACCTTTGTGCAATCACGTGCAATCCATACTGGGCCTAACACCGTCTGAGCCTGCCTCCTGATGTATAGACATATATTTTGAAAGCGTACGCTATCCATACATGTTATCCGGGGATACGGTACCCTTTCTAACCTTTGTGCAATCACGTGCAATCCATACTGGGCCTAACACCGTCTGAGCCTGCCTCCTGAGACATATATTTTGAATGTGTACGCTATCCATACATGTTATCTGGGGATACGGTACCCTCTCTAACCTTTGTGCAATCACGTGCAATCCATACTGGGCCTAACACCGTCTGAGCCTGCCTCCTGAGACATATATTTTGAATGTGTACGCTATCCATACATGTTATCCGGGGAAACGGTACCCTTTCTAACCTTTGTGCAATCACGTGCAATCCATACTGGGCCTAACACCATCTGAGCCTGCCTCCTGATGTATAGACATATATTTTGAATGTGTACGCTATCCATACATGTTATCTGGGGATACGGTACCCTTTCTAACCTTTGTGCAATCACGTGCAATCCATACTGGGCCTAACACCGTCTGAGCCTGCCTCCTGAGACATATATTTTGAATGTGTACGCTATCCATACATGTTATCCGGGGATACGGTACCCTTTTTAACCTTTGTGCAATCACGTGCAATCCATACTGGGCCTAACACCGTCTGAGCCTGCCTCCTGAGACATATATTTTGAATGTGTACGCTATCCATACATGTTATCCGGGGATACGGTACCCTTTCTAACCTTTGTGCAATCACGTGCAATCCATACTGGGCCTAACACCGTCTGAGCCTGCCTCCTGAGACATATATTTTGAATGTGTACGCTATCCATACATGTTATCCGGGAAACGGTACCCTTTCTAACCTTTGTGCAATCACGTGCAATCCATACTGGGCCTAACACCATCTGAGCCTGCCTCCTGATGTATAGACATATATTTTGAATGTGTACGCTATCCATACATGTTATCTGGGGATACGGTACCCTTTCTAACCTTTGTGCAATCACGTGCAATCCATACTGGGCCTAACACCGTCTGAGCCTGCCTCCTGAGACATATATTTTGAATGTGTACGCTATCCATACATGTTATCTGGGGATACGGTACCCTTTCTAACCTTTGTGCAATCACGTGCAATCCATACTGGGCCTAACACCGTCTGAGCCTGCCTCCTGAGACATATATTTTCAATGTGTACGCTATCCATACATGTTATCCGGGGATACGGTACCCTTTCTAACCTTTGTGCAATCGCGTGCAATCCATACTGGGCCTAACACCGTCTGAGCCTGCCTCCTGAGACATATATTTTGAATGTGTACGCTATCCATGCATGTTATCCGGGGATACGGTACCCTTTCTAACCTTTGTGCAATCACGTGCAATCCATACTGGGCCTAACACCGTCTGAGCCTGCCTCCTGAGACATATATTTTGAATGTGTACGCTATCCATACATGTTATCCGGGGAAACGGTACCCTTTCTAACCTTTGTGCAATCACGTGCAATCCATACTGGGCCTAACACCGTCTGAGCCTGCCTCCTGATGTATAGACATATATTTTGAATGTGTACGCTATCCATACATGTTATCTGGGGATACGGTACCCTTTCTAACCTTTGTGCAATCACGTGCAATCCATACTGGGCCTAACACCGTCTGAGCCTGCCTCCTGAGACATATATTTTGAATGTGTACGCTATCCATACATGTTATCTGGGGATACGGTACCCTTTCTAACCTTTGTGCAATCACGTGCAATCCATACTGGGCCTAACACCGTCTGAGCCTGCCTCCTGAGACTTATATTTTGAATGTGTACGCTATCCATACATGTTATCCGGGGATACGGTACCCTTTCTAACCTTTGTGCAATCACGTGCAATCCATACTGGGCCTAACACCGTCTGAGCCTGCCTCCTGATGTATAGACATATATTTTGAAAGTGTACGCTATCCATACATGTTATCCGGGGATACGGTACCCTTTCTAACCTTTGTGCAATCACGTGCAATCCATACTGGGCCTAACACCGTCTGAGCCTGCCTCCTGAGACATATATTTTGAATGTGTACGCTATCCATACATGTTATCTGGGGATACGGTACCCTCTCTAACCTTTGTGCAATCACGTGCAATCCATACTGGGCCTAACACCGTCTGAGCCTGCCTCCTGAGACATATATTTTGAATGTGTACGCTATCCATACATGTTATCCGGGGAAACGGTACCCTTTCTAACCTTTGTGCAATCACGTGCAATCCATACTGGGCCTAACACCATCTGAGCCTGCCTCCTGATGTATAGACATATATTTTGAATGTGTACGCTATCCATACATGTTATCTGGGGATACGGTACCCTTTCTAACCTTTGTGCAATCACGTGCAATCCATACTGGGCCTAACACCGTCTGAGCCTGCCTCCTGAGACATATATTTTGAAAGTGTACGCTATCCATACATGTTATCTGGGGATACGGTACCCTTTCTAACCTTTGTGCAATCACGTGCAATCCATACTGGGCCTAACACCGTCTGAGCCTGCCTCCTGAGACATATATTTTCAATGTGTACGCTATCCATACATGTTATCCGGGGATACGGTACCCTTTCTAACCTTTGTGCAATCACGTGCAATCCATACTGGGCCTAACACCGTCTGAGCCTGCCTCCTGAGACATATATTTTGAATGTGTACGCTATCCATACATGTTATCCGGGGATACGGTACCCTTTCTAACCTTTGTGCAATCACGTGCAATCCATACTGGGCCTAACACCGTCTGAGCCTGCCTCCTGAGACATATATTTTGAATGTGTACGCTATCCATACATGTTATCCGGGGAAACGGTACCCTTTCTAACCTTTGTGCAATCACGTGCAATCCATACTGGGCCTAACACCGTCTGAGCCTGCCTCCTGATGTATAGACATATATTTTGAATGTGTACGCTATCCATACATGTTATCTGGGGATACGGTACCCTTTCTAACCTTTGTGCAATCACGTGCAATCCATACTGGGCCTAACACCGTCTGAGCCTGCCTCCTGAGACATATATTTTGAATGTGTACGCTATCCATACATGTTATCTGGGGATACGGTACCCTTTCTAACCTTTGTGCAATCACGTGCAATCCATACTGGGCCTAACACCGTCTGAGCCTGCCTCCTGAGACTTATATTTTGAATGCGTACGCTATCCATACATGTTATCCGGGGATACGGTACCCTTTCTAACCTTTGTGCAATCACGTGCAATCCATACTGGGCCTAACACCGTCTGAGCCTGCCTCCTGAGACATATATTTTGAATGTGTACGCTATCCATACATGTTATCTGGGGATACGGTACCCTCTCTAATCTTTGTGCAATCACGTGCAATCCATACTGGGCCTAACACCGTCTGAGCCTGCCTCCTGAGACATATATTTTGAATGTGTACGCTATCCATACATGTTATCCGGGGATACGGTACCCTCTCTAACCTTTGTGCAATCACGTGCAATCCATACTGGGCCTAACACCGTCTGAGCCTGCCTCCTGATGTATAGACATATATTTTGAATGTGTACGCTATCCATACATGTTATCTGGGGATACGGTACCCTTTCTAACCTTTGTGCAATCATGTGCAATCCATACTGGGCCTAACACCGTCTGAGCCTGCCTCCTGAGACATATATTTTGAATGTGTACACTATCCATACATGTTATCCGGGGATACGGTACCCTTTCTCACCTTTGTGCAATCACGTGTAATCCATACTGGGCGTGAGAATGGCTGGCGAGCTGTTAAGCAAGCTACAGCACCTGTGGTTTGCACACGTAAGTTTTTCATTTTTTCAGGAATGACGGTTAGGCCTAATTCCGGAACTGCGGTTGACCTGCACTTACTGGGAAATCATTGTTCGCGGGTAATAATTGTAATCAGTGATCCCCATCACTAACGTTGTTCAGCGGGTTATCTGCACCTGTAAGCGACAAACGCTGGCCTTTTCAGTGTAGCGCACATGCAGCCACGGACATGTAAGGGCATGACACACCAGTTATTGGCCAATCTCATGTGCCAGAGCCTCACGTGTCCCTCTAGTAAGACGGACTCGGACCGCGGGGCATGACGGAGTCTCGTTCGTTAACGGAATTAAGCTTGCAATGTGTGCATCTGTTCTGTAGCTGGCATGGTTGAGGTTTCCCAGGTGGAGTCGAATTTAACCGTAGGCTCCACTCCTGGTGGTGCCCTTCTGGACATTCCTTTAAGGTTCAGCTTTGCAACCATACTGCCCACGTAAAACAAACACTTTGCCTTCATGAACGCTGTTTGGAGGGTCATGACTCGTGGGAATAACGCCGCCCAATCAGTTAACCTGCTAGAGAGATCCTTTGTTGCTCCCAAGCATGACATCACACTCCCTAGGAAGAAGGTAATGCCACTGTGGCGACCGTACTCCTGGGGGCGACACAAGTGCACTGATGCACAGCCACTGCTCGATGAATCTGCTGGTACATTGACCCAGACCACTACATTCCCCTCGCACTCTACCCGGCCTGAATCTGACCCTGATGAAACTCAGGTTACCCTTCCCATATACAGTTCCATTTTACACGGTGACAAAGAGGAAGCTGCAGATGAAAGTGCAGGTTCGGCCCACCCGCCATCAGACACACCACCGTACTATCAGGGGCCCTGTGCCAGAGCCGTCGCCAACGAGTGGGCCCCCCCTGCTTGCCCAGGATCACAGCACTTGCAAAGTTGAAATACTGTGCAGTGAGATGGAAGATGGGGACGACGAAGAGTCTAGACTAGTACAGGGATTCCCTAGCGAGGAGACTTATTTGATTGTTTTCAATGTTGGGACAGCAATTTTTGGGGTGCACTATACTCTGGAGAATGATAGATGGGGCCCACCATACACTGGAACATTCCAAAGGTGGACATCAGACACTGGAGCAGCATTTACAGGGCCCATTATACACTAGAGCATTAGAAATGGGGCCCATTATGTTTGGAGCATTATTTGGGCCCATAAGACAGTGGAGCTTCATCCATGGGGACCAACATATACTGTAGCATTTTGTGGAGCTCATCATATACTGTTTCAAACATTATATGGGACCAATGATTCTGTATGGAGAAATAGATGGGCCTCGTCATGAGATGTAAAAAGTGAGGTATTTTTCATTGTACTATACCGCTATTTCTCTGCCGTATCGGAGCATGATGAGTTGTGGTATGTGTTAAAGGGGCGCTCTTTCGCCCAGGGCACATGAAAACCTGCAGCCAGCCCTCCCCCCCCACAACTTTAGCCAAATAACCCCCATTTTTCAGTGCGTAACTTGTATTATGAAGTTAATTAAGGTTGATAAGCTTAAGTAAGAAGAATTGATGCTTTTGGCATTCAAATGGGCACTGTAGGTGTGTTTCCTGTCCTCCTCTCACTGCCGACTTTTATTCCCCATTGACTTACATTGGGTTTCGTGTTTCGGGACGACCCCGACTTTTCCCTATAATCGGACGATCTTGCTCGACCCGACTTTTGGAAAAGTCGGGTTTCACGAAACGAAACGCGACCCTAAAAAACCGAAAGTCGCTCAACTCTACCTCTCTGTTTATAAGGATTAGATCCAAGGTAGCAGTTCCCCTTGTTTTCTCACCTACCTTTTGGAAGATAAAGTTGTCAGCAAGAGAGGATAAGAATTTCCTTGACCTGTTAGTTTTGCCTGAGAGAGATTCCCAACAAATGTCTGGATAGTTGAAATCTCCCATGACAACTACAGTCATATGTTAAAGTTTGTGCACCCCTATTAATGTTAACCTTTTTTCTTTATAACAATTTTGGTTTTTGCAACAGCTATTTCAGTTTCATATATCTAATAACTGATGGACTCAGTTATATTTCTGGATTCAAATGAGGTTTATTGTACTAACAGAAAATGTGCAATCTGCATTTAAACAACATTTGAGCAGTGCAAAAGTATGGGCACCCTTATCATTTTCTTGATTTGAACACTCCTAACTACTTTTTACTGACTTCCTGAAGCACTAAATTGGTTTTGTAACCTCATTGAGCTTTGAACTTCATAGCCAGGTGTATCAAATCATGAGAAAAGGTATTTAAGGTGGCCACTTGCAAGTAGTTCTCCTATTTGATTCTCCTATGAAGAGTGGCATCATGGGCTCCTCAAAACAACTCTCAAATGATCTGAAAACAAAGATTATTCAACATAGCTTTTCAGGGGAAGGATACAAAAAGTTTTCTCAGAGATTTAACCTGTCAGTTTCCACTGTGAGGAACATAGTAAGGAAATGGAAGAACACAGGTACAGTTCTTGTTAAGCCCAGAAGTAGCAGGCCAAGAAAAATATCAGAAAGGCAGAGAAGAAGAATGGTGAGAACAGTCAAGGACAATCCACAGACCACCTCCAAACACCTGCAGCATCATCTTGCTGCAGATGGTGTCACTGTGCATCGGTCAACAATACAGCGCACTTTGCACAAAGAGAAGCTGTATGGGAGAGTGATGCGAAAGAAGCCGTTTCTGCAAGCACGCCACAAACAGAGTCGCCTGAGGTATGCAAAAGCGCATTTGGACAAGCCAGTTACATTTTGGAAGAAGGTCCTGTGGACTGATGAAACAAAGATTGAGTTGTTTGGTCATACAAAAAGGCGTTATGCATGGAGGCTAAAAAACACAGCATTCCAAGAAAAACACTTGCTACCCACAGTAAAATTTGGTGGAGGTTCCATCATGCTTTGGGGCTGTGTGGCCAATGCCGGCACCGGGAATCTTGCTAAAGTTGAGGGTCGCATTGATTCAACTCAGTATCAGCAGATTCATGACAATAATGTGCAAGAATCAGTGACGAAGCTGAAGTTACGCAGGGGATTGATATTTCAGTAAGACAATGATCCAAAACACCGCTCCAAATCTACTCAGGCATTCATGCAGAGGAACAATTACAATATTCTGGAATGGCCATCCCAGTCCCCAGACCTGAATATCATTGAATATCTCTGTGCAGATATACGCGTTTCTAACATACAATGCAACACCTCCTCCTCGTTTATCAAGTCTGTTTCTTGCAAATAAGTTGTATCCTTCTAGTCTTGAATTCCAATCATGAGTATTGTCCCACCAAGTTTCAGTGATTCCAATGACATCATATTTCTTTTCCTGTGTTAGTAGCTCCAATTCTCCTTGTTTGTTGCCCATGCTTTGTGCATTAGTATAGAAACATTTTAGTTTGTGATTGGTTTCTCTTTCTCCAATATTTTTATTAATTAGATTCTTTTGTCTTTGTTCTTCCTTTCCACTTCTCATAGCAGAGTTCTCAATAGCATTTGTCAGGTGTTTGGCTTTTTCTGGTCTTTTGCTTCCCTTCCCATGTTGTTCTAGTTTAAAGCTCTCCTTACAAGTGTAGCAAGACAACTTCCAAATACATGTTTTCCAGTCTTCGTAAGGTGCACCCCATCTCTAGCAAGTAGTCCATCGTAAAGGTAATTCACTCCGTGATCCAGAAATCCAAATCGTTGCTGACGGCACCTTTGACGTAGCCAGTTGTTCACCTGCAGAATCTTATTCCACCTCCTTGTTCTATGGCCATCCACTGGGAGGATGGAAGAGAAGACCACCTGCGCTCCCAGTTCTTTCACTTTCTTGCCTAAGTCTTCAAAGTCTCTGCAGATGGTTTCCAGGTCGTTTCTTGCGGTGTCATTTGTCCCCACATGTAGTAGCAGGAAAGGTTGACAAGCTTCTTGTTACTGAAGCTTGTCAACCTTAATTAACTTCATAATACTAGTTACGCACTGAAAAATGGGGGTTATTTGGCTACAGTTGTGGGGAGGGGAGGGCTGGCTCCAGGTTTTCGTGGGCCCAGGGTCAAATAGCGCCCCTTTAACACATCCCACCCGTCATGATGCTCCGATACGGCAGAGAAATAGCAATATAGTACAATGAAAAATACTTGACTTCTTACATCTCATGACTGATATCCATTTTAAATTCTCCAATACCTCCAAAAACGGACAGAATATAACTCCATACAGTATTATGGCCAGCGCTTAGTGCGCTATACAGAGTAATGAGGCCCATATATTTCTCCATACGGAATCATTATTCCCATATAATGTTTCAAACCGTATATGATGAGCTCCACATAATGCTACAGTATATGTTGGTCCCAATGGATGAAGCTCCACTGTCTTATGGGCCCAAATAATGCTCCATATATAATGGGCCCCATTTCTACTGCTCTAGTGTATAATGGGCCCTGTAAATGCTGCTCCAGTGTCTGATGTCCACCTTTGGAATGCTCCAGTGTATGGTGGGCCCCATATATCATTCACCAGAGTATAGTGCTCCCCCAAAATTGCTGTCCCAACATTGAAAACAATTACATAAGTCTCCTTGCTAGGGAATCCCTGCACTACTCTGAACTCCTTGTCGTCCCCATCTTCCATCTCACTGCACTTGGCTGTTTAGGCCCTCCCACCGGCAGAGACACTTTTTCGTACTATGCGGTGCCCTGTGCCAGTGCCATCGCCCATGAGTATGCCCCCCCACCTGCTCAAGAAGTCTGCACTTTCATCTGCACCTTCCTCTTTGTCACCGTGTAAGGTGGTAGAGTATGCGGGAAGGGGAACCTGAGTTTCCTCTGGGTCAGATTCTGGCTGTGTAGAGTGCGAGGGGAATGTAGTGGTCTGGGTCAATGTACCAGCAGCATCATCCAGCAGTGGCTGGGCCTCAGTGCACTTGTGGCGTCCCCAAGAGTGCGGTTGCCACTGTGGCATTGCCTTCCTCCTAGGGAGTGTGTTGTCAAGCTTGGGAGCAACGAAGGATCTCTCTAGCAGTGAAACCAACACACAACACATTTCCCACTCCAGGCCAGCAGGGAGACCTCTGAACCTGACTGCTGAGGAGCTGCTCTCTGTGGTCGGGAGGAGGTAAGTTAGGGCACTCTGTGCAGGTAAGGGGAAGTGTGTGGACGTGAGAAGGGGAGCTGGAGGATGAGCAGAGTTAAGGCTCACTCCTAGCTGGAGCGCATGGTCCGGATTCCGGTCTCCGAGTTTGTGGGGACACTGACGTTCCTGCAGCAGAAACCGGGGGAAGTAGCAGCTATAAATGCTCTATACCCAACTAAGGCTCGGAGGCCCCAGCATCGACGTGTGCGAGGCAGAAGGAAAAGGCTACAGCTGTCTGCCATATAAGTAAAGTCTGAGGAACATCTGTTAGACAGGAGGCGTTTCAGTGAACCACGGTCCTGTGAGTGCTTCCCCCACATGGGCTAGAAAGGAGACGTTCAGGATCTGCATGCAGCGTCGGCCTAACATCTATGTTGCCGAACACCACAGGTGGCATCAAACTATCTATATAAACTCTTTACCATTATACCACGCCATTTACATGGGCGCCCTGGGCAACCGTCCGGGTCACCGCTGCTGTGACTCATCCCACTGACACCGGCCCGGTACCGAGTACCCCACAGCCCTGGGAGGGCGACCCATATGCCGACTGCTGATCGGGCGGCGTTATTCCCATGAACTCCAAACAGCGTCCCTGAAGGCAAAGTTTTTGGTTTCCGGGGGCAGTATGATTGCAAAGCTGAACCTTAAAGGAATGTCCAAAAGGGCACCACCAGGAGTGGAGCTTGTGGCTTAATTGGACTGCACCCGGGAAACCACTACCATACAAGCTACAGAAAAGATGGACAGATTGCAAGCTTTGTCGATTCTGTGTGTGGTGCGGTATGTCCGTTTGTAGTTGTGCTAGCGATTTCTCAGCTTTATTCCATTAACGACCGAGACTCCGGCATGTCCCCGCGGTACACGTCAAGCTTACTTGAGGGATACGCGAGGCTGTGGCACGTGAGATCGAGCAATAACAGGTCTAGCATTCCAGTACATGTCCAGGGCTGCATGCACGCTACACTGAAAGGACCAGCTTTTGTCGCTTACAGGTGCAGATAACCTGCTGAACTCCGTTAGTGATGGGGATCTGGGATTCAGATTATTCCCCGCGAACGATGATTTCCCAGTAAGTTCAGGTCAACCGCAATTCCGGAGTTAGGCCTAACCGTCATTTCTGAAAAAATTACGTGTCCAAACCACAGGTGCTGTAGCTTGCTTAACAGCTTGGCAGCCGTTCTCAGGCCCAGTATGGATTCAACAACATTGTAGAAAGTTGATAAAGGGTACAGTTTCACCGGATAACACATATATATGTAGCCTAGTTTACACATTAAAAATATATGTCTATAGATCAGGAGGCAGACTCAGATGTTCACAGGCCCAGTATGGATTTGACCAGATTGTACAAAGTTGAGAAAGGGTACTTTATCACTGGATAGCAGGTATATATAGCATAGTTTAAACATGTAAAATCTCCGTGTTCTCAGTATGGATTACACAGCAATCTAAAAAGTGGAAAAAAGGAAATGCATTTGAGGCGTACACAACTATATACTTTTGGTGTTATTTTTAAATCTTCATATATATTTCTGTCTCAGTAATGCAGTCCAGCCTCTCCGCAATAGGAAATGAGATGCATACAATTAGTGACATAAAGGCTATTGATTGCAGAAATATAGGAATTATTAGTCACGGGAAAAACTTCCGTCAGAATTCTCATAGGCGAAGCTGACCCTCAATTAATTTGTGTGTTGAGACAGTGAAAACATTTTTTTGTGAATAAAGTCTTGCTGTATCGCACTTCCGTTGATTCCATCACTGTTACTCATCTCAATCCAATTTTTATCACAGGGAGCGATGTAAACATGGTGCTCACTGGCTATCATGATCTGTCACGTAATTTTGGAGTGCAAAAGACAGAAGCCACAGGCCGTAGGCGATTCTATTTGATTGGCATGAGAGGGCACATTTTGAAATGTGCGCCGGAATGTCACACGTTTGTGAGTAGGAAAACTGTGAAAGCTGATGATAAACCACCAATGCATGTAATTGTGAGTCGAGGTCCATAAGAAATGGAAGCCACTGATCATCTGGAGCTAGAGCCCGGCCAGCAGGACAGGGCATAGCTACATCTTAACCATCATCTTTCAGTTCAATCAATTTGTAGTGGCAGTCCCAGTGAAGGATTTGACAGCCCAGACTACACAGCGGAGGAGCAGGGAGAGGTAAAAATTGCAAATGCTGGGGCCCTGCCCAAGCAAGGGGGCACACTCGTGGGCGTTGGTACTGGCACTGGGCCCCTCATAGTACAGCGGTGTGTCTGATGGCGGGTGTGCACCACCACTGTCAGAGACACTTGATTGCACTATGAGGGACCCTATGCCAGTGCCCTCGCCCAAGAGTCGGCCTACCCACCTGTCCAGGGCAACGGCACTCGCACGGTTTTGTGTGCTAGGTGGTGACCCCGGCCATGGGGGGGCCACCCACTTAGGGAGGTTTACTAAGTGGCATATGTAGATGTGGGTCATTCAGCTGCTGCAAAAGGCGAAATAGGTCAAGTTCGCGGAATAGGAGGAGGATCAAAGCAAGCCATTTTTCTGGCAACCTATGTGTCATCAAGGGAAGGTGGGACAAAATCCTTGGAAACCCATGCATGGTTCATTTTAATGAAGGTTAGATCATCCACATTTTGGGTTGACAGACGTGTCCTTTTTTTTGTCAGGATTGATCCAGCTGCACTGAAGACTCTTTCCGATAGCACACTTGCAGCTGGGCAAGCGAGCTCCTGTAAGGCATATTGTGCCAATTCAGGCCAGGTGTCCAGTTTAGCGGCCCAATAGTCAAAGGGGAATGACCTGTGCGGGAAAACATCGATATGGGAGGAAAAGTAGTTGTTAACTGCTGTATTACCAGTTGTGTGAGCGGTCCGTGAAAAATCAGTCCACAACATTGTCATGAAACCCCTGTCTCCAACGCCACTTCTGCTGTGTGCACCACGAACACCTCTGCCAAGCTGCCCCCGGCCCGTACGGCTCGTGTGAGAACCATCACCGCTGCTGTGTGCTGGGAATGCCTCAACCAACCGGTTAACCAGAGTTGCTTGTTTAGTAGCCAATATTAGGTCAAGGTTCTCCTGTGGCATGATGTTTTGTAATTTGCCTTTATAGCGTGGATCCAGGATGCTGGCCAACCAGTAGTCATCATCGTTCATCATTTTGGCAATGCGTGGGTCCCTTTTTAGGATCTGCAAGGCATAATCTGACATGTGGGCCAATGTTCCCGGTGTCAATGATGCACTGCGAGTGCTGGGTGGAGGAGCACTTTCTGGCAAATCCACATCCCTCCAGTCATGCACAAACCCTGTACCAGACCTTGCCATGCCAACATTTTCACTTGCCCCACGAGATGCATCCTCCTCCCCTAAGTAATCATCCCCATCATCATCCTCCTCCTCCTCTTCTTCCTCCACCTCGTCCAGGAGAGGTCCCTGAGCAGACAATGGCTGAATGTCATCAAGGATTCCCTCCTCTTCCTCCTCGTCAACATTGGCTGCAGACGCCTGCTCCTAAAGGTGCGTCAAAGTTTGCATGAGCAGACGCATAAGTGGGATGCTCATGCTTAGGATGGCGTCGTATGCGCTTACCAGCCGTGTGCATTCCTCAAAACACTGAAGGACTTTACAGAGGTCTTTCAGCTTCGACCACTGCACACCTGTCAACTCCATGTCTGCTCTCAAAGTGCCTGGCCGTGTATCCTCCCACAAATGCATTATGGCCTGCCTCTGCTCGCACAGCCGCTCAACCATGTGCAGGGTGGAGTTCCACCTTGTTGCAATGTCGATAATGAGGCGGTGGTTGGGAAGGTGGAGCAATCGCTGCAGCTTCTGCATACGAATGGAGTGTACAGGCGACCGGCGGATGTGCGCGCACAGTCTTCGCACCTTCTGGAGCAGGGCTGTTAACTCTGGATAATTATTGAGGAAGCACTGCACCACCAGGTTCAAGGTGTGAGCCAAGCAAGTTATGTGGCTGAGTTTTGAAAGGGCTATGGCTGCCACAAAATTACCGCCGTTATCACTAACTACCTTGCCTGCCTCAAGATGTACATTGCCCAGCCATGACTCAGATTGTCGCTGAAAGTACTCGGCCAGCACCTCGGCGGTGTGTCTGTCGCCCAAGCACATCATCTGCAACACAGCCTGCTGACGCTTTCCACTAGCTGCTCGATAGGGGGACACCTCGTGTGCAACAGTGGCAGCTGCAGATGGAGTGCTCGTACGACTGCGCTCTGAGGACGAGCTTTCGCTTCTGGAGGAGGAGGAGGAGGAGGGTCGAACGCCTACAGCCAACTGTTTCCTATACCATGGGCTAGGCAGCACTGTCCCACCACCACTGTCCCCTGTGGACCCTGCATCCACCACATTAACCCAGTGCGCAGTGATGGACACGTAACGGCCCTGGCCATGCCGACTGGACCATGCATCAGTTGTGAGGTGCACCTTTCCACTCACTGACTGCTTGAGTGCATGGACAATGCGGTCTTTCACATGATGGTGGAGGGCTGGGATGGCTTTGCGAGAGAAGAAGTGGCGACTGGGTAGGTCATAGCGTGGTACTGCAAAGGCCATGAGTTCGCGGAAAGCTGCGCTTTCCACCAACCGATAGGGCATCATCTCTAACGAGATTAGTTTGGCAATGTGTGCGTTCAAACCCAGTGTACGCGGATGAGAGACTGAGTACTTTCTTGACCTACTCATAGTGTCTGGGAGGGTGAGCTCGACTTGAGAGCTGCATATGGTGGAAGTAGCGGTGGACAGTGCGGACTGAGAGAGGATTGATGATGGTGATGGAGTTGGTGTTCTTTCTGATGGCCTAGATTCAGTCTTTCGTTGATATAACAGTGGGATTCCCTGACTGCTGTGGCCTTGCAACGACACCTCAACATTTGCTGCTGTGCTAACCGGTGGACTTACAGTGGGGGAAACAATGTAGCGTTGCTGACTACCTTCTTTGTGATCAGTTGCACATATGGTACTTGAGGTTTGGTGTTGTGTCCACGCTTGCAAGTGCATGCTGGTTAAATGTCTAAGCATGCAACTGGTATTCAAATTTTTTAGATTTTTCCCTCGGCTAAAGGTCTTTGCGCACTTCTTACAGATAACCTTGGCCTGATCATGAGGATTTTGTTCAAAAAAGTGCCACACTGCACTCTTCCTACTTTGGCAGACATTTTGAGGCCTAGCACGCTGTGATATCTTGACCCTCTGGACAAGCTGTCCAGCAACTCTTTTGATTTTTGGAACCTGTCTTTGGAGTGCTCCGGGCCTGCCAGATAACAGCTGTTGCGATGTCGATGTCTGCTGTGGATGCTCCTCCTCATCTGAGCTATTGGAAGCAGCACCCTCTTCCCCCAATGGATGCCAATCTGGATCAACAACTGGGTCATCCATCACCTCCTCTTCAATGTCATGTGCACCTTCCTCTGTGTCACCGTGTATGGTGGTATAGTGTGCGGGAAGGGGCACCTGAGTCTCATCAGGGTCAGAATCTGGCTCTGTACACTGCGAGGACAATGCAGTGCTCTGAGTGAATGTACCAGCAGAATCATCTATCAGTGGCTGTGCATCAGTGCACTCCATGTCAGATTCATGTTGGCCTGGGTAATTCACCATTTCACTTGATAATCCAGGCATGGTATGTGAAAACAGCTCCATGGAGTAATCATTAGTATGGCCTGCGTCATCCTTCAATCTTGGTTGGGGTGAAGGACACAAGGAAAGGTGTGGTTCATGAACATGAGCCTCCAATGATGACTCAGTGCTTTTATTTTTTACAACTTCAGAAGAGGAAGCGATAGAGCTGGAGGCTGAGTCAGCAATGTAAGACAAAACTTTTTCCTGAAGCTCTGGCTTTAAAAGCGGTTTGCCAACTCCTAGAAAAACTAAGCCTTCGAGGCCTTGTGGAGCCAGACAATAACGCAGGCTCAACACCTCCTGCATTCGGTCCTATTTTGCTTTTGCCACTACCATCAGATCCACCACCAACACCATCATTGCCAACTGCCAACCCCCGCCCAATTCCACGGCCTCTTCCACCAGCCTTCCTCATTTTTTGTAGAAATGTAGACAAAATCCAACAAACTATATAGTAATGTAAAACAAGGTACAAGGTATCTATAGGACAGGGGAGATTTTGAATTTCTGCAGACACTTGTGGACATTGGACACTTTTGGATTGTGTGAGGCCCACTGAATATCACAGCGCTATGTCACAGGCTCGATGTCGCAGGTGTGAAAAATGTCACTAGAGGATAACAGAGATTTTGAATTTCTGCACACACTTGTGGACACTGGACACGTTTGGATTGTGTGAGGCCCACTGAATATCACAGCGCTATGTCACAGGCTCGATGTCGCAGGTGTGAAAAATGTCACTAGAGGATAACGGAGATTTTGAATTTCTGCACACACTTGTGGACACTGGACACTTTTGGATTGTGTGAGGCCCACTGAATATCACAGCGCTATGTCACAGGCTCGATGTCGCAGGTGTGAAAAATGTCACTAGAGGATAACGGAGATTTTGAATTTCTGCACACACTTGTGGACACTGGACACTTTTGGATTGTGTGAGGCCCACTGAACATCACAGCGCTATGTCACAGGCTCGATGTCACAGGTGTGAAAAATGTCACTAGAGGATAACGGAGATTTTGAATTTCTGCACACACTTGTGGACACTGGACACTTTTGGATTGTGTGAGGCCCAGTGAATATCACAGCGCTATGTCACAGGCAGAAATTGGCTAGTGTATGACAAACTACAAGGTGTATATAGAATTTGGCAGAATAGGAATCTCCCTAGAGTGTAGGTCTGTAAGAATGGAACAAGTCCTCGACTTATCCTTACAGAGCGACACACAGCTTCACTGTGGCCGTGATAACAGCCGTTACACGGTACTGAGAGAGGAGCGTGCACGTACACGGCTGTCCGGTGTACGTAAAATTGTCAAGCTCCGTGTTTTTTAAGTATACGGACTGACACACGCTGTCTCTCTATAGTTTTGAATGTGATCAAACAGCAAATATATTTAACTGTTTGAAAACTAGACAAAACTAGAAGGTGCAGGTCTGTAAGAACGGAACATGTCCTCGATTTATCCTTACAGAGCGACACACAGATAGCTTCACTGTGGCCGTGATAACAGCCGTTACACGGTACTGAGAGAGGAGCGTGCACGTACACGGCTATCCGGTGTACGTAAAATTGTCAAGCTCCGTGATTTTTAAGTATACGGACTGACACACGCTGTCTCTCTATAGTTTTGAATGTGATCAAACAGCAAATATATTTAACTGTTTGAAAACTAGACAAAACTAGAAGGTGCAGGTCTGTAAGAATGAAACATGTCCTCGACTTATCCTTACAGAGCGACACACAGCTTCACTGTGGCCATGATAACAGCCATTACACGGTACTGAGAGAGGAGCATGCACGTACATGGCTGTCCGGTGTACGTAAAATTGTCAAGCTCCGTGTTTTTTAAGTATACGGACTGACACATGCTGTCTCTCTATAGTTTTGAATGTGATCAAACAGCAAATATATTTAACTGTTTGAAAGCTATACAAAACTAGAAGGTGCAGGTCTGTAAGAACGGAACATGTCCTCGACTTATCCTTACAGAGTGACACACAGATAGCTTCACTGTGGCTGTGATAACAGCTGTTACACGGTACTGTGTGAGGAGTGTGCACCGCTGTATGGTGTGAAAAAATGCACGCTCAGTAACTCACCAGGACAATAAAAAAAATTGGGATTGCTTTTAAAAAAGCAGTTTGCAGAGCAGTGGGTAAACAGCAATGCAGCCGTCAGGAATCCTTAGAAGGCAGCCTAACAACCAACACCGCTGATCCAGCAAAATATAGCCTCCACTTGCACTGCTCACACAGTGACTGGTGTGTTGTACAGGCAAAATCTCTAGCAGCAGAATCAGTTTTTGGTGTCTTCTTTCCTACCAAACGCTCTCCCTACAAAATCATTAGCAGCAGCTGCTCTCCCTATTCTGAGATCAGCATGAGTAACATGGCGGTCGGCGTGCACGCCCTTTTATACCCCCTGTGACGCCCACCAAAGCAAGCCAATCACTTGCAGGCCCTTCTGAAAGATGGTGGTGACCCCTGCCTATGTCATCACGTTGCCCACAGTGTCCGTGGATCCTGATTGGCTGAAAAAGAGCGCAAAACAAACTTTTGAATCGCGACTTTGGCGCTTAAGTCGCCGACCTCGTGGCCGACCTCATCCTAGGGTCGGGTTTTGTTTCATGAAACCCGACTTTGCCAAAAGTCGGCAACTTTTGAAATTTTTCGACCCTTTTCGCTCAACTCTGCTAGCAACTAAACACTCAGACATCAATGGAGTTGTTGAACGAAAAATATTCCAACACTTTATACATACATCAGTATATCTAATCAGTGTTTCATCTGTAATTCTATGCCAAAACCAGGAGTGTTTCCATAGCACAGAACAGGTGTCCATTTTTCAATGATAGTTTTTCTCTTTTAGTTGCACTCCTGGTTTTGGCATCCAAATACTGATGCAAAATACTGATCAAACACTGATGTGTGAATGAGCCCTAAGATAGTGTAGAGTGGTTACTCAAGACTTACAGTGGAGAAAAAAGTATTTAGTCAGCCACCAATTGTGCAAGTTCTCCCACTTAAAAAGATGAGAGAGTCCTGTAATTGACATCATAGGTAGACCACAACCTGATTTGGCAAGATTTATTTTTCAAATTATGGTGGAAAATAAGTATTTGGTCATTAGCAAAAGTTCATCTCAATATTTTGTTATACATCCTTTTTGGCAATGCCAGAGGTCAAACATTTTCTGTAAGTCTTCACAAGGTTGGCACACACTGTTGGTGGTATGTTGGCCCATTCCTCCATGCAGATCTCCTCTAGAGCAGTGATGTTTTGGGCCTTTCGCTGGGCAACACAGACTTTCAAATCCCTCCAAAGGTTTTCTATAGGGTTGAGATCTGGAGACTGGCTAGGCCACTCCAGGACCTTCATATGCTTCTTACGAAGCCACTCCTTCAGTGCCCATAGAGGAATGGGCCAACATACCACCAACAGTGTGTGCCAACCTTGCGAAGAGTTACAGAAAACTTTTGACCTCTGGCATTGCCAACAAAGGATGTATAACAAAATATTGAGATGAACTTAATGACCAAATACTTATTTTCCACTGTAATTTACAAAATTAATCTTGTCCAATCAGACAAAGTGATCATTCCCATTTTATTTAGGTGTATCCATATAAAAGGCCAACCCTGTACTTTAGCTAGATCTATTTTTTTATGGCACAGGTGAAACTTTAATATAATACCAAAACAAAACCATTATATTTAATCTTTTTTTTTATGGAGAAAAATTGTAACAATATAAGAAAACGCCAATGTGAAAGCACAATCTAACGCACTCACTCGGGGCGTCATATTCATCTGTGTTTAAACTTTTCAAGATGGGTGGTAACCATGGTGGCCATTTTGGATCCAACTTAATTTTTTTCAATGGGAAGAGGGTCATGTGGCACAACAAACTTATTGAAAATTTCACAAGGAAAACAATGGTGTGCTTGGTTTTAAGGTATCTTTATTCTTTCATGAGTTATTTACAAGTTTATGACCACTTATAAAATGTGTTCAAAGTGCTGCCCATTGTGTTGGCATTGAGGTTTCTATTGATGAAGAATGGCCCCACTATTTCAATACGTTTGATATGTCACATGACCCTCTTCTCTTTGTAAAAAATAAAGTTGGATCCAAAATGGCCAACTTCAAAATAGTCGCCATGGTCACCACCCATCTTGAAAAGTTTCCCCCCTCCCATATACTAATGTGCCACAAACAGGAAGTTGATATCACCAACCCTTCCCATTTTATTTACGTGTATCCATATAAATGGCCACCCTGTATAAACAAAAATAATTAAGGTACAGCTTAAAGATGATAATGGTTGGCACAAGTCACTTATTTACATCCAGCATTCAAATCTGTATTTTACGAATACAGATGTTCCAATTCTCAGTTACTTTTTCTATAAAGGTTTCTGCATCAATATATCTTGTTGCCTTTGAAAAACATGTCAAGTTAGAATATGCCACTCCTGTATGTGTTCAAATCAGCACCTATAGAGACCACTTAAAATGTTATAGGGATTTTTGAAAGTCCACTAGCTCCTCACAGTATCCAAAACTTCCAAACAATATACAGGTGCATCTCGCAAAATTAGAATATCATCAAAAGTTAATTTATTTCAGTTCTTCAATACAAAAAGTGAAATTCATATATTAGATAGAGCCATTACAAACTCAGTAATCTATATCACTGTGCTTGATTGGCCGTAAAGCTCGCCTAGCCTCCATAGAGAATTTATGGGGTATTGTCAAGAGGAAGGTGAGAGACACCAGACCCAACAATGCAGATGAGCTGAAGGCTGATATCAAAGCAACCTGGACATCCATAACAGCTTAGCATTGTCACATGCTGATCGCCTCCATGCCACACCACATTGATGCAGTAATTGATGCCAAAGGAGCCCTGACCAAGTATTGAGTGCATTTACTGAACATACATTTCAGTAGGCCAACATTTCGGATTTTAAAATAATTTAAAATAATTTTTTCAAGCTGGTGTTATAAAGTATTCTAATTTACAGAGATAATGACTTTGGGGTTTTCATTGGCTGTAAGCCATAATCATCAACATTAACAGAAATAAACACTTGAAATAGATCACTCTGTTTGTAATGACTCTATATCATATTTGTGTTTCACTTTTAGTATTGAAGAACTGAAACAAATTAACTATTTGATGATATTCTAATTTTGTGAGGTGCACCTGCATATCCTAGCATCTACTATTTAATCGTCTTATTCTGTCTGTCTGTAACCGAAATCCCGCGTCGCTGATTGGCCGCGACCAATCAGCGACAGGCGCAGTCGGGCGCAGCGCTCAGTGTGCGGAATGCAGATAGTACCCAAGGTCCAGAGGAGAGGAAACTCTCCTCTATGCCCTGGGTAGCATAAACCTGTAAAAAATAGAATTAAAATAAAAAATAGTGATATACTCATCTTCCGACGGCCCCCGGACTCTTTCACTCCTCTCACCATGCGCCCGGAACCTTCCGGTCCCAGTAAGGCTTTGCGCGAAACACCGCTGATGACGTCGCACTCTCACGACAGCACGACGTCATCAGCGTTGTTTCGCGCAAAGTGTTACTGGGACCGGAAGATGCCGGGCACATGGAGCGTGGAGTGGAGATCGGGGGCCGTCGGAAGGTGAGTATATAACTATTTTTTATTTTAACAGAGACTCTAGAATACCCGATGCGAATCAATAAACTGATAACAATTCATGATCCTGACTTTGAAGCCTTCCTTTATTTTTTGAAGGTTTCACTTGCAAGTTGTTGCTTTCAAAACAGTAGTACATAGATCACACATCAGTTTAATCTATATAGTCATTACATACAACCTGAGATACCCATTGTTTTTTTCTTATTTTAAGACCCCATATTCACAGTCGTTCCAACTTCATGCAAATGCCGACATTTGATTAGTGCAGAGTTAAGTAGCTTCCAAAACAATTGATTAAGACTAGTTTCACACTAGCATATGGCAGAGCTGCGGAGGGATGTGGACTTCCTCTGTGAAGCTCTGCCCACTGCCGCGCTTCCTTTGTTCAGCTCCGCCTATGTCGGCATGCAGCCTGCGTACCCTATCTTTAGCATTGGGTATGCAGGCCAAGGAGATATATGAGGATGCCTCCGCATACGTCCTTTTGACTGTGCAGCGACTGCAACAAAATCCAACATGTTGCGTTCCGCGCAGATCACTGCATCATCAAAATGACGCATGTGGAGGCATCCGCATACATCGGCATGGCCTGCGTACCCAATGCTAAAGATAGGGTGTGTAAGGGGATGAAGAGGAAGTAGAGCCCAAAGGATGTTACCTTCCCTGCTCCTTATCCGGAACCACTTAGCCAGACAGCAGGGTTGCCGGGGGGAAGACTTTCTGCCCTGGACGGACTAGACCAGGTGACTGCAAGGGGCAGGGAGGAAGAGGAAGGGGCAGTGGACCAGAAGGTGTTCAGGCAGAGGGCGCAAAAGCAGAGCATGCCAGGCACGGAGGAGAGCGCGCCAAAGACAGGGGAGAACCCGCCAGAGAAAAAGCAGGCTGCAGTACCGCGCTCCCAGAGAGAGAGCACTCCCTGTCAGAGTTCTGGGACTGAAGTACGAGACATAGTGCACGCTGTATGTGAGTACGTGGATTTGGTAGCCTCCGTGACCAGAGGAAACCTTTCCCCTGATGGTGCAAAGACAATGACCCGAGCGCGCAGTACTGGGGACCGCAGTGACAAGCAGGGCCCCTGAGTGTGGCCAAGAGAGTTCCCAGCGTGTGTAGCATCATTACTGCAGAGAGACTGTCAGCTTACCATACAGAGACTTAGAGCAGAATGATAAGTCATATTAATGCCAGTCGAACCGTCTCAACTCTGCATATCTGTTTAGTAGTTTTCTTAGTCTATTTTGCTGTTTATATTGTTACTCTTACTCTTTTAATCCCCTTACTGCTCCTCCCTGCGTGGAGAATTTATCCCCTGTAAATAAACCCTTTAACTCTTGGTCTGTCTCTGTTCCGTGGCGACATCCTGAGTACCTGCAGGTTATTACAGGTACGCAGGCCACATCCCAACATAGGCGGAGCTGCATGGAGGAGGCTCGGCAGTGGGCGGAGTTTCAGGGAGGAAGTCCGCATCCCTCTGCAGCTCTGCCATACGCTAGTGTGAAACTAGCCTTAGACATGTATTTGGTGCACAGCACCTTGCATACTTTAAAGTTTCACATTTGCAGAATGTCAATTCTTTCAGCGTTTTTGCAGCATTTTTCATCCTTTCAAATAAACTGGGAAAAATGTATAAAAAAATCAGCAAAAATGTGGCAGAAAAACACATGTATTTTATTCTGCATTTTTTTCTGACAACACTCCAGTATTTACATCAGATTTTTCTGGAGCAAGTAGTGAACAAGTGCATATACCCTAATGTTACTTTCCCACAAGGAGCTTTTGGTGAGTTTTTGATGCTGCAGAATTGCTGCACCTATTATTAAAACTAGGGTACTTATAGTTTTTTATTGAGTTTTTGTGTGCATTTTTTCATAGCATGTTTTTATTTGTGGTTTTGATGCTGCGGTTTATGTCTACTATTGGTGTGTCAAGCTTTACATAAAGCTGCTTTGTTTTTGATACTGCCTGGTATTTTGCTTTGAGAAAACTTTATTGAAATACTTAGGTGCGGATTATATGAATTTTTTTACCTGAAGATAGCAAGTCCATGAGGAAAATCCGCACAGAAAACTCAGCGTACCTGCAAGTGCAATGGAAATGTTGTGGATTTGAAACACGCACCGCAGGTCAGTTTACACTTGGGGGAAAAAAAGCACAGTTGGCATAAGATTTCTATAAATGTCATCCATTTTACATCAAAAGCTCATTGAGGGAACATAGTCTAAAGGTATGCATGTTTTGCTATGTGTTATTTTTCTTTGTCTGTTATTTTCAGAATGTTTTCACCTACAGAATCATTTACAGAACCTACCTATATACATTTTTGTCACATATGCCAATATGTTATACTCCTTAAGGCTTTATACACTGTAAGATGGCCGCCGGACGAGTCCTTGAAGGGAGATATGTGTCATTGCGGCTATTAGCTGCAGTGATGTGAGCTCGGAAGCAAGCTCCAGCACATATAGTGCTGAGAGAGTTATTTGGCCGCTCCAGGGCTGGGTTTTACGAGCGGTCATAAGAGATGGGTGGGAATGACCGCTCACTTATCCCAACCCCAGGGGCGTGGTTTGGCTAATAAAATGGAGCCCAGATGTCTCATTCAGTGTCTGTGGCTGGAGGTGTGATGATCTCTAGTGTGTGTATCGCTAAAGACACTGACCTGAGTGGGTGGACCCGCAGTGCTATATGGACTGTTTATTTTTTGTTTGTTTTTACTTTGTGCCAGAAAAGGCTGTTTGTTTATTTTGCCATCCAGAGGAGGTTATGCAGTTTCAATAAGCTTATTTGGACATTTCAGCAATACCGCTTCCTGTGCCGACCTCAACCGTAGCCGAGTGAGTACAGATCCCTACAATTGGTGCCAGAAGCACGGGCACAAATCCCAAGAGGGGGATACGGGGGATGACATTGAGGCATTCCTGGCAGTGTTTAAGAGGGTGTTGGAGTGGGAGAAATTGCCTCCAGAGCAGTGGGCCGAGGTTCTGGCACCATATTTGACAGGTGAACCGCAGAAGGTGTATTTTGACTTGGCGTTGCAGGACGCAGAAGAATATTCCAAGTTAAAGGCTGAGATCTTGGCACGTTAGGAGTGACTCTGACTGTCAGGGCACAATGGGTGCACGTGTGGGTGTATCGCAGTGACAAACCTCCCCGTTCCCAAATGTTCGATCTACTACACCTGATCCAAAAATGGTTGCAACCTGAATCCTCCTCCCCTGCACAAATGGTGGAGAAGGTTGTCATGGACAGAATAGTACATTCCCTGCCCAGGATGGTGCAATCCTAGGTTGGCCAGGGAGATCCCCGTAATGCCGATGACCTAGTGATCTTGGTGGAGAGGTACCAGGCGGTCGAGAGGTCCTTGGGGAAGCAAGGGGTTGTAGCATCCCAATACTGGGGTTCTTAAAGTGGGGCTGACACCTGGGGGGTGTCCTAGAGCATTGGAGTTAATGACCAAGATCCCTTCCCATAGTGTAATTTGTTGGAAGTCATGCCTCTCGCCACATAGCCGTCCATTGTCCCATGACCACTGAGCCAAAGGACTGCAGCACAGGATGGCGCTGCTCAATTTTGCCTATCTGGCCTGCAGTGCTGTTCCCCAAATGGGAGAGGGGCCACAGGCATGCACCGTGAGAGTAAACAGGGTGCAAGTGACTGATCTGCTGGACTCATGAAGTTTGGTAACCTGTTATGAATGGGTCACCGAGGAGGAAAAAACCTAAACATGCTAAGCCCAGAAAAACCAGAGAGGTTGGTAACTATACAGATTGCAGATCCCTGATCCTACCACAACAACTAGCAGCAGCCGTGGAGCGTGCCTACGATGAACCTTGATGCCTCGTCACGGCCGGAGGACTAAATAAGCCTAAAGCAAGAAAAGGGAAAACTAACTGCCCCAGAGCAGACCCCAAAGCAACAGACAGCCCCCAACATGTATTGTCGGTGAAACCAGATGAAAACACAAACACAGATGGAAAGATAGGCTGAGCAAATGATGGGGCCCTCACTAACTAGAAAGGACAGGAAAGAAAAGCTGCTGTCTGCAATCACGCAAAAAACCCTACCAAAAAATGTCTAACACGTCTGATAGAAAAAAGCCCTGAAGTCGCTAGACTTCAATTCCCTATATCAGCACTCAGGTATATTCTGAAGACAGAGCAAAAGAGATCAACTGATCAGAGACAAAATGGGGATTCAGCCCAGTCCCAGCCAGGGCTGGTTGAACACAAAAACTAAGTAAACCAGACCAAAAACTCATATGAACAATAGCAGAGAAAACTTAGCTTTAAGAAGGCAGGAACCAAACTGGAAACCAGAAGCCACAGTCAGGAGAAATCACCAGCAAGAAACTAGGGAGTGGGCTGCCTTAAATCCAATCAGAAACTCCTGATGTCCAATCACAGTCCTCTTCCTCAGGTGGCCGGTCTCTGCCATTTAGATCAGCTTCATTACCTCCCTTCACCAACAGAGGGAGTCCAGATAGAGAACTCACTACTCCTCTGTCAGCACAGCCAGCTCCATAACCCTCACCAGAAGCCAGAGGCAAAGCCGAAAATGAGCTCACAACAGTAACCCTAGTGAGGGCCACACTTCCACATCAACTGATTCCGGTGGGCGTCCACTGTATCTATGGCGACACGAAAGACCACCCTTGTGGCCCAAGTGGTTGTAAAATCAAACTGTGGCACCGAGTCCCATGAGGTTGGCATGGTCAAGGACCTATTGCACCCTATTATAAGAGAGTGGGACTTTGTGTTATTTTGGGACCTGTGGGGAAAAGGGAGGATGTTTGGTTGCCAAGACAACAGCCAGGTTGCTCCTAAAGAAACCTTGCTGTAGGCTGCAGATGACAGGTTTCCGTTTTGTGTGCTTGTTGGCAATGAGGATGAGGCAACATCCTCTGAGGCCAACGTCCCTGAGCTGGAGGTGTCCTGGGGAAACTTTGGGACCGCCCAACTCGGGGATTTAATCTAAGAGAGGCATTTGATAATGTAACGGTACTTAATGGTGTTGCTCAAGAGCTGGGGGCTGACTCTCAACACCCACAATTTGCCATGAATGGGGAGGTGATATATCGTATCACCAAGCTGGGAGGGGAGGTAATTGAGCTGTTACTGGTGCCAGGGCCATACTGACGCAAAGTGTTAGACAAGGCCCATACACATATGTTAGGTGGTCACCTGGGCATAGAGAAAACCCAGGAACAGATCCTCCAGAGGTTCAACTGGCCCGGTTGTCACCGTGATATTAAGAATTTCTGTAGATCTCATCCTACCTGCCAGCTGACTTCACGAGAATGTCCCATTTTTGTAGCCCCTTTGTGCCATTGCCCATTATTGAGGTACCATTTGATCACATAGCCATGGATCTAGTGGGACCCCTGGTCAAGTCCGCCAGAGGACATCAATATATCCTGGTGATACTGGACTATGCTACACGTTACCTAGAGGCTATTCCACTACGTAACTTCGCCAAGTGTATCGCCCGAGAGTTGGTCCATGTCTTCTCCAGAACAGAGTTGCTTAAAGAGATCCTGATGGACCAAGGAACCCCTTTTATGTCAAAGGTGATGAACGAGCTGTGCAAAACTCAGCAAATCAACTCCGGACCTCAGTCTACCATCCACAGACGGATGGCTTGGTAGAAAGGTTCAATAAAACCTTGAAGGCCATGCTGTAGAAGGTTGTAGAGAAAGACTGCAGGGACTGGGACAGTCTACTACCGTACCTTCTATTCTCCATCAAAGAAGTACTGCAGGCCTCTACTGGCTTCTCCCCTGTTGAACTGTTGTGTGGCCAACACCCCCGTGAACTCCACCTCCCACGTCTCTTTTGCTACGTCGAGGAGTCTACACCCTACCAGAGTGTGGTCAAGCGTGTGGCCCAGATGCAAGAGAGGATTGTCAAGGTGATGTCCCTTGTGAGAGAACACCTCCTCAAAGCACAAGAGGCACAGTCGAGGGTCTACAATAGGCTAGCAGGGTGAGACACTTCAACCCTGGCGATCAAGTACTGGTGCTGGTACCCACGGTGGAGACCAAATTCCTGGCCAAATGGCAGGGTCCCTATGAGATAGTGGAGAAAGTTGGGGAGGTCAACTACAAAATCCGCCAACCGGGGTAGTGGAAGCCCTACCAGGTGTACCACGTGAGCCTAATCAAACCTGAGGACAGAGAACCTGAGGAAGCCACTAGCCTGCTGGCCAAGTCCAATTTCAGTGCAGAGGATGTCAAGGTGGTAGACAGCTTATCCTGCTCGCAGAAGCAGCAGTGCCGGGAGTTACTGAGAGACCTGTTCTCACAACTTCTGGGGTGTACGAAGGTTGTAGAGTATGAGGTCCTGATGGAGCCTCATGCCCAGGTCAACGTGAAGCAATATCGGATTCCAGAAGCTCGTCGAGAGGTAATCTCGAGGGACGTAAAGCGGATGCTGAGTCTGGGAGTCATCGAGGAGTCCAAGAGTCGCTGGTCCAGTCCAATAGTCTTGGTGCCAAAACCAGATGGGTAATGGCGGTTTTGTAATGACTATAGGAAGCTGAATGAAGTCTCTACGTGCGATGCTTACCCAATGCCCCAGGTCGATGAGCTAATTGAGAGGCTAGGGTTGGCTCAATACATTACTACCCGTGACCTCACAAAAGGATATTGGCAAATCCCTATGTCCCAAGATGTCAAGAAGAAGACTGTATTTTCAACACCAGATGGATGCTTTCATTACACAAGGATACAATTTGGGTTACAAAGTGCTCCAGCTACATTCCAGAGAGCCATGGACTGGATCCTGGCCCCTCACAAAAGTGACACGGCGGCCTACCTAGACAAAATTGTGATCTTCAGCAAGGATTGGGAGAGCCATCTGAGCAAAGTCCAGGAGGTATTTGATGCTCTATAGAAGGCAGGGTTTTCTATAAACCCGAAAAAATGTACCTTAGGAATTGAGGAGACAAGATACTTGGGCTATGTTGTAGGCAGGGGTGAAATAAATAAAGATAAATAAAGTTGAGGTGATCCAGGGCTGGCCACAACCCCTCTCCAAGAAGCAGGTCAGGGCGTTCCTGGGCATTGTGGGCTTTTACCGCCGGTTTATCCCAAACTTTGCTATGGTAGCTGCCTCTCTGACAGACCTACTTAATGGGGCAAAGTCGGCTATGGCTAAGTGGTCTCCTGAGACAGCCTTCCCGAAAATTGAAGCTGGCCTTGTACAAACAGCCGGTGCTAGTAGCACCTGATTTCTCCAAGAAGTTTGTGGTCAAAACGGACATGTCAGATGTCGGGCTGGGTGCTGTCTTATCTCAAGAGGTGAACGGGGGACAGCAACCCATCATGTATCTTAGCCGGAAGTTGTCCACCTGTGACAAAAACTATTCCATAGCGGAGAAGGAATGTCTAGCCATCAAATGGGCGTTGGACTGTCTGGTACTACCTCTTGGACAGGAAGTTTAGACTGGTGTCAGACCATGCCCCACTGAAGTGGATGAGGGATAAAAAAGTGAACAATGCCTGACTAGGTGGTTCCTAGCACTTCCATATGGAGCATAGGTCAAGGAAAATGCATGGCAATGCTGATGCTCTGTCGAGGATCCACTATTTGTTGGCCAAAGGTGCCAAGTCCCCCGGGTTTGGGCAGAGGGGGAGGGTATGCAAGATAGCCACCAGATGAGTCCTTGAGTGGAGACATGTGTCATCGTGGCTATTAGCTGCAGTGATGTGAGCTTGGATGCATGCTCCAGCACATACAGTGCTGAATGAGTTATTTGGCTGTTCCAGGGCCATGTTTTACAAGCAGTCATAAGAGATGGGTGGGAATGACCGCTCACAAATCCCAACCCCAGGGGAGTGGTTTGGCTAATAAAATGGAGGCCAGATGTCTCATTCAGTGTCTGTGGCTGGAAGTATGAAGACCTTCAGTGTGTGTTGCTAAAGACACTGACCTGAGTGGGTGGACCTGCAGTGCTATATGGACTGTTTATTTTCTGTTTGTTTTTACTTTGTGCCGGAAAAGGCTGTTCATTTGTTTTGCCATCCAGAGGAGGTTATGCAGTTTCAATAAACTTGCTTGGACATTTCAGCAATACCGCTTCCTGTGCCTACGTCAACCGCAGCCGAGTACAGATCCCTACAACACACATCAGTATATTTGTCAGTATTTCATCAGTACTTCTATGCCAAAATCAGGAGTGTTTCCAAAACACAGAACATGTGTCAATTTTTCAATTATAGTTTTTCTCTCTTAGTTCAATTCCTTGTTGCAAATACTGATGAAGAATACTGACTGTGACAACACAGCATTTAATTGTAAATTCAGTAATCCAGGAGGCATAGATGGTATATGTTGACTATATGTTATATGTTGATGCTATATGTTGACTTTTGAATTAATTTGTTTGTTTTTCAGTTGGTCAAGAACCATGCACTGTTGTCATATGAGTCTTAAACGTTTTTAATATTTTTGAATAGCTGATGTTTGCCTCAGCTCATACAGCATATCGTCTGCTATCTTTGCAAGATAGTGATGCAGGGTCATTTAACAATGGATGTTTGCTTAGTTTGTTGATTGACCATTGTGTGGGTCATGAGGTTGTTGACTTGCATAACAGAGGAAATACTCAAACAATGTGAATTAATTTAATCACACCTTCCTTTTCACCTTTGGGATGATGGCTTGAAGGACAACAGTTGTGAACTATAGAAGGTGGATATACCTCAGGAGCAAGACACTCAGCGATCGATAGAACTAGAGATTCTTTACAAAACTATAGCCAGAATCACTGTACAAGACAGCAGCCAGGCTATCATCGCTCCATCGTGAAGCACACAGATTTGACACTATGCAGGATATCAGTTTAGGGGACCACGGCCCCAGCTGAAAGCATACAGATATGCTCCAATGTTCATCCCTGAACTCATGGATACATTTGAGGAAGTCAGGATTAGGACCCACCAGTCATTGGATTCCCATGGATGTCTTTGGGAAAGCCATGATTGGAACCCACCGGTCACCTGGCTCCATGGAAATTTTCACAGAAGCCAGGTTGTGACCTTCCGGTCACTTGGCCTTGTACTTCAATGGACTGTCAGCTTCCTAAGCTTGTCATTATCTCCTCTTCGTGCATGTCACAGGTGGGGGTAGTCAACCCTGGAAGCTCTGAAGTCACAGATGCTATTCTACTGGCGAGTCAGTGGAAAGGTGCCTGTAATTTTGTACCATCTTGGGTATTTTGTTGTGACAGTTTTATGTAATACTTGCCTGTTTTGTGGCTCAATTAAGTATTGCCACACTGATTAACCCTCAACCTGTGTTGTCTGAGTAGTATTATGCCCACGGTAAAAGGAGAGCGGGCATTCAGTGGGATGATCCCTGGTTCTTGCAGTCTCCACCCAGCGGACTAAAGCACCTGCTGACTCCTGTCTCTTCACAGTGACCAAATACTGATGTGTTAATAAGCCCTAAGGGTACGTGCTTACGTTTGGACACAGAGTATATTCACTGCGTCCAATCACGCAGGTAAATCTGCATTTGTTCACTGAACCATGCGGGTTTACCACATCCATTACATTTTATTGTGGAAATTTCTGTTGCGGAGACAAGTGTCAAAGAGAAGCACAGTTGGCATGGGATTTCAATAAATCCCATCCACTGTGCTTGTATCGTAGAACGCAGCATTATAGACGCAGCGCAGGTGAGCTGCGTTTAAAACGCTGCTATTCCTGCTTGTGGGCACGTTGCCTTAGATAATGTAAAATTGTTACTCAAGACATATCATCATTGATACCATGATTTCATAACATGATTCCACTTTCTAGAAATCTTTTGACAGTTCCAACAACTTTCTTTGAGGAATATGTTGTAACACACCACAACGGCTTTCAGCAAAAATCGAATATCTGGGATAGACAACAATGATACATTTCCCCTGTTCTGTTGTTAAAAAGAAGTCTATAAATGAAAGTCACAAAGGTCAGCTTTGTGTTAACATGATACAAGTGACAAGGGACGCTGTAGACATTGTGTACCAGCTATCTCATTGCAATGCTGTGATCTGCATTCCAGAGGAAACCGTTCTGGAGGAAGCAGGGAGGAAGCTTGGATCTGCAGCTGTACCGACACACCAAATTATACATACCACGCAAGGGAGCAGTAAAGTAGTGGAGATGAACACAGAAGGGTTAATAAGGATTCCCATGACATCACTGACAGATGTTAGCGCAGATAATGACTGAAAAAAAAGACACTGGCACCACAACTTACTGCTCCTACATGAAAACATTAGTATTTATTTTCCTAATTTCTAATTTATTTTCTTAATCTCCCCTCTGTGGCTTCTAGTCATTTGCTTTGGAAGGGCAAGTAAATGATTGTATAAGTTGTTTTGTTGTCAAACTGTATCCTTTTTTTACTTCCTCTTTGGGCAGAGATAATTCCTCCATCTTTGGTTTGAACAGCACTCCAGTATCCTTATCCCACACGTGTGACACTGTGTAAACTTCTCAGCATGACCCCATCTGTTGATACACACAGGTTTTCCTTGTGTTGGCTGCTTCAGTGGCATGTCATGCTCAGCTGGATGTCCTATTGTGTTGCACTGCTGACTGCTGATGCACACAATGGACTCACGCAGTGATTACTAAACTCAGGGGACCAGGCACAGTTTATAGGACATGTATCCTTTGTGGCCTGCGGCCAAGTGCCTGCGGCACTCTGTATATTTGCAAAATTGAGAACCGAGGGATTTCTTTTTTTGCACTGTCCATAAGGAAATCTTTGTACATTCCAGAAATTTGGGAACATGTGTTCCCAACTGATAAAGTAAACAATAGAAAAATAAACTTATACTATAGTGTTTTTCACATTCGCACAAAAGGAATTTGTATATAGTATCTCTGTACATGCCAACATGGAGCCCCAAAAGTATTTATTAACTTTATCCAATTTACATTACTGAGGTTTTTAGCCAGCACAAATTTTGACCACTTCTTATCATGTATTTTTAACAGTGGGATGAATAAACCAAAAATGGAATTCCATAATTTAAAAAAAGCCCTTTCCCAGCACAGACTTCCAGAATAACTAGAATGTTGGATTAATCCCACTGCACTTCTGATAGTAAAATGAACACAAGTCAATTGTCAAGCAGGCACTGTGCAAGGAATACCTTGATCTGGTCTTTGTCCGGCTCTGTTCAATCTCCCACCTAAATAACGCACCACTTCCACTCTCTGACCACAACATACTCTCCTTCACGCTCACAAATCCTCGCCCACCCCAGCTCACTCCTACCTACCACACAATCAGAAATCTACAGCCATTAGCCCTCAGACACTTTCAGACTCCCTACACTCATCACTGTCCCCAATCTCCTCTTTTTCCTGTCCTGATCTGGCTGTTCATCACTACATCGACACTCTTAGAAGCACACTTGACCTAGTAGCTCCCCTCACCCTCAGAACCTCCAAGCACAGAAAACAGCCCTGGCTCACACCGCAAACTGAACTTCTCCAGCGATGCTCTAGGAGTGCTGAATGAATATGGAGAAAAACCTGCACACCAGAAGACTTCATCCACTTCAAATTCATGTTAAGAACCTAAAACGCTGTCCTTCACCACTCCAAACAGACCTACTTCACCAACCTGATCTCCTCACTAGCCAACAACCCCAAGAAACTTTTTGACACTTTTCACTCCCTCCTCAGGCCAAAAGCACAAGCCCCTATCACAGACATTTGTGCTGATGACCTTGCCTCCCACTTTACAGAAAAAAAAGATAATATCCATCAGGAAATCTGCTCCCAACCACCAAGTGCTGTGACTCCCATCCATTCCTGCATCTCCCCTGGCTCACTTTCCACATTTGATGCCATCACAGAAGAAGAAGTCTCCAGACTCCTCTCTTCCTCTTGACCGACCACATGCACTACCGACCCCATTCCCTCACATCTCCTCCAGTCTCTCTCTTCAGTCGTCATAACTCACCTAACTACAATCTTTAATCTCTCCTGTTGTGAGTTCATTTTCCCCTTCGTCACTGAGGTCTGGTGAACTCCCTATTCTGGTAAAGGAAGGTAATGAGCCTGATTATCAGGCACCTGAGCCTAATGAGGATGACTGGCTGAGTGGAGTCATGGACTGGATATAAGGCTGCCGACGCCCTTCTGCTCTGCGGGTGATTTCTCTGTGGACTTCTAGGACACCAGTCTGATTCCTGCTCCTCTAAAGCTAAGTTTTCTGCTTTGCCTGTTAGCATTTTTGTTTTGTTTTTTGTTTTCCTTGCTTTTCTGTATTCTGCCATTCCCTGCTGGAGTGAGCTGAATCTCCTTTTGCCTGTAGCTCTGTCTTCAGAATATTCCTGAGTACTGACATAGCTTTTTTGAAGCCTAGCGTCTTCAGGGCCTTTTTCACTGTCAGTCTGTTGGCTCTTATTTTCATAGGGTTTTTCACGGATTGCAGACAGCAGCCTTCCTGTCCTTTTCTATCTAGTTAGCTTGGGCCCCATCTTTGCTCAGTCTATCTTTCTGTCTGTGTTAGTATTTTCATCTTGCTTCACCGTCATTATATGTTGGGGGCTGCCTATTGCTTTGGGGTCTGCTCTGGGGCAGTTTAGATTTCCCCTTTCTTTCTTTAGGCCTATTTAATTCTCCGGCTGTGATCGAGGGGTCTAGGGCATCGTAGGAACCCCCCACGGCTACTGCTAGTTGTGTTGATAGGTTCAGGGGTCTGCAATCCGATAGCTGCCAACTTCTCTGGTTTTCTGGACTTAGCTAGCATTTCTGTTTTTGCCTCCTACGGTGACTCAATCATAACACTCTCCCTCTCCTCAGGCATTTTCCCATCCTCCTTCAAACACGCCATCATTACTACAGCACTAAAGAAACCTGCTCTCGACTCATCCTGCACAAACAACTACAGACCAGTCTCCAATCTCCCCTTCATCTCTAAACTTTTGGAGCACCTAGTTTACTCCCGCCTTACCTGTTACCGCTCCACTCACTCCCTCCTAGACCCTTCACAGTCTGGCTTCCGCCCCCTACATTCGACTGAAACTGCACTCATCAAAGTGACCAATGACCTTCTGACAGCAAAACGTAACGGTGACCACTCTCTGCTCATTCCTCTTGACCTATCTGCAGCTTTTGACACTGTTGACCACCATCTCCTACTCTCTAGGCTCCAGTCACTAGGCATTAAGGACACTGCTCTCTCCTGGTTCTCTTCCTACCTTTCTGACCGCTCCTTCAGTGTTTTGTTCTCTGGCTCCACGTCATCTCCTCTTCCTCTCGCTGTCGGGGTACCTCAGTGCTCAGTCCTTGGCCCCCTTCTCTTCTCTCTCTACACGGCCCCAATTGGACAGACTATCAGCAGATTTGGCTTTTAGTACCATCTTTATGCTGATGACACAAAACTATATACATCATTCCCCGACCTTACCCCCGCTGTACTACAGAACGCCAGTGACTGTCTGTCCGCAGTCTCCAACATCATGTCCGCTCTCTATTTGAAACTCGATCTCTCCAAAACTGAGCTTCTTCTGCTCCCGCCATCTACTAACCTCCCTAGATCTGACATTTCCCTCTCCGTGGGTGGCACTATAATAACACCCCGGCAGCAGGAGCACTGTCTGGGTGTTATGTTTGACACCAATCTCTCCTTCACATCCCATATACAATCTCTTGCGCGCTCTTGCTGCTTACACCTAAAGAACATCTCTAGAATCCGCCCTTTTCTCACCATGGAAACAACAAAAACCCTCACTGTAGCATTGATCCACTCCTGCCTGGATTACTGCAACGCTCTATTAATTGGCCTCCCCGTTACTTGACTATCCCTTCTCCAGTCCATACTTAATGCAGCAGCCAGGGTCATATATCTGGCTAATCAGTACTCAGACGCGTCTGCTCTTCGCCAGTCCTTACATTGGCTGCCCATTCATTATAGGATCCAATTCAAAGTACTTTTTCTCACCCACAAAGCTCTCCACAGTGCAGCACCCCCCTACATCTCCTCCCTCATTTCTGTCTATCGGCCTAACCGACCGCTGCGATCTGCAAACGACTTTCGACTAACCTCTGCACTAATCCGTACCTCCCACTCCCGACTCCAAGTCTTCTCCCGCGCTGCGCCAATCCTCTGGAATGCTCTACCCCAAGAAATTAAGACTATCCACAATTTGCATAGTTTTAGGTGCTCCCTCAAAACACATTTGTTCAGAGCTGCCTATCACGTTCACTAACCAAAATCATTCTATGTGTAAGTGTGCATGAGTAGCCAATTCACTATCTCCATCTATCCCTCACTCCCTCAAGATGGCTGGACCAACATTGTAAATACATCACTGTAAATACACACCTGTACTTTGTATCTCCCCCACCTTATTGTAGATTGTAAGCTCTCATGAGCAGGGTCGTCTTATTTTGCTTTAATTATTGTATTGTTATCGTTGTTACTTATGACTTGTGTTTTGAAACTGTTAAACTGTAAAGCGCTGCGGAATATGTTGGCGCTATATAAATAAAGATTATTATTATTATTATTATGGAAGCCAGGCAGGTGGAGATGGCTAGTAAAGGATGGTCAAGAAGCCCTGACAACACTAGGAGGTTTAGAACAAGATCAGAAATGTCAGGTAAAAAGGGGTAGTCAAACTATGAGCTGATATCAAACACCAGGTATCCATTCTAGCTAGGCAGGAGCAGGGATCAGGAGCATGAACCAGTGAGTAATACTTATAACTGCCACCAATTTACTTGGTAGAGCTGGCTAGTAAAGGATAGTATGGAAGAGAGGCGTTACTTGATGTTCCTGGGCCCTGATGCAAAAGCTTCAGTGGAGCCCCCAATTATTACAAATCTTCAATAGTCACAGTCTGTTCATATGGGACAAAGGAACCTTTTAGTTGTTTATTCATGTTACCCACGTATATAGCGCCATTTATTTCAACAGTGTTTCTAAGACACTAGCTGCTGGCCCGATTCTAAAGCATCAGGTACTCTAGAATATGGCCAGCGGGAGACTAAAATAAAAAAGTGATATACTCACCATCCGACAGCCCCCGGACTGTGTCCCTCCTCTCCACGCTCCTGGCATCTTCCGTTCCCATTAATGCTTTGCGCCAAAGACTGCTGCTGACTTCACTCTCGCGAAAGACCATAGCTCAGTATGTAAATGCATTGCAGGAGGTGATGGCCCATATCACCAAGAAGACCCAAGATGTGCACCAAGGACTGGGTCCATTGGATTAAGTGCTGTGGGAATAACTAGTTGCTGTACTGTGCAGGTCTTAAAGGAGCACCTACGCTTGAATCCTGATCTGGGCTTCCTTGAGGCTGGGGCTGAAGCTAGAGTCCTGGGAAGAGAGGCCCCTGTCCTTACCGGCAGTGTTCAGAGTCATGAAGTGGTGAGCCTCAAGTCAACCCATACTGAGCCCGACTAAGTACGGGAAATATGGCAAGAGATCCGGGATATTCGAGGTGAGCTGTGCAATATCAAGGGGACCCCTGCCACCACCCCTCCAGCTGATCACATGGCCCCATGTGAAAGGAGGTAAGAGCAGTAAAGTCATTTCTCCCGAGCCATGCCACGCTGTGCATATAGTCCATTAGCAGAACGTGAGTGTTTAGACATGCGGTGGAAAGGGGCACATTTCAAGAGACTATCTGAGTTTAGAAAGGAGAAGACGGTGATGCCTGTTAAACTAACGCACCCCATGGTCATGGAGCACACCATGGGTTTTCAAGCCTCAGAGGTGTATTGGCAACTCGTGCAAGTCAGTCAAATGCATTAGTTACCAGCATCTTGGCAAAGTGTTGATACAACCCGAAGCTACCGTGCTGTTGCTGGTGGGACCGATTGTATTCAATATTATGGTACTGGCCCATGTGTCCTTGTAGGATGTGGGCATACAGATTGAGCTGATAGATGGAGAGGAAATGAATTCCGGATTATTGGTTGCCTGCACTCTGGCCACTGTGCGTAAAAACAAGTACCTGTGCATTGCTTAAATTTGAGTGAAGCAAGTTTACAGTTGATGCCTCGACAAGAGGTGGCCAGCATTTGCATAATGCCAGAAGATCTCTTCAGAGCTGACACTATAGGACTAAGGCTGGTTTCACATTTGCGTTTTTTTGCACTTGAAAAAAACGCATACGTGCGCATGCGTTTTTTCCCCTATATTTAACATGGGTGCGCATACCTGCGCGCTGGCATGCGCACTTATGCGATTTTCATGCGCTGCGTTTGTTTGGGGTGTGCGTTTGTATTTTACAGACGCTACATGTTGCATTTTTTGGTCCTGCAAAAAAGCGCATGCGCACGTATGCGCACGTTTTGCGCTAAAAATGGCCATTATAGCCTATGGATGCGCATACGTGCGCACTGGCATGCGCATGTATGCGTTTTTTTAGCGCTGCGTTTTTTTGGTGGTGTCCACTTGTTGTACTAGTTATAAACTTCTAAAGTCAAAAAAAAAAGTCTATATAAAGGAGGTGCCTGCCAAAACTCTGCCACTACTACACTGACAGATTGGAGAGCAGACAGTCACCAAGGAACCCATCTTCTATCAGCGTCAAGAATGTGAGTATATTACATTATATGCCTGTCCTTTTAAATTATGTATGTACTAATGATTTTTATTATTTTTACATGCAGTATGTCTTCAGAATCCGAATATTCCCCATCGCGGCAGGAATTGGCGCAAGCAGACCGTGAGGTGATTATTTTCGTGCATCTGGTAAGTATATCTGCTGCTACTCCAAATCTCTTACGTTTTTTTCAACTTTTTTAAGACATCATCATCATCATCATCTTCTGCGGACGGGACTACTGAGGGTGAAGAGCAGGAGCAGCGAAGCCAAGTCCCGGTGGTGATACGGAATGTATGTATCAAATGATTTGTAATGTTCTTTATTTTTTATCTTCTATTTTTACTCTTTTTTATGTTTCTTTTTTTTGTAACTTTTTATTCAATTTAAATTTGATTATTCTAATGAATGTGTTTTGTCTAGGTTCCACAACGGGATGAAGACGTCTACCTGGATAATGAGCAGCTCATCAGCCTGGTCCAGGAGCGTGCGCCGTTGTGGGACAGCCGTGACCGGCTGTACAAGGACAATGTGGTGACCCGGCGGCTATGGAATGAGGTGGCCGCAGCGTTGATGGATGGCTGGGACAGCGCCACAGCATCCTCCAAAAAGGCGTTTAGTGAGTATTTCCCTGCTCTGTATTCTGCCGCAGTGACTGTTGTCCTTGACGGCACTGTTGGGTTTCGTGCTAGGTATATTCTAGCAGGAAACCCAACAGTGTCATCGGGCTCTACAGTGACTGCTTTGAGTATTGTATTGCTATATTGTGACGCAGTGACTGTTGTCCTTGACGGCACTGTTGGGTTTTGTGCTAGGTATATTCTAGCAGGAAACCCAACAGTGTCATCGGGCTCTACAGTGACTGCTTTGAGTATTGTATTGCTATATTGTGCCGCAGTGACTGTTGTCCTTGACGGCACTGTTGGGTTTCGTGCTAGGTATATTCTAGCAGGAAACCCAACAGTGTCATCAGGCTCTACAGTGACTGCTTTGAGTATTGTATTGCTATATTGTGCCGCAGTGACTGTTGTCCTTGACGGCACTGTTGGGTTTCGTGCTAGGTATATTCTAGCAGGAAACCCAACAGTGTCATCGGGCTCTACAGTGACTGCTTTGAGTATTGTATTGCTATATTGTGCCGCAGTGACTGTTGTCCTTGACGGCACTGTTTTTTTTTTCCCAACAGTGGACAAAGTCCGAACACGTTGGCGTTCGATCAAGGACCGCTTCAACAGTGATGTTTGTGCTGAGGGCCAGGTTCGCAGTGGATCTGCGTCAAGGACCAGAACTAGATACCGTCACTATCACGCGTTGCAGTTCCTAAGACCGGTCCTTGCCACGAGATCGTAAGTATTATAAATTTTGGGTTTTTATTTTTAATCTGTGTTTTTCTAATCCACAGCTGATGCTTCTTGTAAAGGCATGGTAGTAATGATTATCCTTTCTTCCACAGCACCTGGAGCAGCACCCTGCAACCTGGCCCTGGAGCGGTCCTTCCTCGGACGTCCTCTGACCCGTCCCAGCCATCCAACAGCCATGAAGCACCTTGCAGGTCAGCCACACACACAGCTGGTGACCAGGAAGCTGGGCCATCAGGTGTTCCCCTGTCCCAGGTCTCTGCCACTGGTTATGCGGGCACTACCCGCCAGCGGCAGAGGGCCTTGGACAGGAATGTCTTGCCCGAGTTTATGCATTTGAGCGAGGCCTTTAATTCCAGCCTCAAGTCGCTGTCCGACAGAGTTGAAAGCGGTTTTGCACTCATGGAACGTGGTTTTAACCACTTTGAACACCACTTCAATTCTGTAGAACATCGCCTTGACCGTCTGGAGGCCGACCTCAACAGACCAGCACACCATTTTTTTAGTAAGATTGAAAAGGGCATGGTGGAACACCTTAGTCCTGAGCAACAGCTGAAAGTGCTGCAGGCCTGCAACAATGCTTTCTTGCAGGCTATGCAGCATAATCGGTACGGTCAGCAGTCAGTGGTGTCATTTCCACCTGTGCCACCATTGACTCGCTTCACCTCACTACCGACTTGTGCTGCATACCACTGCACGGACACCTCTATTCAAAGCCAGGACACCCACCGTTACACCACCACAAGTCTGAGTGCAGCTGGTCACTTCACCGACACCACCATGGCAAGCGCTGCTCCTGTCTGGAGCACCACCGCCACTCCCATGCATGCGTGGAGCTCAGCCACCACTAGGCAAACATGGAACAGCCCTGCCGCTACAACAACATGTAGTAGCCCTGCCACCACCACTCCGCAAACCTGGACCATCACTGCCGCCACCAGTCCTCCTGCCAACCAAGAGCAGCAGCAGCAGCCACCTCAGCAGCAGCCACCTCAGCAGCAGCCAACTCAGCAGCAGCCACCTCAGCAGCAGCAGCAGCCACCTCAGCAGCAGCAGCCACCTCAGCAGCAGCAGCAGCCACCTCAGCAGCAGCAGCCACCTCAGCAGCAGCAGCAGCCACCCCAGCAGACGGGGGACCTACACTCAATATTTGCCCAAACTTCAAGGCGAAATCAATCAAGGCGGGCATTGGGCCAAAGTCGGTCCAGGCACACAAGCCTACGGCGACATGCCATTACAACAAATGTACCTGAACAGATTTCCTCTCCTCCAAGTGTTCCTAGTTTAATTCCCTTAACTGGACTACCTTCCCCCACAAGTTTTGTTGCCCCTTCCCCTCAAACACCGTCTTCAACTGCAAGTGTTGCATATTCCCTGCACACCCCCAAATTGAAACCATCTGCCCCCAAACGCCGGAAAAAATAATTTTTTGGTTTATTTTTGTGATTAAAAATAAATTTACATTTGTGGTTCACCATTGCAAAGTTTCATTAATGTTGTTTGTGCCGCTCACACACACTGATGGGTAAATACATGTTAAAAACCAACCCAAGGCCTAGTATAGTCATATGTGAAATAACACGGACTAGTATAGTCATACCAAGGCCTAGTGTAATAACTCGAGTTTTACCAACTTGGATCTGGTTTCATGAAAAACAAACTGTTGAAACTTGTCTAAAAAATAAGTTTCTTTCTTAAAAAGTTTCACCAGTTTGTTTTTTGTGAAACAAGATGCTAGTTGGTAAAAATCGAGTTATTACAGTAGGCCTTGGTATGACTATACTAGGCCGTGGTATTTCACATATGACTATACTAGTAGGCCCAAGGCCTACTATACTCATATTTGAAATACCACGGCCTAGTATAGTCATTCCAAGGCCTAGTGTAATAACTCTAGTTTTACCAACTAGAATCTGGTTTCATGAAAAACAAACTGTTGAAACTTGTCAAGTTTCACCAGTTTGTTTTTCGTGAAACAAGATCCTAGTTGGTAAAAATCGAGTTATTACAGTAGGCCTTGGTATGACTATACTAGGCCGTGGTATTTCACATATGACTATACTAGTAGGCCCAAGGCCTACTATACTCATATTTGAAATACCACGGCCTAGTATAGTCATTCCAAGGCCTAGTGTAATAACTCTAGAAACTTGTCTATTTCTACACTACCACAATTTTAAATAAAAGTTGGAATTGAGCTGATTACATTCATCCACTCAATGCTGACTTGTATTCCCCATTGACTTTCATTGGGGTTGGGTTTTGAGGGTTGGGTTTTGAAAAAATCACATACTTTTTTTTCAACTAGTTGGACAATTTTCTCTTGAAAAAAATTGGTTTCCTGATTCATGGCCTGCAGCTTTGCTCGTTCCAATATATTTCACGCAGACTAGCAATGCTGCATTTTAACTCATATGTGTATTTACCTGCCCAGGTGTGTGAACATCAAAAAATTCAGGTGTACATGGGAAGTTTTTTATTTAATTGGAGTTTAAAAAATATAGTGCACTCAGTAATGGTATCAAATAAGGTTTTTTATTACCATAAACAAACAAAAACATTACACCATTTCATCTTGCCAGTGCACCCGTCCTACATCAGAAATAAAGTAGGCCGCAAATTGGTCCCTCATTTGGCCAACTTCAACGGATGACCTGAGAGTGTGCTGAGTGAATTCAGGCAATGGGTTAGGAGCATCATCGTCCAGTTCAAAGGTCGGGTGCTCTTTAGCCATCACAAAGTTATGTAGAACCACACAGGCTTTCACCACCTCATCGACTGTTTCAAGTTTAAGATTAATGGCCGTGCCCAGAATTCGCCATCTGGAGACAAGAATCCCAAAAGCACACTCGACAGTTCTTCTGGCCCTGGTCAGCCTGTAATTAAATATTTTTTTGGTGTGGTCCAAGTCCCGGCTGGAGTAGGGTTTCAGTAAGTTTCCGCACATTTGAAAAGCCTCATCGCCAACCATTACAAAGGGCAGTGGCGGAGCTTCGGTGTGAGGAAGAGGCCGTGGCATAGGGAAATTAAATTGGTTGCCATACAACCTCCGGCCCATGTCTGAGTTTTTAAAAGCCTGTGAGTCATTACCACGGCCAAATGCTCCAATGTCCACTGCTACAAACATACATCCGGCATCCGCAATGGCCATGAGTACTATTGAAAAGTACTTTTTGTAATTATAGTACTCAGATCCCGTTCTTTTGGGTTTGATGATCCGTATGTGTTTACCATCAACAGCTCCCAAACAGTTGGGAAAATTGCATACTGTCCAGAATTTGTCAGCAATTTCCATCCACTTTTCAGCGGTGGGCAGGGTCATAAATTCTGGACAAAGAAATTCCAGAGAGCCCGGCAGGTGTCAGCAACAATTCCAGACAAGGTAGAGATTCCAATACGGTACTGGAAGTGTAGTGAAGATAGGGTTTCTCCAGTCGCCAGGAATCTGTGAACAGACAAAGAAGTAAAATTAATATTTATGTATATTATTTTAAAAAACTATAAAATAAAATATTAGTACATTCACGAAAACTAATTACCCAAGGTTTTGAATACTAAATTTAAAAAAAAAAAATCAGACCTCACCCCTTGGTTTTTAAATATTACATACCGTAATGTCACCAGTAGCCGTTCCTCAGGAGGAATCGCACGACGGAGCTGTGTGTCCTGTCTCCGGATGGATTGTTGGACACGAGAAAGCAAATCCCTGAAACTTTCTTGGGACATCCGGATATAATCTGTAAATTTCTCCGGGTTTGCCTGGAGCTCGCTGTAGAGGGTGTGGTATGCCCCACGGCTCTCCCGGAGTTCAACAATCGGATGTATCCACATACGCCGCCGCTGCCGTCTTCGCTGCCTCTCTCTTCCTTTGTTCATGGCAAGCAACTGCATACGCCTGAGCCATCGCGATGTCCAAATCCAAGTTGAAGTGAAAACTCTTCCAGCGCAGATCCATGGTCACGAGAAGAATCAAGCAAATGTGAAGAATACTGTAGACAGGGTCTATATATTAACATACCACACCCACAATGAAGTCCCATTGGTCTTGTTGAATGTTTTTTTTTTCTTTTTTGGGGGTTTTTTCCAAAATCTGTAAAAAAACGCAAACGCACAAAAAACGCATACAAACGCATAAAAACGCTACGTTTTTTTCCTGCATGCGCATAAAAATGCTTGAAAAAAACGCAGCGTTTGTATGCATTTGTATGCGTTTTTTCTATGTGTTTTTTTGCGCTAAAAACGCGCTGGAAAAAAAAGCAAGTGTGAAATTAGCCTAACACCTGTGGGAAGGGATCCATGCACCTTGCTGCTGTTGTTCAATAGTAAGGAAGGCAGAAGTGAACCCCTGACTGCGTGTCACTTCTTGAAACAGAACTCCTCATGGCAAGTTGTACAGATTGAACAGTTATTGCAGCGATATTAGGGAGATTTTGCATGGCATGAAAATGGCTTTGGGTGTACCCAGGCTATTCAACAAGAGGTCCCTACAGGAACTATGGCTCCCAATCGAGAGAGGTTTCGGCAGATCCCGCCTCAGATGTAACAGGAGGTGAAAGAACTGCTGGCCCACATGCTGCACAATGGTCTGATTTGCAAGAGCTAGAGTCCCTGGTCAGCCCCTATCATGTTAGTTGGGAAAAACGATGGCACCCTAAGGTTCTGTGTAGTCTACCGAAGGCTGAACGCATGCACTGTATGTGACTCCTACCTCTTGCCCAGAATCGAGGAGTCCCTATCCGCACTGGGAAAAGCTAAATATTTCTCCTCTCTACTTGGCAAGTGGCTACTGGCAGGTTCCAGTGGCTGCGAAGGATCGCCTGAAGACAGCCTTTGTTCTCCATTCTGGTCTGTTTGAGCTCAACTAGATGCCTTTCGGCCAAGCGAACGCTCCAGGAGCGTTACAGCGTTTGATGGAAAGGTGCTTGGGAGAAACAAATTTCGAAGCCACTTTGATAAATCTAGATGTCTTAATGATTTATTCCGCCATGTTTGAAGATCCCATTAACCATCTGGAGTAAGTATTGGAGCAAAGACATGTATAAAAAGTTAAGCCCTGAAAGTGTCACTTATTCAATTGGGAAATTGAGTACCTGGGACACACTATGTCTAGTGCAGGAGTTTGCCCCACCACAGAGAAGATGGCTGCAGTGCAAATGTGGCCCACACCAACCAGCCTGAAAGAATTCAGAACATTCCTAGGGCTAGCCAGATACTACTGCAGATTCATAAAAGACTTCGCAAAGATTGCAGTACCAGTCAATGAGCTGCTGCAGGGGACGGCCAGAGGAGCCAAGCATCAACCAATCCAGTGGGACCCATGACAAGAGGAGGAGTTTCAGGCACTGAAGATGGTGCTGACTGATACCCCAGTCTTGGCTTAAACTGACTTCTCGCAGCCCTTCATACTGTACACTGACCGGAGCCTGTATGGACTCAGGGCAGTATTGGCTCAAGTGCAAGAAGGAAGAGAGAGAGTGCATATGTCAGGTCACTGAGAGACACAGAAAAGAATCCAGACATTTACAAACTGGAGTTGCTGTCACTGGTATGGGCCATGACAGAGAAATTTGTGAAGTACTTGTCAAAGTCAGAAAAACATGTACGAATGGACAACAACCACTTAGCTCACCTTGAGAACGTGAAGCTCAAAGCACTAGAACAGCGGTGGCTCTAAGGCCCAAAACATTCATACAGATAACCTGTCCTGATTCACCCAGTCCAGACCGAAGAAAGACATAGATGAAGGTGATGAGATCCTGGATTTTAAGCAGTTCGTTGCAGCTTTACTAACTGCCCAGGAGTCTAGAGAAGAGTCCAGACTCATCCAGATCCTGGGTCGTTCCAGGGACGAATGGATCCACTTGCAACAGTCCGATCCGGAGCTGGCGAAGCTGAGGAAATGGGTCACTCTGGGGCAAAGAGAGCTCCTATTCAGGCTAGCCAAACCTTTGCGTCCTGGGAGGTTTTGATGATCAACTATCTGATGATTGGAACTTCACACAATGGCTATGAGTACTGCTTGGTGATGACTGTTCACTTCACCAAGTTTGTAGTGGTGACCCTCCCTCAGGACCATACAGCCGAAGCTGTAGCTTGAGCCATCTGTTGGAACTTCATCCACATATACTGTATGGGTGACCGTTGGAAGGTGGTACATCAGTGAGTAGTGAGGAAGATCCACCCGGATAACTCGGCTTACGAGGTTAGACCTGAGGGAGATGATGCCTCGGTACCTTGGGTGCTACACAGGAATATGATGCCACCCTGCTCTTCCGAAGCAGAAGACCGTGCCGAAGCCGGATTCCCAACTGAAGTGGCCAAGGTCTCACAAAGGGGAGTGTTAGAGGAGGAGGATGATTGGCTTTCAGGGCTGATGAGTTCACTGGAGATGCCATTACTGCTCTCAAATGGGAAAGAAAACAAATCAGTGATCAACTTACAATCTCCAGTAGCCAAGTCTCTACGTATCCCAGAAGCACCTCTACAGTAGGAGCTCTGCAGGACTGAGCGGTCCAAAGCTAGGATTCCCCTTAATTGACATGCTCAGGATGAATTTATCTGGTCCCAGATATAGCAGAAACCAAGGAGTGCCCCCAACTGTTGGCTGAAATTTGTCTCCCTGTAGGAAAACTTCAAATTCGAAAGGATTCCACTCGCCTGAGGGCTGGTGAGCAAAAAAAGGGGAAGGAGTGTAATAAGAAGCAGTGATATTGTAATAAGAAACAGTGATACCCCTGAAGAGCCCTTGCAGGATGTGCCATTAATGAGGAGAGACTGCCTTCTGCTGGCCAGGCGGAATCAAGTGGAACAAAACTGTGCTGAAAGCTTTGTAGGGGTAGGGATCTAGTGTGCTGGACCTGATCAGGTGACCCACAGGAAGGACTTCCTTGACATAAAAGCCCTGTGCACCAAACCGCAGAGAGATTTGGAACCAAACAAGAGAGTGGAGCATACGCGCTCCATGGATGTCTCTGAGGCCAGCATAATAGGCCTTAGCAAGAGAGTCGACGCCATCAAAGTGCGTGTCATCGCCTGCCAAGGCCCGGATTCCGCTCAGGAAGACTCGGAGTTCCGTTTGCACTAGTCAGGACCAGGATTCACGCCCCACACCAGGAAAGCTCAAGAGACCAGACTTCGCCGAGGCCCAGTCCCCTCCACTCCAATCCTAAGAGACTTCCGTCGGCAGTCAAACAGAGAAGTTCCGTAAAGAGACTGCGTGGGAGGTTCAACGGGCTTTGATTGACTACATCAAAGAGAGACTTGCAGCCTAGCAGGAAAACCCGGTGACCTACGTTAGGGCCAGATTTGGAGAGAGAACTTACATGATGGCTCCAATGACTGGGCATACCACTGACATGAAAAGAATATTAACGTGAGATAGCGAAAGACTTCCTTTGCTTTCCCAAGTTTATTGTTATCTTTGTTTGAATATTAATCTGCTTAGTTACTAATACTAATTGTTCAGAGTTACTTGAGGTCACTGTATATAAATAGAACTTTAATCATGCCGGACTTTCTGCCTTATGCCTCTGTGTGTTGCAACTAGGCACCTGCATTACATTGGCACAAACGAACAGCTGCGAGACATTCAGCCGCAGCAACTTGAGCATAATTTTTGAGCACGTCAAAAATTATTAGGACATAAGCGTGCTTGGATAACACCTAATCTGAGCACTCTCACTCATCACTGTTAGTAATGTATTAATCTGACAAAAATGAATACAGAGATTACGCATGAATTGAGAACTTTGAGATTAAAAGATCAGTCCAGGAGGAGAAAGAGGCAGATTTCTCTGATAAGATACTTGTATATTACAAAGTTGCTTATTTTCACGTATACTTTTGACTTATCAAATGGTAACCATTGTTTTAAGGCTCATCAGAAAAAACTAATACCATAAAAAATACCTTTACTAATTACATTAAAAACCATCAAAAGACAAAAAATGAAAAAAAAAGAAAAAAACAAGCAACCAATTTGCTGATCAAAATCACACAATGGTGCACAAAAAAGGGGAAAGAAAAAAGTAAATCTAAAAATGGGGGTTGGGTTGGCCTGTAGAGCCCTATTAGGCCCTATCCGACGCCCCTGCCTGACAGCGGAGGTTGACACCCTCTTGAGAAGCAAATGGCGCCCCCGCTCTATGACGGCTGTCCCTTAACACCCTGTTAGACCCTAATTAGAAAGGACAAAACACCAAAAATGCCAAATACCCAAAAGCCTAAATAACCAAGATGTCTGTCCAGTATGCTACAACTGAGCAGTCCAGGGATACACAGGGGTAAAAATACACATTAAAAAGTATCACCAACCACTAACACCACAAACATCTGATATATGAAAGGTGCTCTGCTACACTCCAAGCAGGGAACCGCAATGTGGCTTTGCTGAACTACCATGTTGTGTGGGATGCGAGTGTTGGAGCGTGGTTAGGAGCCTCCAACTCACCTGGATGGTGGGGTACCACACCTCTGGAGGAGGTGCAGTACCTCTGTGGCAATTGAATCCTCAGGGGCGCCACATATATATACATGCTCGTGTTTGCCATAGACTGATACCTATCACTTTAAAACCTGCTTTTCATGCTTAAGTTCACTTTAATTAATTTTTGATATCTTTGCTGTATAAATAGAGTTTTCATTTTTGGGGCTTATTAGTGAGCAGTCCAAGGGACCATAATCTGACCTTATTGTCCTATTTGCCCTGGTCCTCTCACCCCGTAGGTCACACAAGTGTGGGTCAATAGAAGGGGAAAACTAGGGTCATTAAGAGGCAGTCGACGTGGAGCAGGGCATCAATTCAAACTAAGGTGTTAAACCTCCGCTGTCAGGTTGGGATCCCTAAATCGGAACTTGGAGAATAGTATTTAATTTCCCCTCCCACCTTTCTAAAAGTAATTTGTTTTTTCAGTTACTGACTAAAACCTCATTTATTCGTATATCTGATCTTTGTGGTGTTAGTGGTTGGTTATACTTTTTAATGTGTATTTTTACCCCGTGTATCCCTGGACTGCTCAGTTGTAGCATACTGGACAGACATCTTGGTTATTTAGGTTTTTAGTTATTTGGCATTTTTGGTGTTTTGTCCTTTCTAATTAGGGTCTAACAGGGTGTTTAGGGACAGCCGTCGTGGAGCGGGTGCCATATGCGTCTCAAGAGGGTGTCAACCTTCGATGTCAGGCAGGGGGGTCGAATAGGGCCTAATAGGGCTATACAGGCCTACCCAACCCCCATTTTTGGATTTACGGTCCTTTTTTCATTCCCCTTTTCTGTACACCATTGTGTGATTTTGATCAGCAAATAGGTTGCTTGCTTTTTTCATTTTTCTTTTCATTTTTTGATGGTTTTTAATGTAATTAATAAAGGTATTTTTTACGGTATTAGTTTTTCTGATGAGCCTTTTTTGAAGAACTAATTTTCTGTGATTGTTATTAACTAAATAACCAATTTTTTTTTTTTTTTATAATGATAGAGCCTGGAAGGAAAAAATGATAAGCTCTACCATATTGAAGCAATGGTCAGGGACCACCACAATGCAGAGAGACTACGGTACATAAGATGAGGTGCAAGCAACAAAGGGTTAATTTATTTACAGGCAAGGAATGCAGTGTTTAGGAAAATGCAGAAACAGAGGTATGCTATGGAAACAGACAATTTACAAGGATAATATTCTTTAGCTGGGCTGTCAAACAGCACAGAGCACCAACTATAACAGCTCAGTGTATTTATCCAACTGGCAAGACAACACAGTAAAGTACTGTATGATGCTACACTAACTATAACCTATCTGGCCTTTGCTACCCAGGCCACACGGCTGCCATGCTCTATCTATTGCAGCCTATCCTAAACCCTAACATGTGCACAGAAGAGGTTAACATTCACAGTAGCGTTGGTATCTCAGTCCATTCCTGGGGGGCCTGCAGCTTTGCAAGATCCAATGATGCTCCTAGAAACAGTGGATTCCCTCCTCTGGATTCATTTCTTGTCTTTTCTTTGTGGCTTCTCACGTCAACACAGGAAAGCCACTTTGTCATCCCCAGAATAAGTTTACAAAGTCACAGTCTCAGACTTCTTTTCCTTACAGCTCCAGGCAGGTACGTCTCCTTCCTGCAGAAATCTCGGCTCTCTACTCACACACAGAAAAGCAGCCCCTCCCCTCTCTAGTGCTGGCAGAAGAAACCACACAGTCTTTACTGCAGGGGAGAGAGAATGTGCCATTGCTCTAACCAAGGGGGTGCTGTCTCTTAAAGTGGCAGCTTGTCTCTACGGTCCATAGCAATGCCACCTCCTTACAATATGATGACTGGGAAATCGTTTACTGATCCTTCTCTAATACGTTGTGTAAGGGGACATCGGTCTCTCACCCCATGCATTAGAGGAGTATTTTTGGCTATATTTTATTCATTTAAATCCATATGTCATTGTGTGTATCTCATCATATGCAAACGTTATAGCCCTGAAATGTTGTTATATTTTTCAATCCATATATTATGTACCTTTTAATCACTTAGTGACAAAGCAACATTTTTCAAATCTGACATGTGTCACTTTATAAGGTATTAAGATTGGAATGATTCAACATATTTCAGTGATTCTGAGATTGTTAATTTGTGACACATTGCACTTTTTGTTAATGGTAAGTGTAGGTAGCTTTCCTTCGCATTTATTTATGAAAATATTCAAAGCTAAATATTGGAAGCTAGATGACATTTTTTAAAAATGTGCAATTTTGAGTGTTTATCCCTTAAACCACAGTCATACTACAGAAACTAGTTCATATATAACATTTCTATATTGACTAATTTACATTATCATCATTTTTCAAATGACATTTTCTTTTGTTATGATGTTAGTAGGTTTAAACGTTTTGACCAATTTTTCTTTTTTTTTTCAAGGAAATTTACAAAACTTATATTTTTGGAGACCTATTCAGTTTTGAAGTGACTTTGGGGGCTTACATACTAGAATACCCTGAAAAGTGATACCATTTAAAAAAAAAAGTGGAATTAATAGCTGGCAGACTCCATGGCCACTAATTGTTCTTGGAATGCCATGGCAACTTTCAGGACTACACACTCATGATCTTAGGGTGCTGATGGGGTTAAAGAAGGAGCCCTTTACCTCTGTTACCCATCTGAATGCTGTTGTTGATGTGGACAGCAGCATCTTGGGGGTTAAATGGCCATAGCTGGTGTCAACACCATGACTGATGCAACACGGTGTCAGCTGCAGTATACAGATGACACATGATGCATTTTCACCAGTTGGTTGGTGCTATTCTCTTATTTCTCAGGTTAGTAAAAAAGCGTACTGGTGATCATTATGGCTAGCGAATTGTATCATGAAGAAAATAGCTATAGTGAGTAGAGTTGAGCGACTTTAGTCGGATCGGGTTTCATGAAACAAAATTTGTTTCAGATGAAACTGGTCTGACTAGGGCAAAAAAAGTTTGAGTTTCGTCCGAAACCCGACCCCAATGCAAGTCAATGGGGAATAAAAGTCGGCATTGAGTGGATGAATGTCATCCGCTCAATGCCAACTTTTATTCCCCATTGACTTGCTTTGGGGTCGGGTTTCGGACGAAACTCCGACTTTTTTTGCCCTAGTCGGACCAGTTTCATCTGAAACAAATATTGTTTCATGAAACCCAATCAGACTAAAGTCGCTCAACTCTAATAGTGAGCGCATAAGTCATCTCATCATTTGCTTTAACCCCTTCATGACCTTGGATGGATTCATACGGCCAGGTTGGAAATTACTTACCGATCTTGGGATTATGGATACAACCAGGCAATTTTTCGCACACAGAAGTTGTGCACTTGCGATTGCCGCCGGGTGTTCAACTGACATGATATTGCTCACACCATTTAGAAGGCACGCAGAAGGAGGTTGCTCCCTCTACCCTTCAATCGGTGCTTCCATAACATCATTGCGAGAGTTCAATCGTTGCCATGATGACTCAATGTCATCATGACGACATCCAGGTCACCAGGCTCTAGCAAGTTAGTTAGATCATGTGCAATGCTTCTGCATTGCTATGCTTTATAACTGCAATCAGAGCTGTGAAAGTCTAAGTTCAGAGTGGAAAAGTAAAAAAAATAAAAATTAAAAAAATATTTTTTAACAAATCACAAAATAGTAAAAAAAATGTAAAAAATATAAATTGTACCAATAAATACATATTTTTATGAAAAAAAGATAAACAAAAAAAGTACACATACTTTGGTATTTGGTATCATCATTTCCAGAACAATCCGACTTATAAAACTGTCCCACTTCCAGTGAGCACCATAAAAAACACAAGGAAAAAACTATGCTTTTTCATCACACCGCTGAACAAAAAAACTTAATAAAAACACGAATGTACATAAAAATGGTATTGCTGAAAACGTCGTCTTGTCCTGCAAAGAACAAGCCACCACACTGCTTCATCAGCAGAAGAATATAAAAGTTATAGCTCTCAGAATAAAGTGATGCAAAAATAATTATTTTTTCTCTAAAATAGTTTTTATTGTGTGAAAGTGCCAAAAAATAAAAAAACAATATAAATGTGGTACAGCTCTAATTATACTGACCCAAGTAATAAAGCTGCCTTTTCAATTTGACCACACATGGAACGGCATAAAAAAAAACCAATAAAACCGTTCTTGTATTGCTGGCTTTTGTTCATTTTGCCTCCCAAAAATCTAAATACTGTAGAAAGCAATCAAAAGATGTCATGTGCCCAAAAATGGTACCATAAAAATATCAACTTGTCCGGCAAAAAACAAGACCACACATGACTGTGTCGACAGAAATATGGAAAAATTATATCTCTCAAAATATGGCGATGCAAAAAATGTCTTTTATTGCATGACAGCAGCCAAACATAGAAAAACAATCTAAATCTAGTATCTCTGTAATTGCACCAGCCTAAAGAATACAGTCACCTAATTTTTTTATTTTACTCACATATATAGCGCCATTAATTCCACAGCACTTTACAGACATCATTTATACCACACGAGGAACGGTGTAAAAATAAAGAAAACAAATTCTTCATCTTCTGTTCATTCGTTCATTCTGCCTCCCAAAGATCGCAGTATGACTTGGCTCACATTTATCCTGCACCCTGTGCTGAGGGCTTGTAAGTGGGTTTCCATGTAAATCTCTGAAATACGTGATTCATATGGAACCTCCAGCAAAAGTTGGAAATGGAAGCACCCTGGATGGCATCTGGTCTGTGATCCAGCAGTGTCTATTTTTTGAGGGGTACATAAAAGTGCAGTCCAACATAGTTTTGTGCACCTCTGAAAAGAGGGTACCACTGAACAGAGACCGGATGGAGTCCAAGAAACTCTTCTGATTCATTTTAGTCAATGGTTCCCTCGGGGGTTCCATCTGGATCACGTCATTCGGAGATTTAGATGGAAACTCCAATTTAAGTGTTCAGTGAAGAGCGCCTGATAAATGTGATCAGAAATGTTAGGTAAAATGTTCCGAATAAAAGTTTCAACTCAATCCACAAAAAAAGCCCCCACTCAGGTCCATCAGCTATTAACGGAAATATAGGGGGCTTCGACGTTATTGATAGCACAAAGGCTCATGAAAGTGCTGACTCCTCGCCCCCAAAAAGAAATCTAGCAACTTCTGCACTCCCAAATCCAAATGCCCCCTCCCTTCTGAGCCCCCATAGTGTATCTAAACAACATTTAGCATCCACATGTTTGGCATTTTTGTAGCAATGAGAGCACACTTAATTTAAGGTTGCATGTCTCCAGAAGCACAAGCTGGGCATAACATACTGGGCACTACAACATATTGGGAACTACAGTGTATGGGCACTACAATGTCACATTTGCAATTTTCACTTAGCAAAATTCACTGTTGCTTGTTTCTGGAAAACATCCATGGAGTCAAAATAATCACTACACTTGTAGATGAATTCCCAAAGGGGTTTCATTTCCAAAATAGGGTCACTTGAGGGGGTATTCTGCTCTTCTAGCACTTAGGGGCTCTGTACATTGAGTCTGCAAACAATTCTGTGAAAATGTGTGCTCCAGGAGGCAAATAGCTATCCAGAAGGCAAATAGTGCTCTGTCCCTCCCGAGTCTTGCCATTAGGCTACTCAGTACCAATTTTGGTGCCACTTTTACTGATTTACTCTTGTGAAAATGTAAAATCTGTTTCTTACATTTTTGTGGTAAAAATGTAATTTTTCCTACACCGCCCAAAAGTATAAAATTCTGCGACACACCCATGGTGTCAATATGATCTCTTCACCATTTGATGAATTCATTGAGGGGTGCAGTTTCTAAAATGGGGTCACTTATGGGGGTTTCTGCTGTTTTGGCACCTCAGGGGCTCTCTCAGTGGGTCACAGCACCCACAAACCATAACAGTAAAATGTGCACTAAATTATGGCACTCCATCCCTTCTGTGTTCTATAATGCGCCTCAAAAGTTGTTCCGATTACCGGTACATTAATTTTTCTATTGGCACACAGAAAAAATTAAATTTGGGGTGAAAACAACATTTTGCCTCAAAAGTAGTGTTCAACCACATATGGGCCCAAAAAGCAGTTTTCCCTCACAAATGTGATAACAGTAGAGTTGAGCGATACCGTCCGATACTTCAAAGTATCGGATCGGAATGGATCGGCCGATCTTAAAAAAAAGTATCGGTATCGCCGATTCCGATACCGGAAGTCCCATTCAAGTCTATGGGACTTCCGGTATCGGAATAAGAAAAATCCTGTTTTTCCCTTGTACAGCCTCTCTGGGGTCTGTACGGGCCTTTCGGGGGGCTGTGCCAGCCTGCCGGGGGGTCTGTGCAGGCTCCGGTGGTCTGTGCCGGCCTGCCGGGGGGCTGTGCCGGCCTGCCAGGGGGGCTGTGCAGGCTCCGGTGGGCCGTGCCGGCCTGCCGGGGGGGATGTGCCGGCCTGCCGGGGGGCTTTGCAGGCTCCAGGGGGCTGTGCCGGCCTGCCGGGGGGCTGTGCAGGCTCCGGGGGGCTGTGCCGGCCTGCCGGGGGGCTGTGCAGGCTTCGGGGGGCTGTGCAGGCATCGTCCGATGGGACTACAAGTCCCATCGGGCGATGCCTGCTACCATGACAGTGATTGACACATTAGCCAATGATGGGACAGTAGTAGTCCCATCATCCGGCTAATGTGTTGAATGTAAAAAAAAATAAAAAAATTACATGCTACATACATACAACATGCATACTACATACATGCTACATTCATACTACATACTACATGCATGCTACATTCATACTACATGCAACATACATACTACATACATACTACATGCAACATACATACTACATATATACTACATGCATGCAACATGCATACTACATATATACTACATACATGCTACATACATACTACATGCTACATACATACTACATGCATGCTACATACATACTACATACATACTACATGCATGCTACATGCTACATATATACTACATACATGCTACATATATACTACATGCAACATACATACTACATGCAACATACATACTACATATATACTACATGCATGCAACATGCATACTACATATATACTACATGCATACTACATATATGCTACATACATACTACATATATACTACATGCATGCTACATACATACTACATACATACTACATGCTACATACATACTACATATATACTACATGCATGCTACATACATACTACATGCTACATACATACTACATACATACCACATGCTACATACATACTACATATATACTACATGCATGCTACATACATACTGCATGCTACATGCATGCTACATACATACTACATACATACTACATACATACTACATACATACACTCACTGGCCACTTTATTAGGTACACCTGTCCAACTGTGTGTTAAGACTTAATTTCTAATCAGCCAATCACATGGCGGCAACTCAGTGCATTTAGGCATGTAGACATGGTCAAGACAATCTCCTGCAGTTCAAACCGAGCATCAGTATGGGGAAGAAAGGTGACTTGAGTGCCTTTGAACGTGGCATGATTGTTGGTGCCAGAAGGGCTGGTCTGAGAATTTCAGAAACTGCTGATCTACTGGGATTTTCACGCACAACCATCTCTAGGGTTTACAGAGAATGGTCCGAAAAAGAAAAAAAATCCAGTGAGCGGTAGTTCTGTGGCCGGAAATGCCATGTTGATGCCAGAGGTCAGAGGAGAATGGGCAGACTGGTTCGAGCTGATAGAAAGGCAACAGTGACTCAAATTGCCACCCGTTACAACCAAGGTAGGCAGAAGAGCATCTCTGAACGCACAGTGCGTCGAACTTTGAGGCAGATGGGCTACAGCAGCAGAAGACCACACTGGGTACCACTCCTCTCAGCTAAGAACAGGAAACTGAGGCTACAATTTGCACAAGCTCATCGAAATTGGACAGTAGAAGATTGGAAAAACGTTGCCTGGTCTGATGAGTCTCGATTTCTGCTGCGACATTGGGATGGTAGGGTCAGAATTTGGCGTAAACAACATGAAAGCATGGATCCATCCTGCCTTGTATCAACGGTTCAGGCTGGTGGTGGTGGTGTCATGGTGTGGGGAATTTTTTCTGGGCACTCTTTGGGCCCCTTGGTACCAATTGAGCATCGTTGCAACGCCACAGCCTACCTGAGTATTGTTGCTGACCATGTCCATCCCTTTATGACCACAATGTACCCAACATCTGATGGCTACTTTCAGCAGGATAATGCGCCATGTCATAAAGCTCGAATCATCTCAGATTGGTTTCTTGAACATGACAATGAGTTTACTGTACTCAAATGGCCTCCTCAGTCACCAGATCTCAATCCAATAGAGCATCTTTGGGATGTGGTGGAACGGGAGATTCGCATCAGGGATGTGCAGCCGACAAATCTGCGCCAACTGTGTGATGCCATCATGTCAATATGGTCCAAAATCTCTGAGGAATGCTTCCAGCACCTTGTTGAATCTCTGCCACGAAGAATTGAGGCAGTTCTGAAGGCAAAAGGGGGTCCAACCCCTTACTAGCATGGTGTACCTAATAAAGTGGCCAGTGAGTGTACAATACATTCATACAATACATACATAGACATACAGTACATATAACATAGAGTAACATACTTACCAATACTTGTCACATTGTTCCCCGAAGCCATTGTCTTTTACGGAATAAATATTAACATAACAAACCACAAAAATACTCACCCACGATCCGAAGCAGTCCACGAGTGTGTCCCACGACGATCTTGGGTAGAGAACTGCAGCATCAGCTGTTGCTGCCGTTCTCTACGGGCTGCAGGAATCCAATGACGGAAGGTAGGTATCCTTCCGCACTGTATTCCTCCGCCACTTAAAAAAAAAAAAGTCCCTAGTCTCACTTTATGCCGCAGCAATGGCATAAAGTGAGACTAGGGACTTTTTTTTTTTTTTTTTAAGTGGCGGAGGAATACAGTGCGGAAGGATACCTACCTTCCGTCATTGGATTCCTGCAGCCCGTAGAGAACGGCAGCAACAGCTGATGCTGCAGTTCTCTACCCAAGATCGTCGTGGGACACACTCGTGGACTGCTTCGGATCGTGGGTGAGTATTTTTGTGGTTTGTTATGTTAATATTTATTCCGTAAAAGACAATGGCTTCGGGGAACAATGTGACAAGTATTGGTAAGTATGTTACTCTATGTCTATGTATGTATTGTATGAATGTATTGTATGTATGTAGTATATATGTGGTATGTATGTAGCATGTAGTATGTATGTAGTATGTATTGTAGGGATTTGACTCGCTTAGGTGCAGCGGGAGACAAACATGAGGCACGTTCCTTTAAAATTTCACCAGGTTTATTACTCCATAAACCATAGACAGCATAACACTGAAATGTAACCTTCACTTCAGGCAAAGGAACAGAAATGTCCGTGGCTTCAGACTCGGACTGAGAGTCTCAGCACATGCTGGGAGCTGTAGTCCTCCCCATATACACTCTCTGTAGTGTCCCACCTGGACACATGGAAGTCTGTCCACACTCAGACAGACTCACTCTCCCAGTCTCTCTCACATGTGCCAAACACCTCAATTACATAGCCCTGTAACCACACCCACAGGTGATCACATGGCTATGACATCACTAAAGGTTGTATAGACACACACAGGTTTCCCTGACACAGTGTAACAGAAAGATCAGCAGTACCTCTGCTGATCAATACACCCTGGAGCCTGCATCCCAAGGCCACCCACCTTGAGACCCATAATGGTCATTTAGGACCCTGCTCCTGTTACCACACTGAATGTGCCTGTACACCCGTCCTGGGACACCCACACAGCGCCCCCTAGCTGACATAGTGGTAACTACACCACATACCTCCCCCCTCTGTTCAAACTTGTGGGGTTGAACACATGACATCACCCAGGGATCTTGAGACCGGGCACTCATGTCACCTTGCCCTACCAATCGAGAGGACCGTCTCCATCTGTTTCGGCAGTCATACTGCATCATATTTACGTTAGGCCTCCCCCGCCCCCAGCGGTCAGTATCTCGGCCTTGGGCTTTGGCCTTCCCGTCAAAGTCCGTCAGGGTGACCAGGCACTCTTTAGTCTCCATCTGTCTGCAGTGCGCTCCATCACCCGACCTTTCTCTCACTAGCTGACTCTCCCGGCTCATACGGTCATGAGTCCCACGTCCAGTTGAGCTAACTGGCTGGTATGAGTCTGACCCTCTGTCGCTACGTCCACCACCGGGTCTCGTGCCTATGCTACTAAGATTAGAACTGCCACTTGCGGACTCTCGATGTTCTTGTCTTCGACTACCTGTCCTTTCATTCTTTGGAGGATCCCTTCGGGTCTTTACAACTTGGGTTGGAGGTGGACGCCACCTGACGTTCTGTATCTGCTTATTCATCTGCAGCCGATCCTGACTTAGCTGCTCAATCTCCTTCAGGTACGCTACCCGATATTCCAGGAGCAAGCGAAGCTTCCCAATGCTTTCCACCGAACCAACCACAATGACAGGAACCATGTCATCTTCAATAACGACTTGGATTTCACCAGCAGGTGGGATCCTCACTCTCTTCACACAGGATCGATTCACCATCTCCTGCATCACCTTTCCAAGTCTGCCAACGACTTTCCCCACCAGATTTCTGGGTACCGGAATTATGTCTTCCACAAAGCCCAGCCGACTTTGTGCTTCCCTTGCAAGCTCCAGACGTCGAGCGGCTTTCCTATTACGCTCCACGAGCATCTGTTTCGTGCGGAGACATTGTAGGTGCATCTCCTTCAGGACAGCCACCCTTCTCTCTGTGTCTTCCGTTTCTGCCAGTATCACCAACTGGTCTGTTTCTGGTGCCCAGCTCACACTATAGGCCTTTACTGCCTTTTTAAAAGTCTCATGCACACCTTCGCTGGCACACGCTTCTCGCACGTCTTCGGGTACCTCCATCATGCACTTGAAGGTCATGGACTTGCTCTCATCCTGGACAGATGGCTCTGGGTTCCCCACGGACACTTCCCTCAAGGTATCTGCCAAGACCGGGTGACTGTCTTGTGCAGCTCTTGGCTCACCATCTTCCTGAGATTTACAGTCTTCAGGACCCTTTTCCAAGATGGGCTTTGGCAGTTCTGCCTTGCTATCAGTCGGGCACGGCCGCTGTACGTCTTCACCCATCCACTTCTTCTGCAGAAGACCTTTTACTACTCCACTGAGTTCTTGCAGAACTTTATCTCGCTCCTCTGCCAGGTAGCGATGCTGATCCTCTCTCCTGAGAATCTCCTGTTGATGCTTCTCTTGGGCCTCTCTGAGCACCTCCATATCTTCCAACAGGGTCTTGTTCATGGTTTTACATGCTGACAGGTGACCTCTGAGCTCAGAGACTTCCTTCTCCAGCTCATCCACTCTGTGCTCAGCTGCTTGCCTTAGGACTCTTTCCCGTTCGACATGTTCTGTTACAGTCTCCTTTATCAGCTGTATCTCATGATCTTGTTCTCTTTTGGCCAGCACGTGTCTCACCACTACCTCTTTAATTATATCATCAAAGGGTACCACTGGGTCAGTCACACCAGTCGAGTGAACCCTCCAGTTACCGTCCAGCACCAATGTGTCTAGTCCAGTAGTCTCATCTCCCAGCCCACCATCTGTCTTATCACGAGACGTCAGGTCCGTCAGTTGGACAGATGTACTTCTTCCTCTGGTCAGTTCTACCTCTGACCTGTCCATGTCAGGAGCCGTCACTGTCTCAGTGTCCGCTGGCCCCACAGTCGAAGCATCTCCATCATCCGACCAAATGTCATCAAACAAAAGAAAGTCCCGGCCCCTCTCCCAGGCATAGACTAAGTCCCGTGGTATCCCTCTACCTTGGCACTCACCACCTTTGGTCCCCTCAAACACTACTGTGTCTACTGCGTAGTTCACCGTGACCCCGTGTTTACAGCGAACCCTGACGTTTTTCTCGGTCAGAGAGAAAACGAGAGGCGTTCCTGTCAGAGTCACCTGACTCTCTGAGTCCAGCCGACCAAAGGCTCCTTCCCGGTGCAGCATCACTGTACACATCTGTGGCCCGTCATTACTACCTGGAAAGGATATTCCACATTCTGAAAAAGACCTGCACATACACTGCGGTACTCCAGACGTACCTACTGAGTCACCTAGTGCTGTCACTTCTTCAAACTTGGCCCCTTTCTGGACCACCACCCCGCTTTGGGTTGCCACTCCAATTTGGGTCACCGCCCCCTTTTGGGACTCCACCCCCTTTTGGGTTACCACTCCAATTTGGGTCACCTCCCCCTTTTGTGACTCCACCCCTTTTTGGGTTACCACTCTAATTTGGGTCACCGCCCCCTTTTGGGACTCCACCCCTTTTTTGGTTACCACTCCCTTTTGGGTCACCGCCCCCTTTTGGGATTTCCCCATGTCCGTTCTGCAGAACTTCTTATGCCACAGTTCACACAGTACAGTTTGTCTCTCACGATACCACACAAGTCTTTGCTGGCACCACCACAGCTCCTGCTGTCACTGATCACCGGCACCTCCGGCTGCTGTTCACACACACACACAGCGGCTGGTGTCACTGCAGCTCCTGCTGCGCCATCTTCGTGGACACGCCGATCCACCGGAAGCCGCTTGTCACCTTCATAACCCTGCCGGGTTACTGGAAGCGGCTTGTCACCCTCAAAGATAAAAAAGCCACAAAAGTGCGCCCATAGGGCCTTACCAGTGCAGGTATAATGGGTTATGCAGCAATAATACAGGGTACTCACCCTTAATAGTTGTGTAAAGCCACAACTACTGTATCCGCTTAGTCACATGCAATAAAGCTGCAGCAGGATGGTGTAGACAGACAGCGTCTGCTACCAATGCTCCCAGGGCAGATCCCTTAAAGAAAACACCAGGTCCCTGTGCTGCGAGACCTTCGTGACCCCACTGAGCCACAGCAAGCACCTTCAGGTTTTGCAGAGGAAAAGAAAAAAAAAAAAAAAAAAACACATGCACAGTCTCTCACATGTCCTGTTCGTGTGCCACTCAGGACGTACTGTCTCCACCTGAGACCGTCCAACACACAGGACACACCGGGTGCTATTCAGGGAGCCGACCCTCCTCCCAGGGTCTCCCAACACACCAGCCTCACCAGGTCCAGGGGCTCAGCGGGTGCTCTTCAGGACATCCGTCTCCGCCTGAGACTGCCCAACACACGCCTCACCAGGTCCAAGGTCATATCACGTGTTCCAGGGATCCGATTCCTCTCCCAGAACCTCCCAACACTGGCCCTCCAGGACCTTGCTCACTGACCCCTCCAGGGACACAGTCTCTCACTGACCCCAGTGCAACACAGACTCCTGTCTGTTACCTGTGTCGGCCACACAGGTTCCTGGACGCCTCTTCTCCTCCAGAGGTATCCCACAAATTTTAATACAGTCACTTTCTCTGACCTCGGTCAGTATTACTCACGGTTGTCAGACCGTCTGCTCTCCTGGCTCAGAATCGCCAGCGCTGCCACACGTGCTTCTGGGAATCGCTGCCCGCAGTCTGTCACCAATTGTAGGGATGTGACTCGCTTAGGTGCAGCGGGAGACAAACATGAGGCACGTTCCTTTAAAATTTCACCAGGTTTATTACTCCATAAACCAGAGACAGCATAACACTGAAATGTAACCTTCACTTCAGGCAAAGGAACAGAAATGTCCGTGGCTTCAGACTCGGACTGAGAGTCTCAGCACATGCTGGGAGCTGTAGTCCTCCCCATATACACTCTCTGTAGTGTCCCACCTGGACACATGGAAGTCTGTCCACACTCAGACAGACTCACTCCAGTCTCTCTCACATGTGCCAAACACCTCAATTACATAGCCCTGTAACCACACCCACAGGTGATCACATGGCTATGACATCACTAAAGGTTGTATAGACACACACAGGTTTCCCTGACACAGTGTAACAGAAAGATCAGCAGTACCTCTGCTGATCAATACACCCTGGAGCCTGCATCCCAAGGCCACCCACCTTGAGACCCATAATGGTCATTTAGGACCCTGCTCCTGTTACCACACTGAATGTGCCTGTACACCCGTCCTGGGACACCCACACAGCGCCCCCTAGCTGACATAGTGGTAACTACACCACAGTATGTAGCATGCATGTAGCATGCAGTATGTATGTAGCATGCATGTAGTATATATGTAGTATGTATGTAGCATGTAGTATGTATGTAGCATGCATGTAGTATATATGTAGTATGTATGTAGCATGTAGTATGTATGTAGCATGCATGTAGTATGTATGTAGTATGTATGTAGCATGTAGTATGTATGTAGCATGCATGTAGTATGTATGTAGTATGTATGTAGCATGTAGTATGTATGTAGCATGCATGTAGTATATATGTAGTATGTATGTAGCATGTAGTATGTATGTAGCATGCATGTAGTATATATGTAGTATGTATGTAGCATGTAGTATGTATGTAGCATGCATGTAGTATGTATGTAGTATGTATGTAGTATATATGTAGTATATATGTAGTATGTATGTAGCATGTAGTATGTATGTAGCATGCATGTAGTATATATGTAGTATGTATGTAGCATGTAGTATGTATGTAGCATGCATGTAGTATGTATGTAGTATGCATGTAGTATATATGTAGTATGTATGTAGCATGTAGTATGTATGTAGCATGCATGTAGTATATATGTAGTATGTATGTAGCATGTAGTATGTATGTAGCATGCATGTAGTATGCATGTAGTATGTATGTAGTATATATGTAGTATGTAACATGTAGTATGTATGTAGCATGCATGTAGTATATATGTAGTATGTATGTAGTATGTATGTAGCATGTAGTATGTATGTAGCATGCATGTAGTATATATGTAGTATGTATGTAGTATGTATGTAGTATGTATGTAGTATATATGTGGTATGTATGTAGTATGTATGTAGTATGTATGTAGTATGTATGTAGCATGTAGTATGTATGTAGCATGCATGTAGTATGTATGTAGTATTTTTTTTTTTTTTTAACATTTAACACATTAGCCGGATGATGGGACTACTACTGTCCCATCATTGGCTAATGTGTCAATCACTGTCATGGTAGCAGGCATCGCCAGATGGGACTTGTAGTCCCATCGGACGATGCTTGCACAGACCCCCGGACATCAGCACAGCCCCCCGGCAGGCCGGCACAGCCCCCCGGCAGGCCGGTACAGACCCCCACAGGGTGCACAGACCACCGGCAGGCCGGCACAGCCCCCCGGCAGGCCGGTACAGACCCCCACAGGGTGCACAGACCACCGGCAGGCCGGCACAGCCCCCCGGCAGGCCGGTACAGACCCCCACAGGGTGCACAGACCACCGGCAGGCCGGCACAGCCCCCCGGCAGGCCGGTACAGACCCCGGGCAGTCCACACAGCCCCCCGGCAGGTCGGCACAGCCCCCCGGCAGGCCGGCAGAGACCCCCGGAAGGCCCGAAATGACGGCGCATCATGATGCGCACACACCGCGCATCATGATGACGTCAGGCTGTCAATCAACTTTGAACTTCCGATTCCGATGCCGACTTCCGATATTGAAAAAATATCGGAAGTCGGTATCGGAATTCCGATACAGCAAGTATCGGCCGATACCCGATACTTGCGGTATCGGAATGCTCAACACTAGATATCAGCGTACTCAGGAGAAATTGCACAACAATTTTTTGGGTCCATTTTCTCTTGTTACTCTTGTCAAAATAACAAAATATAGTGCTAAAATAACATTTTTGTGAAAAATAGTTAAATGTTAATTTTTTCCTTACACATTCCATTAGTTCCTGTGAATCATCTGAAGGGTTAATAAGCTTCTTAAATGTGATTTGTGGTACTTTGAGGGGTACAATTTTTAGAATGGTTTCACTTGTTATGTATTTTCTGTCATATACAGTAGACCCCTCAAGGTCACTTTAAATGTGCTGTGGTGCCTAAAGCAAATGGTTTTGAAAATTTTGTTGGAAAAATGAGAAACTGCTGATCAATTTTTAACCCTTCTAACTTCCTAACAAAAAAAATTATCTTTCAAAAATTGTGCTGATGTAAAGTAGACATGTGGGAAATGCTTTTTTTATCATTTTGTGTAACATGACTTTCTGATTTAAGGGCAGAAAAAATAAAAGTTTGAAAATTGCAAAATTTGTAAAATATTCGCCAAATTTCAGATTTTTTTCACAAATAAATGCAAGTCATATTGAACAAATTTTATCACTATCATTAAGTACAATATATCATGAAAAATCTAAGAATCATTGGAATTTGTTTAAAGCATTCCAGAATTATCTATATATAAAGCTGAGTGTGTGTGTGTGTGTCAAGCCATGCCCACTCCAAATAGCCCTGCCCACTCTGCATAGCAACACTCACTCCACACGCAAAGCCCTGTCCACACGGCCAACGTTATTAGTGCACACGGGCAGAGACACATTCACCTCTAAAACCACCCTGCAAAACTCATCAGCTGCGACATCCCAGCTGCTCTAAGCTACATTCAGGTCCACTGCCTTCAGAGTATAAGTGTGCAGCAGGCACAGGCCACATCTAGCTCCATCATGTCTAGAATGGAGTTGCTCCTGTGAGGCATGACATCAAGGGAAAGGGAGGAGCCTCATGGATTACACCGCTGTGCTCATAGCAGAAAGTTGCTGAGTGGTGCTGCAGAAGAAGTAGGCTGTGCATATGATACGCTTTATTGCAATTAGTGCAATTTCTCTCGGGATCAAGTTTTTCTAATTGTATATGTTAAAACAACACAAGCACCAGACAGAATTATTAAAGAGAAATAGTAATTCCTGATAAACTCAATATATTCAGTATATAATCATATATATATCCACTTATATCACCATTTATATATATAATGTGAATTGTATAATATATCTGGTACTCAGTGAGGAAAAAAGTGGAGACCACGCAATATATATGGACTAACCAAACAACCAAGAAACACTGGATTAACAGAGAATTCCAAACAGGAAATTAGGTTAAAAAATATTTATTTTAATTAATTAATGGTGTCAAGAGAGATAGCTTAAAATACATATATATAAAATCAACCTGACAATGCCTGTAGTTTACTTAGCAAAATCCTGTTTTAAATGCCTCCAGTTTCCAGTTCGACTGGCATTTGCAATGTCCATTATCAAGGCTCAGGGACAGTCCTTGAAAGTAGTAGGGATCGATTTGCAATCTCCATGCTTTTCTCATGGTCTACTTTATGTGGCCTGTTCAAGAGTTGGAACTGCCAAAAATCTGTTCATGTTTGCACCGGAAGAAAAAAACAAAAATATTGTTTATCAAAAGGCTCTTGAATGAGTTGAAAATAAAATACTATCAATACTTGGGTAATCATTTAGTTAATTTCTGATGCAAATCTGTAGTGTTTAGTAGAGGAGCTGAAAAAAAGTATTTAGTCAGCCAACAATTGTGAAATTTCTCCCACTTAAAAAGATGAGAGAGGCCTGTAACTGACATGAGAGATAGACCACAACTATGAGAGTCAAAATGAGAAAAGAAATCCAGAAAATCACCTTGTCTGATTAGGCAAGAAGGAGCTACAGGTCTATGAGAGCTAGAAATCTTGCATGTTTCTAGGTGACCAAATACTTGTTTTCCACCATAATTTGCAAAATAAATCTTGCCAAATCAGACAAGGAGATTTTTTGTTTTTGTTTTCTCATTTTGACTCTCATAGTTGAGGTCTACCTATGATGTCAATTACAGGCCTCTCTCATTTTTTTAAGTGGGAGAACTTGCACAATTGGTGGCTGACTAAATACTTTATTCCCCCACTGTATATGATGTGAAATGTTTTTATGTGCAATTTAATCGTTATAATTTGTTATAACTAACCACAGTTAGTTACTATGCCTGGACAACGCTAGGCTCTTCAGCTAGTTACTACATAAAATTACACTGGACCGAATTGTAAACTTTGGCCCAGTCAGGAAGGTGAAGACAGGCTGGGGGGGGGAAAGAGATTAAAGAATCCAATGCCCACTCTGCTGCAAAAAAATGGAAAACATAACTATAAAAATCACATAATAGGTGGGGTCCTATTACAGATTTTGGATTAGGGCTCAGTAGCTGTCATGGGTTGATCAATTGGGTCAATTACTATTACCTAAACCCAAGAACAATAATAAGTTTAGTTCCAATTTCTGATTCTCTGACAATGTTGAAATGAAATCAAAGGGGGGTACATTAGTACTAACTCTATATCATTTCAACATACAGCTCAGGCAAAAATTAAGAGACCACTGCACAGTTTTATAAAAATCAGCTTCTCTACATGTCTGTCAGCCATTCCATTCCAGTGTCAGTTGAATTCCAACCAGAGTACACCTCATTCTACTTAATGTGCTTCTGTTTAGGTTATCACCTGAACCAAATCTTATTTAATGAAGGAAAGTATAAAAAAAAACCCTGCTGTGGTGTTCGCAATCCTCTTGCAACAGGACAAGCTGGAGAGGCGTAAAAGCCACAGTGTCTTGCACCCACAGTGAAATCTGGTGGAGAATCGGTGATGATCTGGGGATGCTAAAGCAAGGCTGGAATTGGGCAGGTTAATCTTTGCGAAGGACGTATGAATCAAGCCGCATACAAGGTTATCCTGGAAAAACAGTTGATTCCTTCTGCTCAGGCAATGTTCTCCAACTCCGAGGACTGTTTTTTTCCAGCAGGACAATGTGCCATGCCACAGAACTAGGTCAATGTGTGGATGAAGGACCACCACATCAAATCCCTGTCATGGCCAGTCCAATCTCCAGACCTGAACCCCCTTGAAGACCTCTGGAATGTAATCAAGAGGAAGATGGATTTTTGTACCAGGAGTGGCATAAGGTCACCCAAAAGCAGTGTGAAAGACTGGTGGAAAGCATGCCAAGACGCATGAAAACTGTGATTAAAAATCATGGTTATTCCACAAAATATTGATTTCTGAACTTTTCCTAAGTTAAAACATTAGTATTCTTGTTTCTAAAATGATTATGAACTTGTTTTCTTAGCATTATTTGTGGTCTGCAAGCACTGCATTTTTTTGGTTCTTTTGACCATTTCCCATTTTCTGAAAATAAATACAATATTTAGTGCTTGGAAATTCGGAGACATGTTGTCAGTAGTTTATAGAATAAAAGAGCAATTTACATTTTACTCAAAAATATACCTATAAAGAGAAAAATCAGACAAACTGAACATTTTTCAGTGGTCTCTTAATTTTTGCTAGAGCTGTATAGCTTTGCAGCACTGGGTTCAAATCCCACAAAGGACAATGTCTGTAAATAGTTTGCATGTTCTCCCAGTGTTTGCGTGGGTTTCCTCTGGGTACTCCGGTTTCCTCCCACATCCCAAAGACGTACTGATAGGGAATTTAGATTGTTTTTGAGCCCCACTGGGGACAGCGATGATAATGTCTGTAAAGTGCTGCCGAACATGATGGTGCTATAAAAGTAAGTAAAATATATAATATATATCTGTCTACAGATATAGTCAAATTATTAATTTTCAATCTTTCTTCTTCACTCTGTATTCTTTCTTTTTGATGAAGACTTTCCTCCAAAACCTGTTGTATGACTAAATATCTAAAATATTCAATTGAATTCTGTCATTTATAGACCTTAAGGAAATGAGGTCTAAGAAGAACAAGTTGTTCCGATAAAATGTCAGAATGTTTCTATGCAGCTTGGTAAGTACAGCGCATTCTTGTAAGAAATCAATGGTCAAAATTCAAGCTGTTCTATTAAGCTACTGCACATGAGCATGTTTTTCTCTGCAACTTAAAATGAGAAACCTATGCCCAATGTCAAGAGGGCAGTGACATAGAGAAGTGTACATAATCCAGAGGAATGAATTGTAAAGTTACCAAGAGTGGTAATCGTCACCGAGCCGCTGTCTGGTTACGCTTTGACACTTTACAGGAAAACGGTGTCCCAGTCCCAGTGTGCTATCAGGTGTGGGGTGAATCACACTCACTTGTAGGATGTAGGCCTCTACTGTCTACAGGCCTTCATCCTCAGGAGCCACCACACATGATTCAGGGGACACCACGTTCATTGCAAAAAGCAAATGCTTATTGTTCAGTTCAATTTGATCTGGTTGTAACATGTGTGATAGGGCATAACTATTCGGATTTTGTACTTTCTTAGTGCAACGCGTCTTCATCCCTACCAATTGCTCATCTTGAACTATTCTCAAGCCCACTGACTCAGTCAGCCTCAGAGATTTCCTGTCCGTTTCAACAGGGTACATGGGTTCCACAACCTTCCATCTACATGGGTCCCTGCCCATCTTCCATTGTATGCCAAAAGACACGATGTGCCTATCAGCCCTAATGCCAGACCTTGGGCTCCAAACATGGCAGAGACGTCCGCTAGAGATTCCAGTATGGCTTCCCACTGCATTGAATGACTGGTACATGCTGGCCCTAGCAGCCCACTGTTCTTGGCCTTGTCACATTACATCCCTATCACAGGCACTATCAGGAAGTGCCCTCTTTTTACTAACACTAGTCCTCACCAATTGGCCTAGTTCTATACATTCATGATACCCTATCCTATAGACTAAACCTGCTATCCTTATCTTATGTCCTAAATGGTTGTTAAAAAAATTAACTATTTTAACAGTACTCATACTATCCCAAGTCTAACCCTGCGCTTACCCTGCACTATGCTCTATTCACATTGTACACTAACACTTTATCTTACTTATACACTGTACATTACCATGACACAATATAGATGGCGTATATCAGTATTCACACTACATGTAAAACCACATGACACTGTACATATAGCGCGATTGATGTCTTCAGGGGCAGGAATGCAGCAGAACAGTCCACATTTCAAGTGCACAAGCTTGTTCTGTTAAAAAAATAATAAAATCAACTTTACTCATCCCCTGTCACTTCAGCACTGCCTTTCTGCACTCGATTTAGGTCTTTTTTAAGTTGCAATGTTGTCCTCACAACTACAGCATATAACTGCTGCAGATAATCTGTGGACACAGTGGTCATACAAAGGTGGTCGGCACAAGATATCTCAGCTGTCATGCAAGTGAGCAGTGTATGGCAACATTGAAGTGACAAGGGGTTTAGAGAAGGCTGATTTTATGATTTGCAATAGTGCAAGCCAGTACAAAAGTAAAAAAAAAAACACACATGGAAAACCCCTTTAAGAAATTTAGTCCTTAAGTCCTTGTAGAATATGGTCACTTATATCTTTATTTGGAGTAATAATGAACGTCTAAATCGGGTAAGGATGATACTGTATGTACCAACTTCTTATCCATCGATGCATGGAGACATGGTCTTAACTTCTGTTCTCAGAACTGAACTACAATTTCATTCAATACAGTGCATTGCAAAGTGTGAGCTCTTGTGTGTTCACTACTAGAGTTGAGCGAAACCCTAGGATGAGGTCGGCCACGAGGTTGGCGACTTAAGCGCCAAAGTCGCGTTTCAAAAGTTTGTTTTGCGCTCTTTTTCAGCCAATCAGGATCCACGGACACTGTGGGCAACGTGATGACATAGGCACGGGTCACCACCATCTTTCAGAAGGGCATGCAAGTGATTGGCTTGCTTTGGTGGGCGTCACAGGGATTATAAAAGGGCGTGCACGCCGACCGCCATGTTACTCATACTGATCTCAGAATAGGGAGAGCTGCTGCTGCTGATGATTTTGTAGGGAGAGCGTTAGGCAGGGAAGAAGACACCAAAAACTGCTTCTGCTGCTAGCGATTTTGCCTGTACAACACACACCAGTCACTGTGTGTGCAGTGCAAGAGGAGGCTATATTTTGCTGGATCAGCGGTGTTGGTTGTTAGGCTGCCTTCTAAGGCTTCCTGACGGCTGCATTGCTGTTTACCCACTGCTCTGCAAACTGCTTTTTTAAAAGCAATCCCAATTTTTTTTTTTGTCCTGGTGAGGTACTGAGCATGCATTTTTTCACACCATACAGCGGTGCACACTCCTCACACAGTACCGTGTAACGGCTGTTATCACAGCCACAGTGAAGCTATCTGTGTGTCACTCTGTAAGGATAAGTCGAGGACATGTTCCGTTCTTACAGACCTGCACTTTCCAGTTTTGTCTAGCTTTCAAACAGTTAAATATATTTGCTGTTTGATCACATTCAAAACTATAGAGAGACAGCGTGTGTCAGTTGGTATATTTAAAAAACACGGAGCTTGACAATTTTACGTACACCGGACAGCCGTGTACGTGCACGCTCCTCTCTCAGTACCGTGTAGCGGCTGTTATCACGGCCACAGTGAAGCTATCTGTGTGTCGCTCTGTAAGGATAAGTCGAGGACATGTTCCGTTCTTACAGACCTGCACCTTCTAGTTTTGTCTAGTTTTCAAACAGTTAAATATATTTGCTGTTTGATCACATTCAAAACTATAGAGAGACAGCGTGTGTCAGTCCGTATACTTAAAAAACACGGAGCTTGACAATTTTACGTACACCGGACAGCCGTGTATGTGCACGCTCCTCTCTCAGTACCGTGTAACGGCTGTTATCACGGCCACAGTGAAGCTACCTGTGAGTCGCTCTGTAAGGATAAGTCGAGGACATGTTCCGTTCTTACAGACCTGCACCTTCTAGTTTTGTCTAGTTTTCAAACAGTTAAATATATTTGCTGTTTGATCACATTCAAAACTATAGAGAGACAGCGTGTGTCAGTCCGTATACTTAAAAAACACGGAGCTTGACAATTTTACGTACACCGGACAGCCGTGTACGTGCACGCTCCTCTCTCAGTACCGTGTAGCGGCTGTTATCACGGCCACAGTGAAGCTATCTGTGTGTCGCTCTGTAAGGATAAGTCGAGGACTTGTTCCGTTCTTACAGATCTACACTCTAAGGAGATTCCTATTCTGCCCAATTCTATATACACCTTGTAGTTTGTCATACACTAGCCAATTTCTGCCTGTGACATAGCGCTGTGATATTCACTGGGCCTCACACAATCCAAAAGTGTCCAGTGTCCACAAGTGTGTGCTGAAATTCAAAATCTCTGTTATCCTCTAGTCACATTTTTCACACCTGTGACATCAAGCCTGTGACATAGCGCTGTGATATTCAGTGGGCCTCACACAATCCAAAAGTGTCCAGTGTCCACAAGTCTGTGCAGAAATTCAAAATCTCCGTTATCCTCTAGTGACATTTTTCACACCTGCGACATCGAGCCTGTGACATAGCGCTGTGATATTCAGTGGGCCTCACACAATCCAAAAGTGTCCAGTGTCCACAAGTGTGTGCAGAAATTCAAAATCTCCGTTATCCTCTAGTGACATTTTTCACACCTGCGACATCGAGCCTGTGACATAGCGCTGTGATATTCAGTGGGCCTCACACAATCCAAAAGTGTCCAGTGTCCACAAGTGTGTGCAGAAATTCAAAATCTCCGTTATCCTCTAGTGACATTTTTCACACTTGCGACATCGAGCCTGTGACATAGCGCTGTGATATTCAGTGGGTCTCACACAATCCAAAAGTGTCCAGTGTCCACAAGTGTGTGCAGAAATTCAAAATCTCCGTTATCCTCTAGTGACATTTTTCACACCTGTGACATTGAGCCTGTGACATAGCGCTGTGATATTCAGTGGGCCTCACACAATCCAAAAAGTGTCCAGTGTCCACAAGTGTGTGCAGAAATTCAAAATCTCTGTTATCCTCTAGTGACATTTTTCACACCTGCGACATCGAGCCTGTGACATAGCGCTGTGATATTCAGTGGGCCTCACACAATCCAAAAGTGTCCAGTGTCCACAAGTGTGTGCAGAAATTCAAAATCTCCGTTATCCTCTAGTGACATTTTTCACACCTGCGACATCGAGCCTGTGACATAGCGCTGTGATATTCAGTGGGCCTCACACAAGTGTGCAGAAATTCAAAATCTCCCCTGTCCTATAGACACCTTGTACCTTGTTTTACATTACTATATTGTTTGTTGGATTTTGTCTACATTTCTACCAAAAATGAGGAAGGCTGGTGGAAGAGGCAAGGGAATTGGGCGGGGGTTGGCAGCTGGTACTGATGGTGTTGGTGGTGGATCTGATGGTAGTGGCAAAAGCAAAATAGGACCGAATGCAGGAGGTGTTGAGCCTGCGTCATCATCTGGCTCCACAAGGCCTCGAAGGCTTAGTTTTCTAGGAGTTGGCAAACCGCTTTTAAAGCCAGAGCTTCAGGAAAAAGTTTTGTCTTACATTGCTGACTCAGCCTCCAGCTCTATCGCCTCCTCTTCTGAAGTTGTAAAAAATAAAAGCACTGAGTCGTCAATGGAGGCTCATGTTCATGAACCACACCTTTCCTTGTGTCCTTCACCCCAACCAAGATTGAAAGATGACACGGCCATACTACTGATTACTCCATGGAGCTGTTTTCACATACCATGCCTGGAATATCAAGTGAAATGGTGAATTACCCAGGCCAAGATGAATCTGACATGGAGTGCACTGATGCACAGCCACTGATAGATGATTCTGCTGGTACATTCACTCAGAGCACTACATTGTCCTCGCAGTGTACAGAGCCAGATTCTGACCCTGATGAGACTCAGGTGCCCCTTCCCGCACACTATACCACCATACACGGTGACACAGAGGAAGGTGCACATGACATTGAAGAGGAGGTGATAGATGACCCAGTTGTTGACCCAGATTGGCATCCATTGGGGGAAGAGGGTGCTGCTTCCAATAGCTCAGATGAGGAGGAGGAGCATCCACAGCAGACATCGACATTGCAACAGCTGTTATCTGGCAGGCCCGGAACACTCCAAAGACAGGTTCCAAAAATCAAAAGAGTTGCTGGACAGCTTGTCTAGAGGGTCAAGATATCACAGCGTGCTAGGCCGCAAAATGTCTGCCAACGTAGGAAGAGTGCAGTGTGGCACTTTTTTGAACAAAATCCTCATGATCAGGCCAAGGTTATCTGTAAGAAGTGCGCAAAGACCTTTAGCCGAGGGAAAAATCTGAAAAATTTGAATACCAGTTGCATGCTTAGACATTTAACCAGCATGCACTTGCAAGCGTGGACACAACACCAAACCTCAAGTACCACATATGCAACTGATCACAAAGAAGGTAGTCAGCAACGCTACATTGTTTCCCCCATTGTAAGCCCACCGGTTAGCACAGCAGCAAATGTTGAGGTGTCGTTGCAAGGCCACAGCAGTCAGGGAATCCCACAGTTATATCAACGAAAGACTGAATTTAGGCCATCAGAAAGAACACCAACTCCATCACCATAATCAACCCCCTCTCACTCCGTCCAGTCCACCGCTTCTTCCCCCATATGCAGCTCTCAAGTCCAGCTCACCCTCCCAGACACTATGAGTAGGTCAAGAAAATACTCAGTCTCTCATCCGCGTACACTGGGTTTGAACGCCCACATTGCCAAACTAATCTCGTTAGAGATGATGCCCTATCGGTTGATGGAAAGCGCAGCTTTCCGCGAACTCATGGCCTATGCAGTACCACGCTATGACCTACCCAGTCGCCACTTCTTCTCTCGCAAAGCCATCCCAGCCCTCCACCATCATGTGAAAGACCGCATTGTCCATGCACTCAAGCAGTCAGTGAGTGGAAAGGTGCACCTCACAACTGATGCATGGTCCAGTCGGCATGGCCAGGGCCGTTACGTGTCCATCACTGCGCACTGGGTTAATGTGGTGGATGCAGGGTCCACAGGGGACAGCGGTGGTGGGACAGTGCTGCCTAGCCCACGGTATAGGAAACAGTTGGCTGTAGGCGTTCGACCCTCCTCCTCCTCCAGAAGCGAAAGCTCGTCCACAGAGCGCAGTCGTACGAGCACTCCATCTGCAGCTGCCACTGTTGCACACGAGGTGTCCCCCTATCAAGCAGCTAGTGGAAAGCATCAGCAGGCTGTGTTGCAGATGATGTGTTTGGGCGACAGACACACCGCCGAGGTGCTGGCCGAGTACTTTCAGCGACAAACTGAGTCATGGCTGGGCAGTGTACATCTTGAGGCAGGCAAGGTAGTTAGTGATAACGGCCGTAATTTTGTGGCAGCCATAGCCCTTTCAAAACTCAGCCACATACCTTGCTTGGCTCACACCTTGAACCTGGTGGTGCAGTGCTTCCTCAATAATTATCCGGAGTTAACAGCCCTGCTCCAGAAGGTGTGAAGACTGTGCGCGCACATCCGCCGGTCGCCTGTACACTCCATTCGTATGCAGAAGCTGCAGCGATTGCTCCACCTTCCCAACCACCGCCTCATTATCGACATTGCAACAAGGTGGAACTCCACCCTGCACATGGTTGAGCGGCTGTGCGAGCAGAGGCAGGCCATAATGCATTTGTGGGAGGATACACGGCCAGGCACTTTGAGAGCAGACATGGAGTTGACAGGTGTGCAGTGGTCGAAGCTGAAAGACCTCTGTAAAGTCCTTCAGTGTTTTGAGGAATGCACACGGCTGGTAAGCGCAGACGACGCCATCCTAAGCATGAGCATCCCACTTATGCATCTGCTCATGCAAACTTTGACGCACCTTAAGGAGCAGGCGTCTGCAGCCAATGTTGACGAGGAGGAAGAGGTGGAGGGAATCCTTGATGACATTCAGCCATTGTCTGTTCAGGGACCTCTCCTGGACGAGGTGGAGGAAGAAGAGGAGGAGGAGGATGATGATGGGGATCATTACTTAGGGGAGGAGGATGCATCTCGTGGGGCAAGTGAAAATGTTGGAGTGGCAAGGTCTGGTACAGGGTTTGTGCGTGACTGGAGGGATGTGGATTTGCCAGAAAGTGCTCCTCCACCCAGCACTCGCAGTGCATCATTGACACCGGGAACATTGGCCCACATGTCAGATTATGCCTTGCAGATCCTAAAAAGGTACCCACGCATTGCCAAAATGATGAACGATGACGACTACTGGTTGGCCAGCATCCTGGATCCACGCTATAAAGGCAAATTACAAAACATCATGCCACAGGAGAACCTTGACCTAATATTGGCTACTAAACAAGCAACTCTGGTTAACCGGTTGGTTGAGGCATTCCCAGCACACAGCAGCGGTAATGGTTCTCACACGAGCCGTACGGGCCGGGGGCAGCTTGGCAGAGGTGTTCGTGGTGCACACAGCAGAAGTGGCGTTGGAGACAGGGGTTTCCTGACAATGTTGTGGACTGATTTTTCACGGACCGCTCACACAACTGGTAATACTGCATCGATGGAAAGTGACAGGAGACAGAAGTTGTCAACTATGGTTAACAACTACTTTTCCTCCCATATCGATGTTCTCCCGCACAGGTCATTCCCCTTTGACTATTGGGCCGCTAAACTGGACATCTGGCCTGAATTGGCACAATATGCCTTACAGGAGCTCACTTGCCCAGCTGCAAGTGTGCTATCAGAAAGAGTCTTCAGTGCAGCTGGATCAATCCTGACAGAAAAAAGGACCCGTCTGCCAACCCAAAATGTGGATGATCTAACCTTCATTAAAATGAACCATGCATGGGTTTCCAAGGATTTTGTCCCACCTTCCCTTGATGACACATAGGTTGCCGGAAAAATGGCTTGCTTTGGTCCTCCTCCTATTCCGTGAATTTGACCTAGTTCGCCTTTTGCAGCAGCTGAATGACCCACATCTACATATGCCACTTTGAAAACCCTCCTAAGTGGGCACCCCCCCCATGGCCGGGGTCACCACCTAGCGCACAAAACCGTGCGAGTGCCGTTGCCCTGGAAAGGTGGGTAGGCCGACTCTTGGGCGCGGGCACTGGCATAGGGTCCCTCATAGTGCAATCAAGTGTCTCTGACAGTGGTGGTGCTATGAGGGCCCAGTGCCAGTACCGACGCCCACAAGTGTGCCCCCCTTGCTTGGGCAGGGCCCCAGCATTTGCAATGTTTACCTCTCCCTGCTCCTCCGCTGTGTAGTCTGGGCTGTCAAATCCTTCACTGGGACTGGCACTACAAATTGATTGAACTGAAATATGATGGTTAAGATGTAGCTATGCCCTGTCCTGCTGGCCGGGCTCTAGCTCCAGATGATCAGTGGCTTCCATTTCTTATGGAAGTCGACTCACAATTACATGCAGTGGTGGTTTATCATCAGCTTTCACAGTTTTCCTACTCACAATCGTGTGACATTCCGGCGCACATTTCAAAATGTGCCCTCTCATGCCAATCAAATAGAATCGCCTACGGCCTGTGGCTTCTGTCTTTTGCACTCCAAAGTTACGTGACAGATCATGATAGCCAGTGAGCACCATGTTTACATCGCTCCCTGTGATAAAAATTGGATTGAGATGAGCAACAGTGATGGAATCAACGGAAGTGCGATACAGCAAGACTTTATTCACAAAATAATGTTTTCACTGTCTCAACACACAAATTAATTGAGGGTCAGCATCGCCTATGAGAATTATGACGGAAGTTTTTCCCGTGAATAATAATTCCTAGATTTCTGCAATCAATAGCCTTTATGTCACTAATTGTATGCATCTCATTTCCTATTGCGGAGAGGCTGGACTGTATTACTGAGACAGAAATATATATGAAGATTTAAAAATAACACCAAAAGTATATAGTTGTGTACGCCTCAAATGCATTTCCTTTTTTCCACTTTTTAGATTGCTGTGTAATCCATACTGAGAACACGGAGATTTTACATGTTTAAACTATGCTATATATACCTGCTATCCAGTGATAAAGTACCCTTTCTCAACTTTGTACAATCTGGTCAAATCCATACTGGGCCTGAGAACATCTGAGTCTGCCTCCTGATCTATAGACATATATTTTTAATGTGTAAACTAAGCTACATATATACGTGTTATCCGGTGAAACTGTACACTTTATCAACTTTCTACAATGTTGTTGAATCCATACTGGGCCTGAGAACGGCTGCCGAGCTGTTAAGCAAGCTACAGCACCTGTGGTTTGGACACGTAATTTTTTCAGGAATGACGGTTAGGCCTAACTCCGGAATTGCAGTTGACCTGAACTTACTGGGAAATCATCGTTCGCGGGGAATAATCTGAATCCCAGATCCCCATCACTAACGGAGTTCAGCAGGTTATCTGCACCTGTAAGCGACAAAAGCTGGTCCTTTCAGTGTAGCGTGCATGCAGCCCTGGACATGTACTGGAATGCTAGACCTGTTATTGCTCGATCTCACGTGCCACAGCCTCGCGTATCCCTCTAGTAAGCTTGACGCGTACTGCGGGGCCATGCCGGAGTCTCGGTCGTTAACGGAATAAAGCTGAGAAATCGCTAGCACAACTACAAACGGACATACCACACCACACACAGAATAGACAAAGCTTGCAATCTGTTCATCTTTTCTGTAGCTTGTATGGTAGTGGTTTCCCGGGTGCAGTCCAATTAAGCCACAGGCTCCACTCCTGGTGGTGCCCTTTTGGACATTCCTTTAAGGTCCAGCTTTGCAATCATACTGCCCCTGGAAACCAAAAACTTTGCCTTCAGGGACGCTGTTTGGAGGTTCGTGGGAATAATGCCGCCCGATCAGCAGTCGGCATATGGGTCGCCCTCCCAGGGCTGTGAGGTACTCGGTACCGGGCCGGTGTCAGTGGGATGTGTCACAGCAGCGGTGACCCGGACGGTTGCCCTGGGCGCCCATGTAAATGGCGTGGTATAATGGTAAAGAGTTTATATAGATAGTTTGACGCCACCTGTGGTGTTCGGCAACATAGATGTTAGGCCGGCGCTGCATGCAGATCCTCTGGGACTGATGGTGTTGTGCAGCAAAGATGGTGAAGCTCCCCACAGGTGGAGCTGCAGTCCCAGGGAAGTGTAGATGTAGTGATGGGGGAAAGGCACAGGCGATGTAGGTGCTGGTACCCAGATGTAGCGGTGCTGGAATAACTATAGGACACCAGAACGTGTAGTTCCAAAGCTTTACTCACAGTCTGCAGGTTACACAGATGCCTGCCTCCGTGCTGTGTCCTCCGGGTCAGGACCTCTGCCAACCTCCGGGACCAGAATGGAAAGCTCCCTTCCAACACTCCTCCAACATGTACCTTCCTGAACGTCTCCTTTCTAGCGCTTGTTGGGGAAGCACTCACAGGACCGTGGTTCACTGAAACGCCTCCTGTCTAACAGATGTTCCTCAGACTTTACTTGTATGGCAGACAGCTGTAGCCTTTTCCTTCTGCCTAACACACGTCGATGCTGGGGCCTCCGAGCCTTAGTTGGGTACAGAGCATTTATAGCTGCTACTTCCCCCGGTTTCTGCTGCAGGAACGTCAGTGTCCCTACAAACTCGGAGACCGGAATCCGGACCATGCGCTCCAGCTAGGAGTGAGCCTTAACTCTGCTCATCCTCCAGCTCCCCTTCTCACGTCCACACACTTCCCATTCCCTGCACAGAGTGCCCTAACTTACCTCCTCCCGACCACAGAGAGCAGCTCCTCAGCAGTCAGGTTCAGAGGTCTCCCTGCTGGCCTGGAGTGGGAGATGTGTTGTGTGTTGGTTTCACTGCTAGAGAGATCCTTCGTTGCTCCCAAGCTTGACAACACACTCCCTAGGAGGAAGGCAATGCCACATTGGTGACCGTACTCTTGGGGACTCTGTTGGATGATTCTGCTGGTACATTGACCCAGACCACTACATTCCCCTCGCACTCTACACAGCCAGAATCTGACCCAGAGGAAACTCAGGTTCCCCTTCCCGCATACTATACCACCTTACACGGTGACAAAGAGGAAGGTGCAGATGAAAGTGCAGGTTCCTTGAGCAGGTGGGCGGGCATACTCATGGGCGATGGCACTGGCACAGGGCACCGCATAGTAAGCAAAAGTGTCTCTGCCGGTGGGAGGGCCTAAACAGCCAAGTGCAGTGAGATGGAAGATGGGGACAACAAGGAGTTCAGAGTAGTGCAGGAATTCCCTAGCAAGGAGACTTATGTAATTGTTTTCAATGTTGGGACAGCAATTTTTGGGGAGCACTATACTCTGGTGAATGATATATGGGGCCCACCATACACTGGAGCATTCCAAAGGTGGACATCAGACACTGGAGCAGCATTTACAGGGCCCATTATACATTAAAGCAGTAGAAATGGGGCCCATTATATATGGAGCATTATTTGGGCCCATAAGACAGTGGAGCTTCATCCATTGGGACCAACATATACTGTAGCATTATGTGGAGCTCATCATATACGGTTTGAAACATTATATGGGAATAATGATTCCGTATGGAGAAATATATGGGCCTCATTACTCTGTATAGCGCACCAAGCGCTGGCCATAATACTGTATGGAGTTATATACTGTCCGTTTTTGGAGGTATTGGAGAATTTAAAATGGATATCAGTCATGAGATGTAAGAAGTGAAGTATTTTTCATTGTACTATACTGCTATTTCTCTGCCGTATCGGAGCATCATGAGTTGTGGTATGTGTTAAAGGGGCGCTCTTTGGCCCTGGGCCCACGAAAATCTGGAGCCAGCCCTCCCCCCCACAACTGTAGCCAAATAACCCCCATTTTTCAGTGCGTAACTAGTATTATGAAGTTAATTAAGGTTGGCAAGCTTCAGTAACAAGAATTTATGCTTTTGGCATTCAAATGGGCACTGTTGGTGTGTTTCCTGTCCTCCTCTCACTGCCGACTTTAATTCTCCATTGACTTACATTGGGTTTCGTGTTTCGGGACCACCCCGACTTTTCCCTATAGTCAGCCGATTTTGCTCTACCCGACTTTTGGAAAAGTCGGGTTTCATGAAACGAAACTCGACCCTAAAAAACCAAAAGTTGCTCAACACTATTCACTACTATAAATCATATTTAAAGTGAACGTGTCATGACTATTGGATATGGGACTGTGATGAACACAGCAGGATTTAGGGCTCCAATGTTGCATAACCAGGCCTTTTAGTATGATAATGAGATAAGGCCCAAAACAGAACTTCAAAGCTTGAGTAGGAGCCACGTCAGCATGGGGTAGGGAGGTGCCTGGGGGCTTCAATTAGAATATACCTGTCAGCTAGACACAGAAATACACATCCATTGTCTCTCCCAGCCACCCCAACTCCATCCTCAGATCATGGATTATGAGCACATCTTTCGAGTTATGGACTTATGAAAAATATCTGAGTGACCCTGAGGAAATCGTGCATCTGGCAGTGCGACTCCTGAGGCGGTGAGGGTTCTGGGGCCTGAGATACATAGATTGGCCCTCCACAGCGACCCAATGGGTCCATGTTTGCTCTCCACACGACAGGCAAAACAAACCACATTCACTGGTACCTCTGATGTCCTGATCCCATCATGCTGTTGAAAGTTACCCCCTTTCTTAGATACTGGGAATAAGTTCTGCAGGGAGCTACAGGGTGGAGATTATTAGCCCACCCTCTGACAGAGGGGGAGGGACCTAGCGTGCTTAAGTACTAGCAGACAATGGCAGAGGGTATCTCTCACAGAAAAAAAACAGACGATGATGATCTAAGAAGGAACTGGGGACAGATCTGCCAAGGGGAGCAGCAGCCCAAGCTTTGGGGTCTGTCTGGCAACTAAGATTTTTGTACCTGTGGACTGCAGAGCTCCTGGCACCCACATGCAACCCACAAACTGGTAAATTGACCTCCAGCTTAATATCTCTAATTCTTGTACTCTTATTATTATATTTTACTCTGACTGCAAATCCACTGTAATTCCATTGTATAGCTTACTGTATATTTCTGTAATTATCTAGTGCACCCTTAAGGCAATTAAACCATAAACTTAATCTTGGGCTGATGCTTTTACTCTGATTGCGAATCTTAGAATACCCAGCGGGTAACAGGACATCCTCCCCGGATGCCATTTACTCTAGGTGCAGTTCCCTTACTGACCTGAGAGACAAAGGGGGCACCAGAGAGCTGTGCCTGTGTAGTTACGTCACATTGGTGATGTGGGAGGAACGGGTCCTGTTTCCTCCACTTTGGTGGCAGCGGTGGGATCATGGTAATAGTGTGTGTGGGACCCCTACTCCCAGACACTAGAGACTACCAGCGGTAACTTTCACTGCTGGGGTCTTAAGGTCAGCCCAGCACTAGACGGTCAGAGGGCAAATATTATAAGTTGTGTGTGAGGTCAGGGTTGCAGCTGTGTCAGTAACCAGAGGTTCCCAAGATGGTGGAAGGCACCAGGAGTAAGGCAAAGGGGGAAGCCAATGCTATGGTCTAGGAGGAGGTGGTGGAGGACAATACCATTGAAGGCGAGGGGGAGCTCAGCCAGGGCTCCCCAAGGAGCCAGACCCCCGTGCTCAGTCCCGCAGTGGACTGTCCACCACCTGCCCGCCCCAGCCTGTCCAGATCGGAGGCCCTTTTCCAAGTGACTATGGCACAGCTCGAGGCTGGTAATGGCGCCTCCCATGACAGACTCCTGGTGGCGGCAGAGAAAGCAGCGGAGCATGAGCAAGTGGCAGCAGAGAAAGCAGCAGAGCGTGAGCATGCCGAACATGTGCTGCAGAACACCATGAAGCTGCGGAGCGCCGGCACCGACTGGAGATGGCTCAGCACGGGCTCCTGCTGGATGCTCCAGCCCCACCGGGGACCAAGGCTTCCAAGGTCCGGGCGGAGGACTTCCCCCTGCTTGAAAAGGATGGAGACCTGGATTCCTTTCTGCTGGCCTTTGAGAGAACCTGCCTCCAGCATCATCTGGCCCTGGATCAGTGGGCAAGGTACCTGACCCCCCGTTTGAGGGGTAAGTCCCTGGAAGTTTTGGGGGACTTACCTGCTGGGGAGGAGCAGGACTACAACAGCATCAAGCGGGCCCTGATCCAGCACTACAACCTCACCCCGGAGTCGTACCGCAGGAAGTTCTGGAGCCTGCAGCGGGGCTCAAAGGACACCTGGACTGACCACATGCGGGCACTGCTGAGAGCTGCGGAGCACTGGACCTCAGGTCTAGAGCTCACCACACACCAGAAGGTCCAGGAACTGTTCGTCATGGAGCAGTTCTTGTGGAACTGCCCAGAGGACCTCCAGCAGTTCCTCCATGACCGGAAACCAAAGGGGGCTTCTGCTACAGCCGCCCTGGCAGACGAGTATGCCAACAACAGGGCGTCCGAGCCAAAGAAGCCTGCCAGCAGCACCTGGAGAGGGGGTAAGCCCAATCCTGCCCCTGTCCCCCCAGCCCCCAGAGTGCAAGGGGTGTACCCCCCTGCTGCCCTCTCCAGGCCAGGAGCAGAACCCAGACGTTGTCATCATTGCAACCAGCCGGGACACTTTAAGGCTGCGTGTCCTCAGTGCCAGAAGGCCCCATCCCTGTCCCAGAAACCATCCACTCTTTTGTGTGTGGGAGGGGGTGGTGGGAGGTCCCTGGACAATTACCAACCCATCACCATCGACCGCTCAGCGGTCATGGGACTGCTGAACACAGGCGCTGAACGAACCCTGGTACGTCCTGAGGTGGTGTCCCCTCAAGACTTGGTGCCTGGGAAAACCCTTTCCATCTCCGGAATTGGAGGTGTTGAACCGGCGCTGCCCGTCGCCAAGGTGGTTTTGGACTGGGGAGCCGGGAGGGGAGTGCGGGAGGTGGGAGTAACGCCAAATATTCCTGCCAATGTGTTGCTTGGGACTGATTTGAGGCGGCTAGTGTCTCAGTATGTGGCCACTGAACCCCCAAGTCCGGCTCCCCAAGAATGTCATGACTCTACTGTAACTGCTAATATTAATGTGTTGAATGTGCCTCCAACAGTGGAGGTGGGAGTAATGCCTAATATTCCTGCCAATGTGTTGCTTGGGGCCGATTTGAGGCGGCTAGTGTCTCAGTATGTGGCCACTGAACCCCCTAGTCCGGCTCCCCAAGAATGTCATGACTCAACTGTGAATGCTAATGTTAATGTGTTGAATGTGCCTCCAACAGCGGAGGAGGGAGTGAAACCTGATGGTAAGCCATGCACTGACACTACACACACAGGGCTCACAGTGAGGACAGGTGAGAAGACTGCAGGGGAGAGCTCAGAGGTGGAGGGAGGGGCTGCTATGGGCAGTGTAATGCCCCTAGGTGAATCCAGCCTGCTGAGTCTAGGGCCTCTGCAGAAAGAGGAACAGGCCATAGGGGGAGGGGGCATCCCGGGAGAGGAGCCACCAGGTAAGACCCCAGGGCAGGAGTTCCCCACATCCGGGATGTCAGGAGGCCAGGGAAGTCTGCCTGACCCGGCGACTTGGTCGGGGGCCGAGGGGAAGAAGGCGCTACCTGTGGTCTCAGCGGCCGTGGCCGCTGTTACCAGGAGTAGGAGCGCCGGAGCCCAAGGAGCCTCGCGGAGGTCCGACGGTTTCCCCCTCTCCAACTAAGTGGCTGCCGAGTCAGACAGCGGCCAGGAGACAGATCCCGGGGAGCTGACAGAGGATGTGGCAGTTTCGTCAATTCTTGCCACATCGAGGCAGGGATTTCAGGCAGCGTTGGAAGCTGATGCTAGCCTGAAAGCTCTCAAGGAGCAGGCGGCACAGCCTCCCCTGGAGTCCGACCGCGAGCGAGTTGTCTGAGACCAGGGATGGCTGTACCGGGTAATGGTCCAGCAGGGTTCACCGGAGGCGTGGCCCAGGGACCGACAGTTATTGGTACCCTATCCGTTCAGGGCAGAATTGTTGCAGATTGCACACGAGATTCCCAGGGCCGGACACCTAGGGATCACTAAAACCAGGGCCAGACTAGCTCAGCATTTCTACTGGCCGGGAATGAGGACCGAGATGATTGCCTACTGCCGTTCGTGTGACACCTGTCAGAGGGTGGGAAAGGCGGAGCGGCGCTCCAAAGCCCCACTGGTAACTCTTCCCATCATCGAGGAGCCTTTCTCGAGGGTGGCTGTGGATCTCATTGGACCTCTGTTCACTCCCAGCCACTCCGAGAAATGCTTCAAACTAACGGTAGTGGACTATGCCACCCGGTACCCAGAGGCGGTAGCTTTGTCGTCCATTCGGGCCGACAAAGTGGCCACTGCCTTACTGGAGATTTTCTCCAGAGTGGGGTTTCCCCAGGAAATGCTCACTGACCGAGTGACCCAGTTCATGTCGCAGCTGATGGAGTCTCTCTGTAAGCAGGTACAGGTGCAACAACTGATAGCCAGCCCATACCACCCACAGACCAATGGCCTGTGTGAGCGATTCACTGGCACCTTAAAGCAGATGCTGAAGATGTTGGTCGACTCCCATTGGAGAGACTGGGAGCGGTATCTCCCACACCTACTGTTTGCCTACCGGGAGGTCCCACAGGCCTCAACGGGGTTCTCCCCCTTTGAGCTCCTGTACAAACGACATGTATGGGGGCTCCTTGCTCTGGTGAAGGAAGCATGGGAAGGTGATTTGGACACCCCTGGAGTGTCGGTCATTGAGTATGTTGTGCGCTTCCGGGACAGAATGATGGCCTTGACACGGCTGGTGCATGACAATATGGCCCAAGCCCAGGCTGACCAGAAGCGGTGGTACGACCAGAATGCTTGTGAGCGGACCTATGAGGTGGGTCAAAAGGTGTGGGTACTGGTCCCCGTACCTCAAAACAAGCTTCAGGCGGCCTGGGAGGGTGCATACCTTGTGCACCAGCGGCTCAACGCTGTCACCTATCTGGTCACCCTGGACCACGCCCGTGAACATGATGAAGGCCCATCATGAGCGGGAGGCTTGTGCCCACCCAGTGTGCAACCTTCCCGAGGAAGGAGAGGTAGAAACCCTCCTGGATCTGCTCACCCAAGCCAAGGCGGGTGGATCCATTGAGGATGTGGGGGTCGGCCACCAGCTCTCGGAGGACCAACGTTCCCAGCTGGGGGTCACCCTACACCCCTTTCGGGAGCTGTTCAGCAGCCTGCCCGGAAGGACTGAGACAGCCGTCCATGACGTGGACACCGGCAATCACCCCCCGATCCGGCGTTCAGCATATCGGGTCTCTATTGAGGTGCAGCAGCACATGCGCCAACTGATAGATGAGATGCTGAAGCTGGGGGTGATCCAAGTGTCCAACAGCGCGTGGGCTTCGCCTGTAGTCTTTGTCCCTAAAAAGGACCGAGCTATGCAGTTCTGCATGGACTACCGGGGGCTCAACGCTGTGACGGTCACCGATGCATACCCAATGCTGCACATCGATGACCTGCTCGATCAGCTGGCCGGGGCCAAGTACCTGACCATCATGGATCTGAGCACGGGGTATTGGCAGATTCCCCTGACCCATGGGGCACGGGAACGCTCTGCCTTTATCACCCCATTCAGACTGTACGAGTCCACGGTGATGCCATTCGACATGAAGAATGTCCCTGCCACTTTTCAGAGGATGGTCAACACGCTGCTCGAGGGACTGGAAGGGTATTCGACCGGGTACCTAGATGACATCGCCATCTTCAGTCCCACCTGGGAGGATCATCTAGAGCACCTGGCGCAGGTGCTCGGGCGGATCCAGCGAGCAGGCTTGACCATTAAGCCGGAAAAATGCCAGCTGGGTATGAGTGAGGTCCTCTACCTGGGACACCGGGTAGGTGGGGGAGCTCTGAAGCCAGAGCCCGGGAAGGTGGATGCCATCGCATCCTTGCCCACCCCCAGGACCAAGAAGCAGGTGATGTCCTTCTTGGGGACTGCCGGGTACTATAGGAGGTTTGTTCCACACTATAGTGCCCTGGCCAAGCCCCCGATGGACCTCACCAAGAAGAGGCTGCCCATCGCAGTCGACTGGACAGTCGCCTGCGAGACAGCTTCCAGGCGCTCAAGACCGCCCTTTCTAGCTCTCCTGTACTACAGGCAGCCGACTTCATGCGGCCGTTCGTAGTGCAGACCGACGCCAGCGACTTCGGCCTCAGTGCTGTGCTCAGCCAGGTTGACACTACGGGCCATGAACACCCAGTTCTGTACCCTTTGCTGGAAGCTCCTGCCGAGGGAAGTGGCCTATTCCATGATGGAGAAGGAATGCCTGGCAATTGTGTGGGCTGTTGTGAGTTCATTCTCTGGTTCCCCTTCTGGACTCCCACTGGTGGTGTCGGGAGGTGGTGCGGCTGGTTTGATCGGTGGAGATCTGTCACCTGAGAATGAGGATGACGATTGGATCTCAGGATTCTCAGATTGGATTTAAGACAGCCGACGCCCTATTCAGTTGCTGGTGATTCCTTCTGGCTTGTTAGCTCTTGGTTTTCAGCTCTGTTCCAGTCATCTAAAGCTAAGTTTTCTGCTAATGTTCACACTTGATTTTGTTGGTCTATTCTGTTTTTTGTGTGGTCTGCCAGCCGCGGCTGGGGGCTGAGCTGAATTTCCACTCTTATTTATCAGTATTTTACCAATTGGCTTTTTGTCCCTTACTAGTTCGGTCTCTTTTTGCTCTGTCTCAGAATATTTCAGAGTGCTAATATAGTGGGAGAAGTCTAGTGACTTCAGGGTTAATTTTGCTATCAGAAGTGTTGGACATTATTTTTATAGGGTTTTTTGCAGGTTGCAGACAGTGTCTTACCTTTCCTTTCCTGTCTAGTTAGTTTGGGCCCCATCATTTGCTCAGCCTATTTTCCTGCCTGTGTTTGTGCCTTTATCTTGTTTCACCGTCAATACATGTGTGGGGGCTATTTATTCCTTTGGGGTCTGCTCTGGGCAGTTAGTTTTCCATTTTCTTGCTTTAGGCTTATGTAGTCCTCCGGCCGTGACGAGGCATCTAGGAACATCGTAGGCACGCTCCACGGCTTCTGCTAGTTGTGTGGTAAGATCAGGGATCTGCAATCTGCATAGTTACCAACCACTCTGGTTTTCTGTGGCTTAGCTTGTTTTGCCTTTTTCTCCTCGGTGACCCATTCATAACAGTGGGCCCTGCAGCGTATGCAGCCATATTTGTACGGACGCCAATTCACAGTGGAAACAGACCACAACCCCCTCAGCTGGTTACACACGGTCTCTGGGACGATTGGGAGGTTGCTATGCTGGAGCCTCGCTCTCCAGCAGTATCACTTCATCATTCGCCACAAAAGAGGCAGGGACCATGGTAATGCTGATGGGTTGTCCCGGCAAGGAGAGGGTGCAGAATGGCGCATGGGGGAACACAGAAATGTGATACCCCCTAGCACCCTCTAAAGCAGGGAGATGTGATAAAAAAGCAGGATTTAGGGCTCCAATGTTGAATAACCAGGTCTTTTAGTATGATATTGAGATAAGGCCCAAAACAGAACTTCAAAGCTTGAGTAGGAGCCACGTCAGCATGGGGTAGGGAGGCGCCTGGGGGCTTCAATTAAAATATACCTGTCAGCTAGACATAGAAATACACATCCATTGTCTCTCCCAGCCACCCCGACTCCATCCTAGGACCATGGATTATGAGCACATGTTTCGAGTTATGGACTTATGAAAAACATCCGAGTGACCCTGAGGAAATCGCGCATCTGGCAGTGCGACTCCTGAGGCGGTGAGGGTTCTGGGGCCTGAGATACATAGATTGGCCCTCCACAGTGACCCAATGGGTCCATGTTTGCTCTCCACACAACAGGCAAAACAAACCACATTCACTGGTACCTCTGATGTCCTGATCCGATCATGCTGTTGAAAGTTACCCCCTTTCTTAGATATTGGGAATAAGTTCTGCAAGGACCTACAGGGTGGAGATTATTATCCCACCCTCTGACACAGGGGGAGGGACCTAGCGTGCTTAAGAACTAGCAGCCCATGGCAGAGGGTCTCTCTCACAGAAAAAAACAGACGATGATGATCTAAGAAGGAACTGGGGACAGATCTGCCAAGGGGAGCAGCGGCCCATGCTTTGGGGTCTGTCCGGCAACTAAGATTCTTGTACCTGTGGACTGCAGAGCTCCCGCCACCCACATGCAACCCACAAACTGGTAAATTGACCTCCAGCTTAATATCTCTAATTCTTGTACTCTTATTATTATATTTTACTCTGACTGCAAATCCACTGTAATTCCATTGTATAGCTTACTGTATATTTCTGTAATTATCTAGTGCGCCCTTAAGGCAATTAAACCATAAAATTAATCTTGGGCTGATGCTTTTACTCTGATTACGAATCTTAGAATACCCAGCGGGTAACAGGACATCCTCCCCGGTGGCCATTTGCTCTAGGTGCAGTTCCCTTGCTGACCTGAGAGACAAAGGGGGCGCCGGAGAGCTAACCTAGACACTGGAATAAATACACAAACCACATTATTATGGTTGTCAAAATGGCCACAGCTTTATTTAAATCACAGGATTAAAACAATCAGAGTAGGAGTCAGATGAAGTGCTAGTACATTGAGATTCACAAGTACTGTGATACCCCCCACTGTCTGACATATAGCAACAGGACAGACAGCCTTAAAGGGGCGGCATGCACTAGGGGCCCTTCAAGCACAGCTAGTAAAGTTTCAGGGCACCAATGACCCTATCATCCTCACTCCTGTGCTTCACCACTGTGCCCGCCCCTGATTGACGTTACCATTACAGCGTCCTTGAGGCTGGCCACCAAAGCCGATCCTGTTCACCACCATGAGGTTTTACATTCTCTTTTAGTTAAAATGAGTCCACCTTAACTTGTTTACAACTTCCACCTGACTCCTAAACCGCAAAGCTGTGACGGGTTATAAATTCCAAGTCACATTTGACACTTTTTTTTAATAAATCACTTTTGCAAACTTATAAACTAGAAGTCCCTGCAAAGACAATAAGGGGACTAAACTTGGCAAACCTCCGACTCAATAAGAGTCATCCTACAGCGCTCAGTAGAGGAAAATCCCCCTGTGGAGGAAACCTCTTGGGAACCATGGCTGAAGGATTGCCCTTCCGTTGGGCTTAGAATGTTAATGTGAATGTTAACTCTTTATAGCCATGATAAAATTGAACCTGGTACAAGATATGCAATGGCAATTTCCAAAAATACAATAAGGCATTCATCATACAAGTAATAATTAAAATGTTTTAGGACATTGATTATAACAGGGTGGGATGGCAGGTAATGTTTCCTCCAGTTGATCGGGTGAGAGAAAGAGAGAGAGGGGCAGAGTTACCTCTTCAATATGAACCCCAACCTCCTCACAGTAACACACCAGGCACAGACACATTGTGCTCCTTTGTCTTAAAGCAACATCACTCTTGCTTAACCCCTTAACCCCGGAGATTTTTTCAGTTTCACGTTTTCATTTTTCACTCCCCTTCATCCCAGAGCCATAACTTTTTTATTTTTCCGTCAATATGGCCATGTGACGGCTTGTTTTTTGTGGGATGAGATGTAATCTTGAGTGACACCATTGGATTTACCATGTTGTGTACTAGAAAACGGGGAAAAAATTCCAAGTGTGGTAAAACTGCAAAAAAAGTGCAATCCCACACTAGTTTTTTGTCTGGCTTTTTTTTACTAGGTTCACTAAATGCTAAAACTGACCTGCCATTTTGATTCTCCAGGTCATTACGAGCTCATAGACACTAAACAAGTCTAGGTTCTTTTTTTATCTAAGTGGTCAAAAAAAATCCAAACTTTATTTTTAAAAAAATTGCGCCATTTTCTCATACCCGTAGGTTCTCCATTTTTCGTGATCTTGGATTGGGTGAGGGCTTATTTTTTGCGCGCCGAGCTGACGTTTTTAGTGATATAATTTTGGTACAGGTGCGATCTTTTGATCGCCCATTGTTGCATTCTAATGCAATGTTGTGGCG